>NC_139024.1:89211567-89783180 GCF_964662115.1 Mustela nivalis | reverse complement strand
CACATTCACATAACTTGTAGTACATTATACTGTTCTAATTGTTCTCTTTCATTGTTAATTATTGTTAATCTCTTACTATCAATTACTATGCTTAATTGATAAGTTAAACTTTATCATAGTATGCATGTATGGGAACAACGTGGCTACACAGAGTTGAGTACTATCCGTGGTTGTGGGCGTCCACTGAGGGTCTTGGAAGTGTCCTCCATGGAGAAGGGGGGACTGCGGTATTTCCCACCCCGAACTGTTAAGGCAGTGTGCAGTTACAAGTGCACTTGTTTGTACAACAGGCCCAAGAAACAGCTAGTCTTAGTCCCATTTTACAGGGGAAGAAATTGAGGCCCAGAGAAGTTGGGTAACTTCCCTGAAAGCATCCAGCTGGGCTCCCAGCCCAGTTCTTGTGTGTTGCTTTCTTTCCTGTTGAGTGTTCCTTGTGGGAGTGAATGCCCTCGGCCATCTCATGGTCTGACAGGAGGAACTGGAATGGTCCTGGCCCCAGGAGGGACCTGTCTGGGAGGAGAGAGCAGGCAGGGGTGTGACCTCAGTCCGCAGGTGTCTCCTCAGCACTTACTCAGTGCCGTGGTCAGGGGACATGTCTGAACAGGGTCCACTGACGGGCGTGGGGATTTCTGCTGGTGCCAGGAGCTGGCCGCTATGTCCACATCCCTGGATGCAACTTTCCCCAGCATGTGAACATCCTAGACCCAGGGGTGAGGAAGGGCAGGGCTAGGGCAGCCCCTGCCACTTCCTCTTGCTTCCTCCTGCCCACCGTGGGGGAGGAGGCGGCAGGGGACTAGTCCCTACCCCAGCCGGCTGTGCTGGGGAGACAGGGGGAGGGTGTGCAACCAGCTCGGAGGGAAAGGGGCCAGATTCTGGGCTTCCTAGGCAAACCACAGCCGTCAAGGCCATCCCCTTGCCTCTAGGGGATAGTCCTGTCTTTGCTTGCTGACCCCCAAGGGTGAGGTCATTACTCTGGCCCAGGGTGGGGGTAGGAGCACTGAGTGTAAGCGTGGTCACAGCTGCGACATGTGGTTAGTAATGTTACTGTAATCACTGCTCCCTGATCTCTAGGCAAGAGGAAAAGCTCATGAGTCATGAGTCACAGTTGGCAGTTGACAGTGAGGCCCGCATGCGCAGCTCCAAGGGGGTTGTGCTGGGGATGGCCCTGAGACCCAGACATGACCTCTGCCCTCTGGGAGTTCCCACCGGAAACAGGTGCTGACCAGGAAAAACAGATGAGAGACTGGCCGCCTCCACTCCCTGCCCACCTCTACCAGGAAGTCTTCCTTGATTAACTGCTTTGGCATTGCTCTGGGGTTGACCTTGGGCTCCTTTTTTACTTGACCATTCTGCCAGATCAGAGCACCAAGCACCTCTAGGTCCTGTGCTAGGGCCAAGGGTGTGGACAGGACTGAGGCACTTTCATTCAAGTCGTCCATCATTCAACAAATGTGCCAGGTGCTCAGGATCTGCTGCTGACCCCCCTCTCCACGCCCCCCAGACTCAGTCCTCCTCTCACAGAGAAGAAGAAACTGAAAGCAAATAGTCACACAAATAATAAGGAATCCCAAGGTGGGCCTGGGGAAGGCAGGGTCTGGGGGCAGGGAGGGTGGCAGTCAGGGGCTGCTACTGGGGGGTACTGATCCCCCCTGCAGCCCCTGCTCCTCCGACAAAGGTTCTGCAGGGAAATGGCTGGCCAATTCGATGGCACGTTGCCCACCAATGGGGGCCGTGCCAAGTGTGATGTGATGTGTGCTGATCCCTCTCCACTCCTTACCGAAGACCAGCGTCTGCTGCCCCTGCAGCACGGGGAGCCTGGGGCGGCTCTCCCATCATGTGGGGCTGTGTGGGGGAGATGTCAGAGTGGGGAAAGGGATCCCCTTGTGCTACGAGAAGAGGGTCCAGTGTAAAAGGAGCTCCCCAGCTCACGGCTAGTCTTCCACCCCCAGCCAATGGGGCCCCTGGCACTGTCCGGTGTGTCAGTCCCTTCTTCCTCCCACTTGTACCTTCACAATGGACGGGGGAGGTGACCCCATTGACCCTGTCGCTCCTCTAAGCCCCATAGTTTGGACCTCCCAATCCAGAACACGTTAGAGGCATGTTTTTTTGCCCTCTTTTCTTGCCCTACTCTGCCGGTTTAAGCCTGGGTTCCGGGACGGAGAGCGAGGGATCCTGGGGATGAAAGGGGGCCGTGGAGGCAGGGGTGCTCCCATCCCCCAGAAATAACCAGTGCAGGTTGCCTGGGCTCCGTCTCCCTTTTCTCCCTGCAGCCTGTCAGCCTGTCATCTGAGACCGGGACTGTGCTGGGTTGGAAGGAGGTCCGAAGCTGGGGCAGCTATTGTATTTAAATATAAGCTCTTGGGTCCTCCTCCCAGATACTGAGATTTTCTAGGTCTGGAGGAATCTTAGTTATAAGTCCCTTGGGTGGTGCCTGGGGGGCTAAGTCAGTGAAGCCTCTGACTCTTGATTTCGGCTCAGGTCTTGATCTCAAGGTAGTGAAATTGAGCTCCCTGCTGGATGTGAAACCTGCTTAAGATTCTTTCTCTCCCTCTCCCTCTGCCCCTCACAAGAGCTCTCTCTTTCAAAACAAACAAACAAACCACCCAGACTCCCTCAGTGTTTGTGACATCCCTGGCTGGCGATCCCACTCGGCTTTTGAGGAAAAGAGTCCCAGTTCTGGAGACAGGAAGTCTTGAGTTCTGACCACAGCTCTTTTCTTCCTGTCTTGGGGATTTCGGATGCTTGTTCTCAAGTCCTTGGTTTCACATCTGTAGGGTGGGACCACAGTACCTACCTGGAGCTCAGTGCCAAGTGCAGATAACGCACCAGCCTCAGACCTGACATGCAGCAGGTGCCCGGTAAACAGTGTGCATTCTCCACATTCAGACAGGCTGTCTTTGGGATTTGGCTGGTACATTCACTTCCTGGTTTGGTTGGGCCCTTGTCCCTCCCTCCACTTGGGGATCGTGGTTGGGTGAGAGAGGAGAGTCAGAGCTTGGGAATAATGGATGTGCCGGGAGAAGCTCCTCAGAGGCTGCTGCTGCTGGCAACAGGGGAGGGTGAGAACCCCCGCCGCCCCCCAAGTTCACCAACCTAGGGACTCTTTTTTTTTTTTTTAAGATTTTATTTATTTATTTGACAGACAGAGATCACAAGTAGGCAGAGACGCAGGCAAAGAGAGAGGAGGAAGCAGGCTCTCTGATGAGCAGAGAACCCAATGCAGGCCTCCATCCCAGGACCCTGGGATCATGACCTGACCGGAAGGCAGAGGCTTTAACCCACTGAACCACCCAGGTTCCCCCCTAGGGACTCTCATTTTAAAAATAATCACCCAAACCAAACACATAGTGCTATGTGCCAGGCACCGTTCGGAGTCCACTAAGGAGACAGTTCTCATGAGGAAATGTTATTGCATTTTACAGATGGGGAGGTTGAGGCACAGAGGGGTTATGGAAGTTGCCCAAGATCACATGGGCCTGTGATGGGCAGGGCTGGGGTTTGAACCCAGGCAGCCTGGCTCTTAACTACTTCCTCTCTCTTGCATAGGGCTTCCCTGGGGAGAGGGATGGACTTGCCTTTCCTTCCTGTGCCTCTGTGGAAGGTTCTGGGGCTGGGCTGTGCTCCACTGGGAAGAGACAGGCTCCAGTTGCACCTCTGGGGTCTCCTGGGCTCTAGCAGCTCCTGCCTTTCCTACCCTGGGGTCCCTACTGCTCTGTGGTTGCCGCTTCCCTCCAGCTCTTCCTCCCTACTACTCTCAGCTCAGTGTTCGCTTTCTCCAGCTGTTAGCATCTGGACCCCCCAGGAGCTGTCGCTGGACTCTGCCTGCCCCAGCCTGCCTTGGCTCAGAGCCCAGTGATCAGGGTGAGGTGAGGAGCCTCCTGTCGAAACTCCAACGTGACCCCATGGCTCAAGACTAGGGGCCACCATCCACTGTTCTCTCTGTCTCCGGGGCAGCGGCATGAGGGCCTATCCCCCCTTGAGCTGCTGTTTATGACCCGGTAAATCACTCATTGTCCCCACCATCAGCCTTAATGAGGGCCAGAGCCCACGAAGACACCCCAATTAACCACACCATCTGTTTCCCTTTAAGTGGAAATAGTGTGGCTGGTGAGTGAGAGCCGTGAGGATTCTGTGGGGTGGGCTCAGGGATTGTTTTTGTCCCGGGAAAATGACTTACTGCTTCCCCTGCCCCCACCTCTGCTGTATCCAGAGGTCGGTTCCTCTCCCTCAAAGGAGAGCCTGGGGGCCCCCAAAGGACACGATTTCTGTCTCACCACAGCTGGCTTCTGCAGCAGGCTGGATTTGGGTTCAGCAGTGACTCAGATGGGATGCAGAGGGCCCCACTGTGTGCAAGCTCCCTGGAGATTTGGGAGGCCAGATGTCAGTGTCAACAAAGGTATTGGAGTAGTAGAAAGGGCAGGAGACAAGAGTGGGAAAGGGAAGCTGGTGGTTGGTGAGATCATTCTGCAGCTATCTGATGTATTCTTTCATTGACCCATGGGTTTATCGAGCACTTCCCAAGTGCCCGGCACGGACTGGGCACAGAAATGTGTGAAGGAGGACTTTTGGGGAGCCTAGAGGTCAAGGCTCTTCTTGGAGGTGGTATGGACTTAGAAATTAGCCCATTTCAGCTCCAGCTCTTTCCTGAGTTCAACTCTCCAGGTCAGCACCCCGGTAAGTGTGAGAGTTAGAGTGCACATTGGAGGGATGGGTTGGGGACGTAAGCTGGAGATGGGAATCAGGATGCATCAGGAATAGTTGGGGCAATGGATCAACGAACAGATAGGGAAATTGGCAGGTCCTGTCAGAAAGCTGTGGGGTGGCATTCGGGCTGGGTAGCTGCCCAGGGAGTATATGGCTGAAGGGAACCCAGTCGGACTTATGCAGGAAGGACTTTCATTCACTTCTTCAAATATAGAAGCAATCACATGCACTGTCGGCATCCACTTCTGCTCCATGGCAGGCATACCAACTGGCCAGAGCCCGCCCTCCTTTCAAGCCCAGAAGCAGCCTCACACTTTACCATACCCTGGTCCTGGCCATCACTACTCATGGCCCAACACTGACACGAAGTCAACATCTATCTACCATTCTGGGTTGGGATTCCGATGTGTACAATTGTCTAAGGAAACTCCTAGAAGAAAAACCTCCAAAGGGGAAAGACATTTGGGAAGATCTTGGCCGAGTGACCGTGTATCATGCTCAAAGGGCAAACATGGGAAGTTCTAAGCAGGGTGGGGGATTGTCTTGGGTCTGGCTGTCTGGTAGACCTGCATCTGAGTCTGCGAAACAGTACAGAAGAGGAAGCGGGGAGTAGAAGACAAAGCCCGGTGTACCAGGACTCTGCAGGGACCAGTTTAAATGGTGGGTTTAAATGGAAGGGATTTATTACAGAGTATGAAACTCTACAGAACTGCTGGAAGGCCAAAGACAGAGACTCCGGGTTGAGCTTTGAGGAACCATTCTCAGTGCTATGATGCAGAATGGGGCCGCTGAAGGCACTGCTGTGTCTTTGGTGATCCTGAGGTACCCTGCTCCAGAACCACATGGAGTGGCATGATCAGGAAGCTGTTCCTGTTACCAGCTGCACGCTGCACCTGCTGTGATCCACAGTAGTAGGTAGGCACCCTGGGCTTCCCCTTCTTCTTTTCATTTCTTTCTTTCTTTCTTTCTCTTTCTTTCTTTCTTTCTTTCTTTCTTTCTTTCTTTCTTTCTCTCTCTCTCTCTCTCTCTCTCTCTCTCTCTCTTTCTTTCTTTCTTTCTTTCTTTCTTTCTTTCTTTTTTTAAATTCCAGCATCTTTAACATACAGTGTTATGTTAGTTTTCAGTGTACAATATACTGATCCAGCACTTCCAAACATTACTCAGGACTCATCACGTGAAGTGTACTCTTTTATACCCTTCATCTATTTTATCCATCCCCCACTGATAACCATCTGTTTGTTCTCTATAATTTATAATTAAGAGTCGGTTTTTTTGTTTTTTGTTTTTTTTGGTCTCCCTTTTCCCCCTTTGTTTTCTTTATTTCTTAAATTCCACATATGAGTGAAATCATAAGGCATTTGTCTTTTTTTTAATTTGTCTTTCTCTAACTAGCTTATTTTGCTTAGCATTGTCCTCTCTAGCTCCACCCATGTCGTTAAAAAGGGAAGGATATCTGTGCTCGCTTCGGCAGCACATATACTAAAATTGGAACGATACAGAGAAGATTAGCATGGCCCCTGCGCAAGGATGACACGCAAATTCGTGAAGCGTTCCATATTTAAAAAAAAAAAAAAAAAAAAAAAAAGGGAAGGATATCATTCTTTTTTATGGCTCAGTAATATTCCGTTGTGTACATACACCACTTCGTTTTTACCCATTCATCAGTTGATGAACACTTGGGTAGCTCCCATAATCTGGCTATCATCAATAATCCTGCAGTAAACATAGGGGTGCACATACATCTTCAAACTAGTGTTTTCATCTTCTTTGGGCAAATACCCAGTACTGTGATTTCTGGGTCATAAGATAATTCTATTGCTAGTTTTTTGAGGAACCTCCATACTGTTTCCCAGAGTGGATCCACCAGTTTGGATTCCCACAAACAGTGTAAGAGCATTCCCCTTTCTCTGCATCTCACCAATACCTGTTGTTTTCTGTGTTGTTGGTTTTAGCCATCCTGACAGGTGTGAGGTGACATGTCATTGTAGTTTTGATTTGAATTTCCCTGATGCTGAGTGATGTTGAACATCTTTTCATGTGTTTGTTGGCCATCTGGATGTCTTCTTTGGAGAAGTGTCTATTCATGTCTTCTGTCCATTTTTAATTAGATTATTTGATTTTTTTGGTGTTGAGTTGTATAAGTTCTTTATGTATTTTGGATACTAACCCTTTATTGGATATGTCATTAGCAAATGTCTTCTCCCATTCTGTAGGTTGCTTTTTAGTTTTGTTGGTTGTTTCCTTTGTTGTGCAGAAGTTTTTTTTTTTTTTTAATTTTGATTATGTCCCAATATTTATTTTTGCTTTTGTTTCCCTTGCCTCAGGAGACATATATAGAAAGATGGTGTTATAGCCAACATCAGAGAAATTACTGCCTGTGCTCTTTTCTAGAATTTTTATGGTTTCAAGTCTCACTTTTAGGTTCTTAATCCATTTTGAGCTTATTTTTGTGTATGGTGTAAGAAGGTGGTCCAGGTTCATTCTTTTGCATTCTTTTGCTGTTCAGTTTTCCCAGGACCATTTGTTGAAGAAATTGTCTTTTCCCCATTGCATTTTTTTCCCCTGTTTTGTTGACTATTAATTAACCATATAATCATGGATTTATTTTTGGGCTTTCTATTCCATTCCATGTTCTATGTATGCATCTATTATTGTGCCAGTACCATATTGTTTGGATTATTACAGCTTTGTAATGTAATTTGAAATGTTGAATTGTGATTCTTTCAACTTTGTTTTCTTTTTTTAAAGATTGCTTTGGCTAGGGATGCCTGGGTGGCTTGGTAAGTTAAGCATCTCCCTTCCATTCAGGTCATGATCCTGGGGTCCTGGGAGTGAGCCCCGCATCAGGTTCCCTGCTCAGCAGGGGCATCTGCTTATCCCACCCTTCCTGCCCTCCCCCCACTCATGTGTTTGTGCTCTCTCTCTCTCTCTCTCAAATAAACAAAATCTTAAAAAAAAAAAAAGATTGCTTTGGCTACTCAGGGTCTTTTGTGGTTCCGTATTAGGATTGCTTATGCTAGCTCTGTGAAAAATGCATCTGGTATTTTGATAGGGATTGCATTAAATCTGTAGATTGTTTTGGGTAGTATGGGCATTTTAACAATATTTGTTCTTCCACTCCATGAGCATGGAAAGTCTTTCCATTTGTTTCTGTTGTCTTCGATTAATCTCTTTCTCCCTTTCTCTCTCTCTCTCTTTTTCTTTCTTTCTTTCTTTCTCTTTTCCTTCCTTCATCCCCTCTCTCTCTTTCTTTCACTTCCTTGGTTAAGTTTATTCCTAGGTATTTTATTATTTTTGGTGTTTTTTTTGTAAATGGGATTGTTTTTTAATTTCTCTTTCTGCTGTTCACTATTTGTCTATAGAGATGCGGTGGATTTCTGTATATTGATTTTGTATCCTGTTACTTTATTGAATTCCTTTATCAGTTCTTGGAGTTTTTTTGTGGAATTGTTAGGCCTTTCTATGCATATCATTATGTCATCTGCAAATAGTGAAAGTTTTATTTCTTCCTTACCAATTTGGATGCCTTTTTTTCTTTTTCTTGTCTGATTGCTATAGCTAGGACTTCCAGGACTATGTCGGATAAAAGTGGTGAGAGTGGACATCCTTGTCTTTTTCCTGACTTTAGGAGGAAATCTCCCAATTTTTTTCCCATTAAGGATGATGTTAGCTGTGGGTTTTTCATACATGGCTTTTAGTATGTTCAAGTATGTTCCCTCTAAACCTTGTTTGTTGAGGGTTCTTACCGTGAGTAGATGTTGTACTATTTTTTTTTTAAGATTTTATTTATTTACTTGAGAGAGAGACAGTGAGAGAGAGCATGAGCGAGGAGAAGGTCAGAGGGAGAAGCAGACTCTCCATGCAGCTGGGAGCCTGATGCGGGACTCGATCCGGGATTCCGGGATCATGACCTGAGCCGAAGGCAGTCGTTCAACCAACTGAGCCACCCAGGCGTCCCAGATGTTGTACTTTTATCATGAATGGATGTTGTCAAATGCTTTTTTTTGCTTCTATTGAAATGATCATATGGTTTTTATCCTTTCTCTTATTGATGTGATATATCACATTGATTGATTTGCAAACATTGAACCACCCTTTCATCCCAGGAATAAATCCCACTTGGTCGTGGTGAAAGATTTTTTTAATCTATTGTTGGATTCAGTTTGCTAATATTTTGTTGAAGATCTTTGCATTCATGTTCATCAGAGGTATTGGCCTGTAGTTCTCCTTTTTTGTGGTGTCTTTATCAGGCTTAAGTGTCAGGGTAATGCTGGTTTCATAGAACGAACTTATAAGTTTTCTTTCCTCTTCTATGTTTTGGAGAAGTTTATTTTTTATTTTTATTTCTTAATATATAATGTATTGTTTCAGGGGTACAGATCTGTGATTCGCCAGTCTTACACAATTCACAGCACTCACCTTAGCACATATCCTCCCTATTTTTTGGAAAAGTTTGAGAAGAATAGGTATTAACTCTTCCTTACATGATTGGTAGAATTTACCTGTGAAGCTGTCTAGTCCTAGACTTTTGTTGGTTGGGAGTGTTTTGATTACTGATTCAATTTCATTGCTGGTAATCAGTCTGTTTAAATTTTCTGTTTCTCCCTTTTTCAGTTTGGGAGGTTATATGTCTCTAGGAATTTATCCATTTCTTCTAGGTTGCCCAATTTTTTGGCATATCATTTTTCATAATATTCTCTTATGATCTGCATTCTGTGGTGTTGGCTGTTATTTCTCCTCTTTCATTTCTGATTTTGTTTATTCATCCTTTCTCTGTTTTTGTTTTATGAGTCTGGCTAGAAGTTTATCAGTTTTGTCGATCTTTTCCAAGAACCAGCTTCTGGCTTCATTGATCTTTTCTAGTGTTTTTGTTGTTTCTATCTCATTTATTTCCACCTTATTATTTCCTCCCTTCTTCTGATTTGGGATTTTGTTTGTTCTTCTTTCTCTAGCTCCTTTAGATGGAAGATTACATTGTTTATCTGAGATTTTTCTGGCTTCTTAAGGTATGGGCCTCGCCTTCTTGACCCTCTCTACCAGGACTGCAGCAAAGCAACTATGGCAAGGAGAAAAAAAAAAAAAAAAAACCCTTCCCCTTTCCCAGAATGCAACAGGAACTTGTATAACTTTTATACAAGAGCATCTAGTTGGCTAACTCTGAATTATTTCCTGAATCCTAGGAGCAAGGGACACCGACAAATGTACCGTTTTGTTTATTTTGTTTTTCACTCTTTTTGTCTCTGCAGTCTGGGAGGGCACCTAGCAGAGGGTGGAATGGATTGAGATGTAGTCCATCATATTCACTCTACTCTGTTTCCTAAACTTCTGTAAGATGCCAGGCACGGGCAGCTCTGTTTTTTGGATGATCTCACAGGGGAGTAGAGAGGGAGATGCATTCCCCACTCTTACCACAGACCACTAACAGCTTTGGCCCCTCGAGGGCTCAGACACATCAACGCTGCCCTTTGTGGGTGGTCCTGGGGGAGTTTTGGCACCAGGTTGTCACATCAGATAGGAAAACTCCTAGGCCTGTCCAGGAATATTTGGTGGGATTTTGAAAGCATCAGAGACCAGAGAATATTGGCTATTAGGGTCTGAGTGATTGTATTTAACTCCTGGCCAGATCCATCTTTGGAAACAATACCACGAGCACCTAATCTGTGCCAGGCACTGTGCCGGGTGTTGGGAATACAGAGAGGAATGGAATACAGTCCCCACTGCCTTTTGGGGCTCCTTTTCTAGCCTGAGATGTGGAAAGCAGATAAATGAATGCCCATGGCACCGAGGGTGTGCAAAGGAGAACAGATCCAGGAGACAGGAGAGGTGACTTTTGAGATGAGTCCTGAAAGACCCAAGGATGCCGGGAGGTCACACAGGTAAGGGACAAGGGCACAAATGAGAAAGACACCAGAATCTCAGAGAGCCAGGCATGACAGAATGCAGGGCAAGGGACCACGTATGGGAAACCAAACTGGGGATTTGTCAAGGTGAGTCTCAGGCTCCGCCTCCCGGCCAGGTTGGTATTCCTGGGCTCCGAACCTGCGTCTGGCCAGTACTGCAGTTTGTCCCCCTTCTCTTCACAGACGGCAGGATGGGGTTTGCTGCCTCTGTGTGCACTGACTGCTGGGAATGACTCATGGTGGAGGAGGAGCTGGGGGAGACACGGGCCTCTGCCCAGGCTGGAGGCTATGTGAAGGCCTCTCCCCGCGGGGTGGTGGCTGTGGAAGAAACTAGCCCTTGTTGGTAGGGTGGCCCCTGTCACTCCACTCTGGGCTTAGAGGGAGTTAATGGAACCCCAAGTCCCCAACACCCTCTTCCAGGGCTCCCTGTACTCTGCACCCCTCCCGCTTCTAAGGCAGGGTTGCCCCTCCCTCCCCTCATCCCATTGCATCTTGATGCCAGCCCTCTCTGGCTTGGGTGTCTAAGGGTACCAGTGGTGGGGTCATTACAGGACACCGCCGCCTGAGGGTCAGAATGGAGGAGGCCCAGCTGTCAGCTGGAACCCATCAGAGGCCCAAGCAAGCCCTGGCAGCAGGCAGCAGGCAGCAGGGGGAGGGCAGCTAATGAGAAAGGTGTCCCTGGAGCTGCAGTTTCTTAACCCTTCCCACTCCCGTCACCAGGGTGTGTCCTGAGATTTTCCAGCAATGACAGGTGGCTCTGGGTCTCGGGTTCCTCAACCCAGGTCCGTTGGAGTAGGGTGGGCTTCATTTAATGGAGAGACCCTGCCCCTGCCTCAGGGAAGGGAGTGAAACAGCATAGTTCCTGTTTTTCTGGGAGTCTTGAGTCTTACAGGGAAAAAGCAATTCAGACCTAGTCTGAGGGGGTAGACGCAGCCCTGCTCTCAGGGAACCTCAGTCTGAGGGGGAGACACAACCCTGCCCTCAGGGAGCCCCAGTGTGGGGGGAGACACAGCCTTGTCCTCAAGGAACCCCAGTCTGAGGGAAGACACAGCCCTGTCCTCAATTAGCTCAGGGTCAGAGATGGGAGAGGTTTTGTCTCCTTATTAAACTAAGAAATCAACATAATGGCAGAACTTTTGACTTTCTTTGAGATTTTGTGAAAAATCAGCAACTCGAACACATATCCTGGTGCTCTAAAACTCTAGGACTGCTGTATCTGCAGATCCAGACTGCTGTCACTAGGGGACAGTTTTGTCCTGGTTGCCCTCTCAGGTCAGCTGCCCTCCTCAACCACTGACTTTTCTGAGACCTCTCCGCATCCCAAAAACCACTCAGCAAGTGGTTTATTTTCAAGAACTCATTCAACTCCTTCTTTGGTATCCACGTAACTTATATAACTCACGGCTTTCAATTAACAATTAAAGTGGGCGAGCAAGAGCACAAAAGGAAACAAGTCTACGTGCAACTGGCCTTTCTCCAGCCGCGTGGTTTAGATGTCCCTGATTTATTTTCCACAATTAGTGGCTGGCCTTCTCCCAGCTCTTCTCCCAGCTCTGGCTGGAGGGCCTGCTGCTGGCTGGGCACGCCCCCCTGGTGAAGCTGTCACACAGGCGTCCCTTCCCCTGCTGGGATGGCTGAAGAGGTGGGGCCTCTTGGTGACTGGGTGGGCAGAGGTCATTATAAAGCTCTCCAAGGGGTGGGGTGGGGCCCAGGCCTACAGGCAGGTGGAAGAGGAAAGGTTGGAAAGTGCTGCTTTTGCAAGCCTTCGCTGGGCTCTCCAGCTTCAGGCAAGTCATTCCAACTCTGGGGCCTCAGTTTTCTCATCTGTTCAATGGCTGTGAACAACTGAGTTATGTAGTCCCCAGAGTCCCTGGAGCCTGGACTTTGATGCTCTGGCCTGCTTCCTTTCAGACCCCCCGCCCGGGGCTCTCCCCACACCCTGTCATGGTGACCACGGACTCACTAATCACCACCTCAGTCCGCCGCCCACGCAATCAGCAAGCATACCACCCGGCAGCCTCGTGCTGGGGCCAGGGCTGGGGCCCATTTTTTTTCCAGCCCTGATCTGGCACTCTGATGCCTGAGGATGGTGTGGATCCAGCCCAGTGAGGCTCCTGGGACCCTGAGCCAGCCTCTGGGCTTTCCCCTAAAGGAACTTCCAGCACAGTGAGTTGGGTGTATAGAGGAGGTCTGAGGTGCGTGAGTGCCGTGACCCATCGAGTATTCACTGGGCCAGGTCCTAGACGGGGCAGGGGGATGACGCAGATGAACAGGGGGATGTGGCTCAGTTCTTTATGGTGTTTAGAGGTACGTATGTGGGCTCTGATGTCCATCTCCAGGACGTCAGCGTCTTGGTCTGACGCTGACTTGGGCAAGAGACTAGGCAGACACCTTGGTTTGTCCGTCTGGAAAATGGGAATACTGAAGTATTCAGCTCAACAACAAGTCAGGATTCAATGAGTCAGTGAATACAGAGTGTTTAGGGCCCAGGGTGCGGCTGTTCCAACTTTTATTTCCTGAGAACCAACTCTGTGCCAGGAATTGTCATGGCATTTGGTGGAAACCAAATCCTTTACAGGAAAGGAAAGAGATCAGCGCTGGCTTGGCTGAAGAAGGAGGCCTCATGCAAGAGTTGGTACCACGGTTTGGTCTTGAAGACCAGAGCTAAATAAAAGGTAGCCCTGGGGGAGGGCACTCCACAACACCCAGGCGGGTAGGCACTCTGGCAGGGGAACTCTAGAAAGGCCAGAGAGATTATGGTGTAAGGGAGATAAAATTAGAAAGTGGGCGTAAGCTGGAGAAACTTCTAGAGCATAGAATGTGGCCTTTATACTATAGGCAAAGGGGGCCCCACGTGGTTGTTGGGTGAGGGGATCCTGTGGGAGAGACGAGGCTGATGTATTTGACTGAGACAGCAGGCTTAGTTTCTCTAGATGAATAATATCAGCGATTAGAATGATAATGAGAAACCTCTCTTTTTGTAAATGATGAAGGTCACGAGAAGTGTTTTCATGGGCACGTCTTGGCTGGTCATGACGGTCAGGCAGACAGGTGAGTAAAGCAGAGGTTATCACCGGCCCCTGACAGACAGGAGGAAGAGGCTCATCCAAAGTCAGCCAGCAGGAGGGATCGAAGTCCCCTTTGGGGGCTTCTGCCCTGACTTCAGGAGTTGGCAGGCCTGTGAGTGTGTGTTGGCTGTGGGGGACAATGAGAGTATCTGTGCAAGGAGCCTCCCTCCCCCACCATCCTTGCTCCCCCATCAGACCAGTGTTGGGTTTGCTCCACATCTTGCCCACTGGGGCCAGGGGTGGGGGGTAGCTGGCAAGCCCCCCCTCTCAGCACACAGTAGGTGGGCACCTAAACCTCTGCACATAGGTACTGAGAACATTGGGGACTTGAGTGGAGGATTGACTGAGCCACTGCCTGGGGGTGTGGTGGGGGCAGGCAGGGCTTGGGGGGTGTGGACTTATAGCTCTGCCCTTACCTTACACTCTTGGCTGACCTAGAGGTCCCAGCTAAGCTGCAGCCAAGCAGGATGGGTAGAAGCCTCCAGGTGCTGTCTTGCTGGGCTCCTGCCACAGGACTGTGAGTCTGGCTTCTGATGTCTGATCTTAGCTCTTTCCTCTCTTAGGATCCTACCTGCTTGGCTGATACCTTCCCTCCTTCCACACTGTGGGGGGGTTTCCTCCTCTGATGTTCATTTTCCAGGTCCAGGAGTTCCCCAGCAGAGCCTGGGGGTGGGGAAGGAAATGGCAGAGCCCTGGCTTCCTGAACCCTTCCCCCACACTACCCCCTCCAACCCCCAGACCAGACCAGGCTTACTGACCTCTCTTAGGGGATCCAGACCAGGGTGCACCTCTTGACACAGCCTAGGTAGCATCTGTGGGTACTGTCTGCCAGGGCCCCCCTCTGTAGGGGATTCCAAGAGCCTAAGGGGGACCAAAAATGGATGCATTGGAAAAGGTACTTCATAACATAAAGGAACTTCATAACAGAAGTTTAAGAGCAGCCCCGGCAGAGAGCTTTGCTGGTGCTTGGAGCAGGTGAGGTCATGGAGCAAGAGTGGAGGCAGTTGGGGCAAGGGTGGGGGGAGCTTCCTGATGTGGGGTTCCTGACTGGAGCTGAGCCTTGAAGGGTGTGGGGCTTGGAGAGGGGAGGGGATTATCCAGGTGATTCTTCCCAGAGGGTGGGGAGCCGGCCGCACACAGCGATGGGTTAAGGGGGAAGAGCAGAGGGGTGTGGGCGCACTTGCCCTGGCCAGCCCTGGAACACATGTGCATCATGGCCCTAAAGGCTGGGCAGTTATGGGCTGTTTATTCTCTCACTCATTTATTATTCATTTGCATTTACCTAGTACCTTCTCAGTGCCAGGAGCTGTGCCTGAGGCTGAGGGCTTAATGCTGAGCAGGACAGATGTGCCTCTTCCCTACTGGAGCTCCTGGCTTAGATGGGAAGGCCGATGAGCAAACAGGCCACCCCAACACACTGATCAGTGCCAGGAGAGAAGAAATGTGTGCCCCGTGAAAGTAGAGAGGAGGGCTTCTGCTTCAGACCCTGGCAGGGGGTATGGGGAGGACCAGAGACCTGCAGGCTGTTGAGTGAGCTGGGGTGGGGAGCTGGAAGAGAGGAGGCATCCCAGAACGGGGAGGGGTGCCTCCTGGACACAGGCCCCGTGAAGGCAGGATGGTGACCTTCTCATTGTTACCCCGTGGAGCCCACTGGGGAGTGTTGCCTGAATCCCATAAGGGAGGCCATGTGGGGTCCCAGGTGATAGCTTGTCTTCTCGTTCTCAGGGTCCCTTCCTCTGGTGGAGGTGTGGCCACAGTGATGGTGGCCCCACTCTCTGGCACAGGCAGGGAGAGACAAGGAGCCCCATGGGGGGGATGTGTGTATGAGTGTGTGTGAGGGCATGTGTGTGAGTGGTGAGAGGGCAGGGGTGAAGCGTCTATTTTCCCTACCCACACAATTTTGTCTTCGGGGAGGAAGATGCGGCGACCATGTCTGGGGGCCTCCTCCTTCTCTAGGCCTGGGGAAGGACCCTGCAGCTTCCCCACCTTTCCGGCAGGCTGGAAACCTGTTAAATGAGGCAGGAAAGGGCCGGTTGTCAGAGAGGGAGCTGCTCTGCATGAATTCATTAATACTGGCCTTACTCTCCCCTCAGGTAGTTAATCTGGCCTTTAAGAGTAAAGCCCTGTGGTTCCCATGGATCAGAGTGAAGATCCCATTGCTTGGGAGAGGGGATGTTGGGAGGGAGAATAGCTTACCACAGATTAAGCTCACCTTGGGAAGAGGGCCAATGGAACTCTATGGAGGAGGTTGAAAATCAGTGCCCATGGTCAAGGGGACAGGTGGGGCTGAGCTGGACATCTAAGGTTTCCTGCCCTGAGAAGGATGGGGTTTGTGGAATCTGGGCCACTGGGCCTATCCTCTGTACCTGAGCACCTCTGCAGGCCACCTGTGTGGGCTGGGGGATGGGATGCCAGGGATTCAGGAACATTCCTTCTCCTCTACTTCCCCACAGCACAGCCCTCCCTTCCAAGGGGAGAGGGGAATGGGAGGGTACAGGAGGGCCATGTGGCCAAGCCCTCAGTTCAGCCAGGCCTGGGAACCCTGCCCGAGGCACCCGAGACAATGCTGGGAATGGAGGCTGGTCTGGCCATAGGCAGGCCCCGAGGAGGGGGCAGGAGCTGTGTCCAGTCCATTCACAGCCCTGGCCCTGCCCGGCATGGCGGCTCTCAGCACCACCCCCGGCTCTTGGGCTGCCTGCCCGGTCCCAGGCTTCTGCCCACCCACCCCTTGGCAGCTACGAGCCATGCCATTCTTCCAGAAGGCCCCTCTCCTACCCAGCCTGGTCCTAACTGGGGAGGGACGAGCGTGTATGTGGGTGTGTGTGTATGAGCGTGTGAGTGTGCATGATGGCAGATGAGTAAGTGTATGTTGTGTGTCTCTGAGTGTGTGGATGTGTGTATGAGTGTGTGTGAGGGCATGTGTGTGAGTGGTGAGAGGGCAGGGGTGAAGCATCTACTTTCCCTACCCACACAATTTTGTCTTCGGGGAGGAAGATGCGGCCGCCATGTCTGGGGGCCTCCTCCTTCTCTAGGCCTGGGGAAGGACCCTGCAGCTTCCCCACCTGGCCAGTCAGAGGTCCAGGGGAGGAGGAGCCCACTGCTGGGGCTCTGGGGCGGTGGGGTGGGGGTGGGGAAGCTGAGAGGATAGGCTTCCCAGTTCCCAGCCCCAAGCCTGGCCTGGATTTCCTTGGAGGGGACAATGAAAGGGAGCTCTGGCCCACAGAGAACCGGGATTCGGTTATTAAACCAAGTTGCGAGTTCAGTCTGCTTTCCGGCCAAATTTTCTTCCCGCCTCCCTTTCTCCTCAAGATAATAGAAATATCCGGGAGAGGTTCCTTTCCTCCCCGGCCCTGCCATTGGCCAGGCCCCTGTCACGGCAGACACACCCCCTGGGCCCCAGCCAGCTCCACCCCCCCACCCCACCAGAGGGAGCAGTTACAACAGCGGCTCTCTCCAGCGCCAGTCCTCTCTGGGAGAGGCCTCTGACCCGTTCCCTGAAAGGCCCTTCTCATCCCGAAAGAAAGAGGTCATCCCCGACCCTGCCTCAGTGACTTCGGACCGTCCCTGACCCTGCTAGGTCCCCGAAACCCTGGTAGCAGCAGGGATTGGTTGGGCCATCAGTGGGCTTGGACTTGAATCCCAGTTGGATCACTTTCCAACTGTGTGATGTTGGGCAAGTCACTTACCCTTTCTGAGTCTCAGTTTCCCAGTCTGTAACTGGGTATCATAATAGCGCTGTCTCTATAGGTTTTTTTCTGGGGATTCAATCAGTTCATTCAATTAGTTAATATTCATAACAGGCTTGTACTTTGTCTTGCACTGTGTAAGTGCTGGTTAGCTAAATACATCACTTTCCTGAATGATGGCTAGCTAAGGAATAGGTGGATGGACGGCTCACTGACCTCCTTATCTCCCAGTTTCCCACCTTAGCACTTACTCCTACCCTGGTGATAAGCTGTTACCCAGCATGGACCCCAGGAGTGTCTCTGATTTCTGCCCCCTTCCTTGGGGTTGAATCCCACCCCATCACTGAGCTCTGACAGCAGAGTGTGGAGCCCCGGTGGGGGACACAGAAGAGAGTCTCTCTCACCCTGACCTGTCTCGCCTTGCTCTTTGGGCACAGCAGCTATACCCCTGCGGCGGCTTGGAGGAGGAAGAGCAGCTATGTGGCAGGTCTCTCCACAGCGCCTTCTGGGTCTTTGCTGTTCTGGAGAGGAGAAGCGGCAGCTTGGCTGGCTGGGTTGGAGAGGTAGGTTTTGGTTTGAAGATGGAAACGATTCCCTCATGGAAACTCACCGGCCTTGCTGAGGCAACCGTCCTCAGCCATTACCAGCCACTCGTGCTGGGCTAGGGCAGTAGCTGGGGTGGGCGTGGGCTGCACTCCACCCTGCAGGGGTGACGGAGGGCTTCTCAGTTTTCTGCCCACCCCCCCACCCCAAGCGGCTCTCTCCTCCCCACTCTCTGATCTTGCTGGAGGGACAGACTTCAGCCTTGCCTGGTCTCCCCTGCATCTCTTGTCTCAAGGACCACAGGGAGTCTTGGCCAGACATGAGCCCCAGGCGGGGGTCCCACACTGCCCTCCGCCTCCGTCCAGCCTCCTGGCAGCCTCTCTCCCACCCCGCTCTTGTTGCGGTCACTGTGAGTCTGGAGACTGAGGTAGCTTTTCCCCTGAGCCTGGGGCTTGCCTGCTGCCTGGCTTCTTTGGTGCTCAGGGTCCTTTGGTCCAATTCAGACTTTTCACTTTTGTCACGAGGAACTGCTCTGTGCTTTTCTGTGCCTGGTACTGGGGGGCAAGGATGAGAAAGGCCCCAGTAGCTCTAGTCACTATGGTGGGAGTTCCTCAACCAGAGAACATCCCTCAAAGAGAAGCCAAGGGCCTCCAGATGCTTTCCTTCCCTCTTGCTTCCTCCTTCCCTTCCTCCTCTGAATATTTACAGAGCCCCTCCATTGTAGCAAGCATGGACTAGGCCCTGCTCTGAAGGTCGGAGAAACCACACAGAGCTTTCTTTTCTGAGGTCCACAGCTCTGCTCGCTGGGGGTTCCCTGAAGGCAATTCCTGAGGTGTCTCCCCCTCCCAGGATCTTCCTCATCCATCGATAGTTGGCTCAGGGGGTGCCTGCTACATGCGGGCTCTTGCCCTCCAAACTGCATCCCTGTGGATGAGAAGAAGTTGCTTTTGGGAAGGGGGTTCTGGGCAGAGGGGGCAGCTGCTGCAAAGCCAGGAGCCCGTGTGCGACTGGAGGCGAGCCCTGGGCTGAGGCAGGAAGGGCCTTTGCCTTTGCTCTGACTCACCAGGGAAAGCAGGGTCTGCCCCGGAGCCATGGAGAGAGGAGCCTCTGAGAATGGTTGATTTCACTGCTGTGGCAGGAGAGACAGCCCAGGAGAGTGTCAAGTATCTTGCCCAAAGGAAGACAGGAATTCAAAATGTGTGGAATCCCTGACTCATCGATGGGGTGGAGAGAGGTGGGAAAAGGCTGGGCAGCGAGGCCTTCCAGGAGGACCACAAGCTCCTTCCTCCCCGGCTCCCCCCCGCCCCCACCAGCCTCCCACTTGGCTCCTGGGCCTCCCTGAGTTCTTCCTGTGGTCTCATCGTGGTCTCTCCTGCGGTGTTCTTGCGTGTCCTTGGTGGAGATGGACCACCCTGTGGCCTGGCAGAGGCCTTCCCTATCCCATCCCTGTCCTAGGGCCCCGTGGCTGGACTAAGTCGCTGGGAGGCAGCTTCCTCCTCAGCCCCAGCTAAGCCTCCACTGTCAGCTCTAGGATGGCCTGTGTCTCAGATATACACTGAAGGGCAGGGAGGGGGCAGTTTTCTGCAGATGGAAAGCAGTGCGTTTAAGGGACAACACGGAGCTATGCTGATCCAAGGCTTGGTGCTGCTGGGGTCAGACGTGCCCGGGCCTCATGTGAGGTCTGCTCAGACTGCGGGGTGGATGAATGTGGGCGGGGCCCTGCGGTCTACATCTGGAAGGAGGGGGTTAGGGACTTCCCTGGTGATGGGCCCAGTATGGGTGGCTGAGGGCGCTGGAACAGAGAAAATGGGACCCCTCCTGCATGGTGGGGGTCCTCCTGCGCCCCACTGCTGGAGCTCCACAGTGTCCTGCTTGGGTTCTGAGGGTCTCTCTCTCTCTTTCTCTCTCACCATCTCTATCTCTTTTTGTTCTTCTCTCTCCCTACCCTTCTTTTCTGTCTCTGTCGCTTTCTTCTTTCTCTCATCCTTCTGTCTTTCAGGCACTGGCTCCTCTGTCAGCTTCTCCTGTCTTTCTATGTCTGGTGTTTCTTTCCAGCCCCCATACCTTGGCCGCTTTGTGCTATCTGGCCCAAGGTGAACCCCCTTTCTCCATCAGGATTCCTGCCATTGGACACCGGGTGACCCCTGTCTGCGTTTGTGTGTGTGTGTGTGTGTGTGTGAGAGAGAGAGAGAGAGAGAGAGAGAGAGAGAGAGAGATTGAGAGAGAGAGAGAGAGAGAGAGAGAGAGAAGGGGACTTCTGGGTGGGTCACTGGGCAGCTACTGCCACAGGTGGGGCAACCTGTAGAGGGTCTGGCGGAAGGTAGAGGGGTTGGGGTCTGGGGCTGGGCTGCTGTCCCTCTGGGTAGAGTCAATCTTTCTAGGCAGAGGCAGCCCCAGCCCTGACCTGGAACCCTGCACATTCTAGGAAAATGACAAGAGCCAAGGACCCACAAAGTGCATTTTCCCACTCCCCTGTCCTTGCCTCCCACAGCTGATAATCAAGGTAGGAATGAGGTTACTCTGAGGCATGCTGGGCCTGCTGACTCTCAGGAATGGCAACTGTACCTCTCCTTGCCAGCTGCCTGCTCTGCACACCTTTTCCTGTTCTGGGTTCTGGCCAGGCTGGTCAGCCCCATATCCCCTGCCCCAGCATGTTCTTTTCCACAAGTCTTTGCAGAGGCTAGGTCTCCTGCATGGGCAGCTCACCCTTCCTTCACTCCATTTCTTAGCCTTCAGCTCCTGGCTGCAACTCACCTCCTCTGGGAAGCCTTCTTTGATTGTTCCCTTGGCATTGGAGCCTGTCCCTCCTGGGCCCTGCCAGATTAGTGGACCCACCGCAGACACACTGCGTGTCTGAGGTCCGGGTTTCCTGGCTGAATGATGGTCCAGAGAAGAGCTTGGGGAAGGAAGTTGTGGGGGGAAGGTGCTGACCCCCACCCAGTACGGGCCAGACACTTCCTGGCACTGGTTACTTCACTCACATGGCATTTTATTCCCGTTTGACAGATGAGAAAACTGAGGCTCTGAGAGATTGGCTGATTTGCCTGAGGCACACAGCAACACCCCCAAAATAAGACACTCTCAAAGTGACATGGGAATGGCAGGGGCTTCCAGTGTAGAGGGAAGGAGCTTCCCCTCCACCTCTAGGAGTCCGAGCATCTCAGCTACTGGAAAGTTTAGGTGCGATGGAGTTTGCGATGGAGGCAGAAGGAAGGATGAAATGACCCCTTGAGTGCTTACCTGGGTTTAGGCCACTCTCTTCGTGCTCACTGTGAGACCTCCCGGCACCACCTGCTGAGAGCTCACCTCTCTTGCCCTCCCATGAGGGCAGACACTTAGCAGCTCGCACACCCTCCCAGTTCACCCTGCATTCCCTTCTGGCTCCCTTCCTTGGGGCTGGCCCCGAGGCGCCTGAGGAGGCCTGGCTCCCAGCAGCCTGCTTGTTCTCTCCCATCCTGCTCCCCTAGTCCCCTGCTCCCCTCCCAGACCACCTTGGCTAGGATTCACTTGGGATCTCCATCCAGGGCCCTTCTCTGGCTTTCGGAAGGGCCTGGATTCCAATTCTCCATCCCTGTAACACTGCACGAAGCCTGGCCTTCCTCTTCCTACTGTGTATCTGCCTTTCTTTCTCTCTTCTTTCACTCTCTCTTAAGAACCTTCGGGCATGGGCACCTGGGTGGCTCAGTGGGTTAAAGCTTCTGCCTTCGGCTCAGGTCATGATCCCAGAGTCCTGGGATCTAGCCCCGCATCGGGCTCTCTGCTCGGCAGGGAGCCTGTTTCCCTTCCTCTCTCTCTGCCTGCCTTTCTGCCTACTTGTGATCTCTGTCTGTCAAATAAAGAAATAAAATCTTAAAAAACAAACAAACACACATTTAAAAAAAGGGCGGGGGGGGGAGAACTTTCAGGCACATGCTATGGCCAAAGCACTGTTCTCCTGTTGGACCCAGGGCCTGATTCCATGGTAAGTGGGTCCATCAACAAACAGACAGAAACATGAAGTAATGGAACAGGTGTCTAGGCAAAACACACTGTGGGAACTTGGGGGAAAACAATGAATGCGTGTTGCCACCATCTTGGAAACCGTCCTGCAGAGGACCATGGGACTGAGCCTCCAGGGGCATGTGTGTGCTGACCCTGGAGAGTGGGTGCCCTCGAGACCGCTCTGTAGTGTGGAAGAGCTGGAGGAGCTTTCCGACTTGGACTGGGAGCTTCTGGGGAAGACCTCTGTGCTCTGAAGCTGTGCTTCTCAGACAGCCTGGGCGAAGGGCCAGTTTTATGGTGTTGTTCTTTTTTAAATTCCAATTTGTCCTAGGCCAATAATATTATAAAACATAATATAAAGAAATGATCAGAAAAATAAAACAAGACATATGAAGTACAAGTCCTAATATTTTATTGTTGGAGTCAACAGATATAAAATTGCTGTCCTGTTGGGCAGTCTAAAGCTTGCACTTGGCCTCCCTACCAACCCTGTCCCAGGCTGGTCATAAGTGGCTGTGGACGGGCCTCATGGGTATGGATCACTCCTTGAGTGTCACTGCCCTAGAGTGGAGTTTTCAAGCTGCAGGTCATGACCCGTTGGTTGGGGTGGAAATTAATTCAGTAGGTTGGGACCAGTGTTCTAAAAACAGAACAGAATGGAACCAGAACAGAATGGAGAATAGAGGCTTTGCCTGCGTGCAGTGGGGGAAGCATGGTTCCGGGAACATTTATCCCAGGTGTACACACACATACGTGTGCTGGTCCTGGGTTGGGAGGTGGCACGTGTGACCGTGGGCTGTGGCCGGAGCCTGTCTCCCCACAGTGCTGAATGGACAGAATCTGCTCTCTGATGCTACTACTGACACGGGACCTCCTTGTTTCCTCCCTCCGGACTCTGTTTATCTCCTCCCTGGCCATCTCTGAGTGTCTCCTGTTTCTAGGCAGTGATACTGCTCCAGAGACATTGGCCCTTCTATGTGCCTCTTCCTTTTTTCCTGGAGTGTCTTCCTCCCCGTCTTACCTTCCCCAGATGTTCCCTTCCTCCTAGGCCCCAGTAATCAGTCCCTAAATGCTGCGCTGGGCCTGGGGGCAGCCCCCAGACACAGACTGGTAGAGCTCTGCCCTCAGGAAGGGAGAGCTGCGCTGGGGGTTGGGGGTTAGGATGCATGATATCAAGAAATACAGGATAGGAGCAGACCTGGGGTCAGCCTCGGACAGCTTGGCTTTGGCTGGGCCAGGGGAGGACCTCGTTTCCCTCCGTGACCCACGATGGGGGAACTACATGACCCCACCAGAGACCCTGCTTAGCTGTCGCGGTCGCCTCCTTTTGGGGGCTCTGTGGATAGGCTTTTCCCACTCTAGGGATGTGCCGTAATTTAGTCAACCAATTCTCTGTCAATGAACCCCTGGGTTGTTTCCGCTTCTTTTAGACTTAGAAACAGTGCTGGGAGGAGCCTCTTCATACTTCTCTTTCACCACATCCGAGCTGCTGGTTCCCAGAGGCCCCTCACTCCACCTCCCATGTTTCGTGTCTTTATCCACACATGGTCTACATTCCTATTGCTTCTCAGCCCCTGGCTGGCTGGGTCCCATGTCATGGGGCTAAACATGAGCCAGAGGTTTGGAAAATGTGATCTCCTTCCTCCTTGGGCCACACACCCATCCTTCTCACAATGACTCTTGGTTTCTGTAACCAGGCTTCCCAAATACCCAGCTGCGTCATAAGGACCCTTCGACTTGCAAGTAACAGAGCACTCAACTCGAGACAGTTTAGACAATACAGGATGTTTTTATTTCATAAGAAAAATAAATTCCCAAGGGAGGGTGGATCCCGGGCAGTTAGCACCCAGATTCTTTCTTTCTCCTTTGCCCTCCACCGATGTTGGCTTGCTTCCCTCATGATTGCAAGATGGCTGTTGAAGTTCCACACATCACATCTAGACATGATATGTCTGGAGGTTGAAGAGAAACTATCTCTTCCTATAGGTCTACTTTTTGATTTTTTAAGATTATTTTATTTATTTGAGAGAGAGAGAGAGGGGATGAGCACAGGGAGGAACAGAGGGAGAGGGAGAAGCAGATTCCCCGGAGGCTCAATCCCAGGACCCTGAGATCATGACCTGAGCTGAAGGCAGACAGCTTAACGAACTGAGCCACGTAGGTGCCCCTGCAGGTCTGCTTTTAAGATAAAAAAACTTGGGGTGCCTGGGTGGCTCAGTGGGTTGAAGCCTTTGCCTTCAGCTCGGGTCATGATCCCAGTGTCCTGGGATCGAGCCCCTCATCGGGCTCTCTGCTTATGGGGAGCCTGCTTCCCTCTCTCTCTCTCTCTGCCTGCCTCTCTGCCTACTTGTGATCTCTATCTGTCAAATAAATAAATAAATAAATAAATAAAATTAAAAAAAAAAAAAGATCAAAAAACTTTTCCCTGAAGTGACCCTAGCAAACTTACCCTCACCTCTCATAGGCCAAGGTTTAGAGCATTTGCTGATTCCTTTGTTAACTCTTGGTGGGAGAATGGGGCTTGGCTTGGGGGGCCAGGCACGGGACTGTGTGAAGGGGTGGGTTGGGTTTGGAGCAAAGGAGCCTGGGGAAAGAAGTTGAGAGGACGACCCACAGCATCCATCATGAGAGTGAGTAGAGAAATTTCCTCTGCAGGGAGGACTCCATTTCTGTGTTTCACAACCAGCTGGGCTTGTGGCTCCTGTCAAGGAGACTAGACTCAATTCTGATTCAATTAGAAAACATTTGTTGAGGCAATGAGATACAGTGAGATACAGTTTCACCCTTACTGGAATCTGTTGTAATGCAGGAGAGGAGAAAGGAGGGCCTAACCCTCCTGAGAAAAGAAGGCTGAATCTGAGGAAGCTGGAGACAGGAAGTACTCTAGCCCACCTCTCTGAGAGACGGAATGAAGGAGGAGGCTCTCTTCCCACTGGACTGGATGCAGGAGACTGACGGAGATGCCCTTGAACTGGGCTTCCCAGATCCTGGGGTCAACTCTGTTTCAGGAATGGAGAGGTTGAGGTGCAGGAGGTCCAGAGACAAGAAGGACACTTATATGGGGCCAAGGTCCTCTTTCTCCTGGCCTTCAGGTGGGTCTTGTCCTTGACTTTGTGTCAGAGAGGGACAGGAAGGAAAGGGGGTGCTGTGAGTCAGGAGCCTACCTGGAGAAAAGGCAAAACACAGGAAGTGACTCAAGGTCTCTAGGGCAGGCAGATGGCCTGCAGTGCCCCAGGACAAACCCTGGGGGAGTTGCCTGAGGGCGAGGGTCCCCTCCCCAGAGGCTGCCGGTGCACACCGTCCTGGCTATTTCTGCCCAACCGTGTTTCCCACAAACCCTTCCCTTTCTCACCACAGCAGGCCGCCTGCCCACTCGCCCACAGACCCAGCGGCCAGCTGTTGCAATTCCTGGCCCTGGTCCACCCACTACATCCGGGAGGGCTCCTCACCTCTGACCCCAGAAGGTAGGTCAGGCTCTTTCCCTGCCTCTCTCCTGTTCATCGCCCTCTGCCCTCATCCGCATAGGGGCGAGATGCCAGAGCCACTGGACAGTGAGTTCTGAGCAAAGCAGCGGCTTCTGCGCGTGCATGTAAAACAGGGTGGTACTTGGTTGGGGTCAAGGATGTGGCCTCAGGTCAAGTGAGGGGTGCAAACATAGAGGAACACATGCCTTGTGAGCCTCTGGGCCCTCTGCTGTGTGCAATGTGGAGGGGCCTTCGTCCCACTCACTGGAGTTCAGGCTTGATGTCAGAGTCCCAGCTGGTAATAAAATGATATTTTCCTCCCTTTACCACTGTTCCTAGATGTTAAACTTCCTTAAGGACCTATGAAGGGGGAGTGGCTGGGCCAAGGCATGATTAAAGCATGCTATTTTAAATTTTATTTTACAAATGTAAGTTATCACATATGTAGGTTTAACAACTAGTTTTTTCGCTTATCATCTTAGACATCTTTCCGTAATAGTATATATAGAAAGGTTCCTTCTTTTTTTTTTTTTAAGTACAAAAATATGGGGCATGAACTCAAGACCCTGAGATCAAGAGTCACATGCTCCACCAGCTGAGCCAGCCAGGCATCACTGAAAGATTTCTTATTCTTTAAAAAAAAAAAAAAAAATTATATATATTTTCTCTCTCTCTATATATAGAGAGATATACATATAAATCTATATATAGAGAGAGATAGATATATAGATATGTGTGTGTGTATATGTGTGTGTGTATAGTTTACTTATTTATTTGAGAGAGAAAAAGCCAGAGACAGAGCAAGAGCAGAGGGGGAGAGGGGAGGGAGAAGGAGTGGAGAAGGAGTGGGAGGAGAAGCAGGCTTCCAGCCAAGCAGAGAGCCCAGTGTGGGACTTGATTCCAGGACCCTGAGATCATGACCTGAGCTGAAGGCAGACACTTAACCAACTGAGCCACCCAGGAGCCCCAGTATATATGTTTTTAAATATTTTATTTATCTATTTGAGCGAAAGAGAGCATTAGCAGGGGGAGGGACAGGGAGAATAGGCAGAGGGAGAAGCAGGCTCCCTACTGATCAGGGCACCCGGTGTGGGGCTCCATCCCAGGACCCTGGGATCAGGACCTGAGCTGAAGGTAGATGCTTAACTGAATGAACTGCCCAGGGGCCCCTTCCTTATTCTTTTAGCTGCATAGTATTTCCCTCCATGGTCGTACTATAATTTATTTAACCAAAGCCCCCTGTAAATGTTTCCCTCAACTTAAAAAAAAAAAATTATAAACAGTGCTGCAATGAACAGCTTTGTCCATTTACCTTTGGACTCTTGCATAAATACTTTTGCAGGATAAAATCCTGGAAGTTAAACTGCCAGCTCAAAGAGTATGAACATTTAAAATTGAATAGATTTGCCTAATTGCTCTCCAGAAAGTACTAATTTCCCTTCCATTTGCACTGTATGAGACAGCCTCTGTAACCATAACTTTCACAACACTGTGTTAAGAATCTTCTTAACACTGCCAATCTGATAAGTAAAAAATTATTATCTTGCTTTCATTTGCACTTGAAATTGTGAGATGGAATGTTTCATATCTTTTTATTAGCCAGTTGCGTTTTTTTGTGTGTGAATGGCCCGTTTATGTTCTTTGTCCATATTTCCCACTGGATTTTTTTTTTCCTTATTGTTTTGTAAAATACGTCTTTTTTTTTTTTTTTTTCCAGAATTAGGGAATTGAGCATTTTGTCACATATCTTGCAAGACTTGTTCTCTTAGTTTGTCCTTTGATTTCATTTATTAAGTTTTTCCTTTTAAAACTTTTTTCTTTTCTTTCTGTGTAGATACATCTGTTAATCTTCTCTGTTAGGACTTCTGTTCCGTGATTGTTCCATGCCACCCTAGGGTCATAAAAACAATTACATGTTTTTCTTCTGGCACTTTAATGGTTTTGTTTTTCAAATGTTTTTTTCTTTAAATCTTTGATCTAGTTGCAATTTATTTCGGTGTTAGGAGTGAGGTAGGGAATACAGACATATTTATTTTTGTCCTGAATGTGTGGCTAGTGTCTCAATTTATTGAATTGAATTCTCATGTTTATTTGGGTCGATTTCACATTTCTGCATTCTTTACTACTGATCTGTCTGTCCCAGTCCCCTACTAATTTAATTATTGTAGCAGTATAATATATTTTTTAAAAAGATCTACTTGTTTATTTTAGAGACAGGGAAAGAGCATGGGGAAAGGGTAGAGGGAAAGGGAGAGAGAAACTCAAGCAGACTCTGCACTGAATGTGGAGCCCAATGTGGGGCTCCATCCCATGACCCTGAGATCACAACCTGAGCCAAAAACCAAGAGTCAGACACTCAACCAGCTCTGCCACCCAGACGCCCCTGTAGCTGTATAATATTTTTAGAAGTGTTTTATAGGGCTACTGCCTCCTTGTTATTTTAGTTTTTCCCCCTCCAGGAAATTTCTGGCTATTCTTCCACATTTATTTTTCCAGATGACTTTCTAACCAATTTGTCAAGTTATCTCAAAAAAAAAAAAATATTCCACTGAATGTATAGATTTCCTATGGCGACACTGATGTGCTTACAATAGAATTAACTTTTTATCCAAAAGCAGGGTCTCTCTTTCTCCATTTGTTCAAGTCTATGTTTATTTGGATTTTATAGCTCTTTCCATGGACACCTGGACAGGTTTTTTCTATGTTTCATGTTATGATTTTGTTGCCTTCATGGACAGGACCTTATTTCTTATGTTCAGGAGATTTTACTTATTTTTTATTTTTATTTTAATTACTTTATTTATTTATTTTTTAAGTTTTAATTTTATCCCGGTTGGTTAACATGCAGTGTTACATTCTTTCCTGATACAATATAGTGATTCAACTCTTCCATACATCAGCCAGTGCTCATCACCTGTTACCCCCGTTCCTCCCCCATTTCCCCTCTGCTAACCATCAGTATGTTCTCTATAGTTAAGAATCTGTTTCTTGGTTTGGCGCTCTTTCTCTTTTCCCCTTTGCTCGTCTGTTTTGTTGTATTACACACACGAGTGAAATCGTATGGTATTTGTCTTTTTCTGACTTATTTCACTTAGCTCTAATATGATCTGGCTCCATCTGTGTTGTTGCAAATGGCAAGACCTTATTCTATTTTTTATGGCTGAGTAATATTTCATTGTATACACACACCACATCTTTTTATCTGTTCATCAGTCAGTGGACCCTTGGGCTGCTTCCCCATCTTGGCTATTGTAAATATTGCTGCAATTAACATAGGGGTGAGTGTGTCCCTCTGAATTAGTGTTTTTGTACTCTTTGGGTAAATACCCAGTAGTGCAACTGCTGGGTCATAGGGTAGCTCTATTTTTAACTTTTTGAGGAACCCCCATACTCTTGTCCAGAGTGGCTGCACCAGTTTGCATTCCCACCAAAACTGCATGAGAGTTCCCCTTTCTCCGCATCCTTACCAACATCTGTTGTTTCTTATAGATCTTGTTTTTAAGCTACTCACCTTGCTAAATTTTCTGATTATTACTAAAAATTCTTTAGCTGATTATCTTAGAGTATCCATGTATAGAATATTATCCAATGATAATATTCATGCTTTCTCCTTATATTTATATCTGTTATTTTAATCTTTTATCTAATTGCATTGTCAAGTAATTCCAGAACAATGTCAAATATTAGTGATGATAGTTTATGGTGACACCTGAGCTCTGTCTATAATATGAAACTGCTCCTAGAGTCTCTCCTTTCAACATGTTGGAGAAAAATCGATCTCTCTATTTTACATATTAAGATAGTGGATTATGGGAGTGCCTGGGTGGCTCAGTCATTAAGCGTCTGCCTTTGGCTCAGGTCATGATCCCAGAGTTCTGGGATCTCTGCATTGGGCTCTCTGCTCAGCCGGAAACCTGCTTCTCCCTCTCCCACTACCCCTGCTTGTATTCCCTATCTCGCTGTGCCTCTCTCTGTCAAATAATAAATTTAAAAAATCTTAAAAAAAAAAAAAAAAGAGGGGCACCTGGGTGGCTCAGTGGGTTAAAGCCTCTGCCTTTAGCTCAGGTCATGATCTCAGGGTCCTGGGATTGAGCCCCATATCAGGCTCTCTGCTCGGCAGGGAGCCTGCTTATCTCTCTCTCTCTCTTTCTCTCTCTGCCTGCCTCTCTGTCTACTTGTGATCTCTGTCTGTCAAATAAAGAAATAAAATTTTTACTAAAAAAAAAAAAAGATAGTGGATTATGTTGAGTTTCCCAGTACTTGGTCATCTTGCTTTTCTAGAAGGAACTGCTCTTAGCCTTAAGGTATTCTGCTTTTATTGACACATTTTTTCCCTCTAAGTTTTATTTATTTAAGTAATCTCCACACCCAGTGTGGGGCTTGAACTCACAACCCCAAGATCAAGAGTTGCACACCCTTCCAACTGAGCCAGCCAGGCACCCAATACAATTTTAATCCAGACGCCCTTCCTTAGCTCAGAACGTCCTCCTTTGGAGATCATTCCTCCTGTGGAAGTAGAGGCACAAAAACAGGGTGAAGTTGAGATGAGAGTGTGGCCACAGAGTAGAGCTGAAGCTCAGGGTGTGGGCGCTCAGCCTCCTGTCGCCAAGGGAATGGGGGTCTACAAGAAGCATTCCAAACTCCAGACTGAGAGAGGAAACAGAGCTGAGCGGGGGTTGAGGAGGGTCAGGGAAGGGTGGGAGGCTAGCGAGGACTAAGGAGCAGGGGGCAGGGGGCTTTGGAAGAAAATCAGATACCTTTCTGCTTATTCCCAAAGATTTCTTGCCCTGTCACCCTCAGGGCTATCTCAAGTCCCAGTCTTTTGGGGGGAGACATGGTTCTGAATGCGGGGCTTCTCTCGGGTTCATGGAATCAATATGGGTATGTGTGGGCATTCCCATTCTAGTGGAGGTGAGGCAGGCTAGATAAGTCCTCTGAAGCTGTTAGGAGATCAAGGAAGAGGTCCAGCCTGGTTTGGCCGCTTCTCCACATTTGGACTTGACTTCAGCGGCTTCGAGCAATAATTGCTTATTCCCTCCACCCATCTCCTTCAGAGTCCCAACAACTGTTCTTTTGTCCCAAACATATGACCTTGTTCCACCCTCCCTCTATTTCTTGAGGCAGTTGTGGGGTCATGGCTATGACCCTTCATCAGGATCTTGGCCGACTACATCATCACCCTCGGGGGAACATTGCTATGCCCAGGATAGGGGCCAAGTAGAGAGAGAAGGGGACTTTCCAGGGTGGGCTATAACAGGTACGGGGCACGAAGGTGGCTGAGGGCACCTGTGTAGATGATGGGCTGAAGCCAGGGACCCAGAAAGAGACAGGAGGGCCCTTCAGATATCTTCTCTGAGCTGACTTCCCTCTTCCAGCTATAACAGACAGTTCTAGGGGCACAAAAAGAACAAGTCCTTGATCCAGAATGCCTGCATCCTCCAGACCCACAAACTTCCCCTGACCCTTCACTAACCCAGTCATTTACGTGGAAAGGAAGCTGTGCTTATATTACCTTGGCGGGTATAGACACATCCCCACTCTTTTCTCATGAGAGAAGATCAAGAGAATACAGATAGGTGTGTGGGGTAAACTGAGTTTCAGGCAAAGTGAGAAAGAGCATGGCCAGCCATTGATAGGGGACAAGCGAGAGTGAAGGGTGGGCACCCCGCCCAGAGGCAGGGGTTTGAATGCAATGCCCTCTGGAGGTTGATGATAACCCTGAGGAGTAAAGGGTGCTGCTTTTGGTGAATCCCACCACAGGCAACCAGGGCTAACTCCATTTCTCTGCTGTCAGAGGTTGGTCAGTAGGAGAGGACGCCTACCATCAGATTGGAACTCAGGATGGAAATCCAGCTTCTGGCAAGATGGTGGGAGGAAGTCAGATCCTAGCCTTGGGGGAGTCAGGACCGCTGTGGGCACTTGAGTCAGGGGCTTGGACAGAAAGAGGTGAGATGGGCCCTGGAGTTTGGACGTGGGCTTCTGGAACAAGGGAGAGTGCAGGCAGAATGAGGAATGTTTGGGGTGTTCAAGTTGGCCACCACCGGCCACAATACAAAAGGGCTTTTCTTAGAATCATCTTGCAAAATCATGATAGATTCTTGACCGTTGTGGCTTCCTGTGGAAAAGTAGGTACCACTGGAAGGTCCCGGTAAGTGCCCTGGCATGAGTCTTACTCATTTCCAGTCTTCTCGATTTCTGCGTGCCATGCCCAGGCCCTGGGGTGGGGTGGGGGGTGGGGAGCTGGAGTAAACCCTTCCACAGGCTACCTTTTGGAATAACAATGCAATTTCCTCAGAAAAGCCTTCTTTGAGGGGCAGACACCACCTGGTGTTGGTGGCTTGGAGAGACCAGAAGAAGTTGTTGGCAACTCAATTATCATTTCCTTTCCCTGGGTCTGCGCTTTCCTCTGCCCAGCTGGGGACTGGAAGCCAGGAAACTAGAATGCGGGCCAGTCAGTGAGAGGCACGTGGACGAGATCTGGCAGGTGGAAGAGAGGCATAAATCACAGCGTTGTTCTTCTGGTGGCGGTGGGCAGGTGAGGGGGCTTGGGCCGACAGATTTTGGAACACCCTTCAGGCATTGTCTCCACTTTCGGTGTTGGAAGTTCAGGTGTCCTGTGGTTTTTCAGCAACCTCCTGATGTCCTAAAAGCTAGCAATGAAGTCGGTAGCCAGCACTTCCACAGCTTTGTAAACAGTTTCACTGGACTAAGTCTCTTTCTGCTTGAAATAGAGTGGTTTCTGTGTTTTCTAGCTGACTGATACAGCGATCTTGCTGACCATAACAATTTATAACCTGCTTATTTTCCCCTAATAATAGATTCTGAAGATAAGTCTGTCTACAGGTCAGTCAATAGTTTAAAAATATTTTTTTAAAGAAAATCTGGGTTTCCATGGGTGCGCGCTAGGTCATCATACAGGTATGTCATAATTTATTTAACCAGCTGTCTGTTGTTCAATATTTAGTTTGTTTCCTGTTTTTTACTTTTGTAAATCCTCACTGTCAAGTACATCCTTGGCTATAAATCTTTGTACACAGCCAAGAGTATTTACTTAGAAGTAAATATTCTTGAAGCGCAATTTTTAGTTAAAGGGCATTAACTTTTTGGAAGCTTTTATGCATCTTTTCAGATAAGCATCCGTGTTTTATTCCCTTGGCCTTCAAGCAATAATTGCTTATTCCCTCCACCCATCTTCTTCAGGGTCCCAATGACTGTTCTTTTGTCCCAAACATATGACCTTGTTCCACCCTCCCTCTATTTCTTGAGGCAGTTGTGGGGTCATGGCTACCTCACTCTGCTGGTTCTCCCTCCACTTCTCTAGCTGTGCCTTCTGTCTCCTTGGTTGGTTCTTTCTTACCTCTCTGACTTCTAACCAGCGACAGCCCCCAGACTCAATCCTCATTTGTCTTCTCTTTTTAATCTGTGCTCATTCTTTTGGTAAATACTATTTGTATGCTTAACTCCTTCATTTATACTTTAGGCCCAAGCCTTCCCTGCACTCCAGATTTGTGGAGTCAGATTGCCTGCTCATCCCTTCCATCTGGGTGTCCAGTGGGAATAACATCCACCTGCTTTTCCCACAGTCTGCCCCATTCTAGTCAGGACAAATCCTTCTTCTAAATTCTCCAGACCAAAGAATCTGGTAGTCACCCTTGACATCTCTCTTCCTCTTGAAACTTTGTGCAGTCCTTGAGAAATCCTAAGAGCTCTAACTTCACAATATATCCATAATCCCATCCCTCCTCACCAGCTCCACCTTCACCACACACTGCAAGCCGCCATCTTGTCTCAGCTGGGTCATTGCCTCCCAACCAGTCTCTTGCTCCCCAACCAACTTAGTCTATTCTTAACACCAGCCACAGCGATCCTGTTAAAAGATAAACCTGTTCAAAACCCATTGGTGGGCCCCTTCTCCCTCAGTAAAAGCCAATATCCTTATAGTGGCTGGTAAAACCTTAACCGACCCCTGCCATTGCCTCTCTGATCTCCTCTTCTCTTCCTTCCAGAAGAGGAGTCTGCTGCCTACTGAATCTGGCCCCTTGAGACTTCTGGTTGTTTCTCAAACATTCTAGTCAAATACCCATCTTGAGCCATTGTTCCCCCTATCCCCTGTGCCTGGAATACCTTCCCCAGATGTCCACATGGCAAGCTCCTTCACCCCCTCAGGTCTTTTTTCTTTTTTAAAGATTTTATTTATTTATTTGACAGAGATCACAAGTAGGCAGAGAGGCAGACAAAGGGAGAGAGAAAGGAGCAAGTAAGCTCCCCGTGGAGCAGAGAGCCCGATGCGGGGCTCGATGCCAGGACCCTGGGATCATGACCTGAGCTGAAGGCAGAGGCTTTAACCCACTGAGCCACCCAGGTGCCCCCACCCCCTAAGACCCTCAGGTCTTAGGTCAAATCTTCAGTGAAGGCTTCTCTGACCACTCCCTGCCCCGCCCCCTTGTAAAATGATGGTGCCTCCCATTTCCACTTTACTTTTCTCCCTGGCTCCCATCACTATCTATCAAATATATAAAAAAGATAAAACTCATTTATTTTGTTTATTATCTCCTCCTATTAAAATTCTCCACCTCTTTGAGGGTGGGAAATTTTGTCTGTGCGGCTCACTGTTGTAGCCTCTAAGGTAGTACTGAAAACAATAGGCACTGGAAATATTTTTTGGATGAATAAATACATTTGGTATTTTTCTTTTGTTTTTCTTTTTGCTAAAGTTTACACAGTAAGGGGAAGAGTGAAGCTTGAATCTAGGACTCTGATTCACAATATTTTTTGCATTAAACCAAATGTATACAAAAACCTAATTAAGGGTGTGGGACTCACCCGCAAAGCCCGAAGGCTAGAAAGATCTAGGGAGCTCTCAGTGTCTTTCTGTTGCTTCAATTCCCTCCGTGATGTTTTGGCCAAGTAATCATTTAACCTCCGCTGGAAAATCTCCAGGGCTGGGGGCCTTAGTGCTTCCAGAGTATGGTTTTCAGACACCCATACCATGTATCATGCTGGGAAGCTGAGTGGCAGACAGTGTTAGGTGCCCACCAAACACCTATCCTCCCGCCCTCCTTATATAGTTCCGGTTCTCTTCAGGGCAGCCTTGTGTCCAGCAAAAGCTAGACTCTCCAGCCTTCTTCACCACTAGGGTAGGCCTGTGGCATGGTTATGGTGAATGAGATGTAGGTGGAGATTAGGTGGCTTTCCTGACTAAAAGGGAGGGAGTATTTAGCAATTTGCTACTCTTCCCTTTTCTTTTCCTGCCTGGGATGTGGATGTGATGCCTGGAGGTCCAGCAGCCATCCTGTGAGCATGAGGGAAAAAAAGCCAGACGCTCAAACTATGGGAAGGCAAGGGAGACTGGGTTATGGAGGGCAGCATGGACATATAACATCAGTGTTGGCTACTGTTGCTGCCGTGCTTCTCAGTGTGAGAAGAAAATAAGCCCTCCTTGGTTAACCTTGTAAAGTCAGGTTTCTGATATTTGCAGCCTAATGCAATCCTAACCACTAGAGTGACCTGAGTGTTCTGCAAACAGGTAGTCTCTGGGTGGTAGTAAATGAGTAAACAGGTAGGCTCCTGAAGGCAGCCCCTAAGGAGCAGCCATCCCTAACCATAAGAGTTAAGATGATGGGAGACTTCCCACAGGATGCTCTGCTCTAAGGCTTTACCTGGATCCATTCACTTAGTCCTCAGAGTCAGTTGGGAGCAAAGTATCACTACTACCACCTGCATTGCATAAACGGCCAGCTTAGACACAGACAGGTTCACTAGCCCCTCCCAGGTCATGTATCTGGCCAGGGACAGTGTGGAAATATCACCCCAGGCAGCTGGGGTGCAGGATGTGGGGCTGAGGCCCTCTACCCTGTTGTGTGAGAGTTCTGTATCAAAGTGCCTCTTATGGGCAAAACTGCCATTAGAGAAGTTTGAAAGGAAGAAAAAGAAACAAGAATATTGAAGATGACAAGATTTTTCCACACTACCTTTTCCAGATCAGTCTTGGAATGGGTGCTATTCTCATACTCGCCCCCTTGGACTCTGGTCCTTTCCTCTCCTCCTCACCCTCCTGAAAACCTTCTGCTTGTCCCCAGAGAACCCAAGCTCTCTTTAATGGAATCGTATTACAGTCCAGGACCCACTTGTCTGGGCCAGGCGTCACGTGGGTGAGGCAGGGGTGATGGAGACAGATGGAAACCAGAGGAAGATTCGATTACCTGCTTCTTCCCAAAGCTGATCCGCCCTGTAACCATGTTATGGCCCATTATTGATAGCCTTCCTCTTGGCTGCTGCTTGAAATTTGGTTTTCTGGGACTTGTTATATCCGCTGAAGTTCAGAGACGGATGAGCTGACGGCCCAGCTCAGAAGTCTAGGGAGGAGAGGGGAGGGAGTCAGGGGGAGATGAGACCTGTGAGCACAGGTTGGGGAGCCGGAGGTCAGCCGGGGCCAATTAAGCACAGGGCAAGGGTGTCTGGTGACACAGGGGAGGAAGATGGGGTCAGAAGATGAGGTGTAGGGGCCTCAAATGCCAGGCTGGGAGGGCTGGTTTACCTGTGGTTCGTCATAGGGAGCTATGGTAGGCTCTTGAGCAAGGGAAATGACAGGTGAATATGGTTTTGGAGAGGAGGGGGAAGAATTAGGTGAGATTGGGATGGTTGGGGCTCTTTGTCTGTCCCTCTGAGGAGGGCAGGGGATGAAACCAGGGGCCTGGACTCACTGGGTTCGGACAGAGGCCAAAGGGAAACAGGCAGATGCGACTGACACTGTGCCAGCCCCACATCTGTGTTAAATCTCCCTCAGTCCTTGAAGCAGGCCTATAAGGCATCTGGAGAGTCAGTGTGGAAGTAGCAGCCCTGTGAGGAGGAGCCATTGCCGGCTCACACACAGGAGCAGAGGTCCAACCCAGCCTAACTCAGGCCAATGTCATGTTCTCTCTGCTCAACCACACTCCCTCCCAGGGCTCGAGAGTCAGGGGCAAGAAACACCCGTTCTTTCCCACTCCTGCTGCCCCTCCGCGCTTCTCCCACGGTGGCACCAGGCAGTTAGCCACTGCTTACTGAGCACCCCGTGTTACACACATCCTCTCTAATCCTGGTCAAGTTTGATGATCCTCATTTGACAAGTGGGGAAGTAGAGCTTACCATTTGACAAGTGGGGAAGTAGAGCTTAGAGAGGTCAATGGCCTGCAGGGACCGCACAGCGGGTGGCGGTGAGCTGAGCAGGAGTATCAACAGGAGCCTGCCTTCTTTCCTTCACCACACTGCGCCGGGTTCCCAGACTCTGGCTTCTGTATTCCCGGACTCTACTTGCTCTAATCCTGGGATTAGTGAGGAGTGGGAATTGGCAGAACAGCTCAGAACAAGACATTCAGCACTGGAAACTTTCTCTGAGGATCCCCAGGCCGGCTTCCTCCCCACCTTGTCTCCCTTTCCACCCCCAGACTCCAGTTCTGCAGGCCTGAGGCCCGGGGGTGGGGTGGGGGGTGGGGGGGTGGGGGGGGCTGGGTGGTGGTGGCTGGGGAAGAGGGACTGTGGGCAGGGCTGGGGAGGGTCTGGGACCTGTGGTAAAACCCGGGCTTCCCATCCCGGTTTTACCAAGGATGGATGTGGTGAGTTGGGGGAGTGATGGGGGCCCTGATAAGTGGGGAACATGTCCCTGCAGGAAGCCAAGAGTCTCGGAGGAGGACCAAAAATAACTGGGCCTCAGCCCAGCCCTAATCCCTCTGCACACACTCCCTTCCCTAAGGACTTTTCCTCAGAAAAATCTGTTTAATTGTCCCAGCTCAGAGACAATGAATGGAGGATTTGGGGTAGGGTGAGAAAGGGTGATGGAGGAGGCCCACAGGCCTTGCCCTAGGAAAAGATGAATAAGAGGAAAACCAGTTTTTGACATGCCCTCTCCTCCAGGAAGAAGCCAGGAACGCAGGCTATCTGATTACAGGACTGGCATAGCCCGGAGCGGCCATATGATCAAAAGACTTTGGCTGACTGTCTTGTCTAGTTTATTTTATTGCTTGCATGTTCTCAGAATAGGAGACCCCAAAGACCGAAAGTGCATGTGTCCAGCCCAGGAAATCTTGTATGGGTGAGCCTAATTATTGTGGTGGGATAGTGACGGTGGTGGTCACGGTGGGGGAGGCCGTGGTGGGTGTGATGACGGTGGCAGTGTGGTGGTGACGGGGGTGGTCATGGTCATGGATGTCCTGAAATCATGATGGGGTGGGGGGAGGTGGGCTGAGGGGTGGGCTTATTAACCTGGCACACTGGGCCCACCCCAGGCCTGTCTCTCTCTAGCAGGCATGTGGCAAGTCAAGCTTCTCTGCGTCTCACTTTCCTCATCTGGAAAATGGGAATAATGAGAACTATTGGTGGAGTTCAGGGCTTGTCCCCCCTTCTCCGGGGATTCTTTGGTGTCCATCCGCCCTGGCTCTTTCCTTTCTGCCCACAGATTTCCTCCACTAGTTCCCACTGGCTCCTCCCTTAATCACCATCACAGTTCTTCCTTCAGAGTGACACACATTCTAAAAAAGAAGTTTATACACACTGCCTCTGCTTCCTGGCCTCCCACTCGCTCCCTAACCCCTTCCCAGTAGCCTCTGGGTTCCCGACACTCTGCGAAAACTGCTTTCACAGTCAGCAGAGCCTCCCCCACATCTCAGCCTCAATCTTACAGGGAAAATGAGCCCTATAACCCCCAGGCTTCAAGAGAGCCTCCTGTCAGGGCCTTCAGGACCCACAGGGTATACCTCCCCACCTCCTGGAATTCATTCTGCCTCCCTCTGCCCTACATGCTGGGCTGGCAGATGCCCCTCTCTGTACACTCCCTGGGCTCAGTTAGCCCTCCTTGTTCCAAGTCCAGTCGAGCACAAGCAGCTCCCAAGTCCATTTCTCTGGTGTCTCAGGTCATCCAGCTAGAATCCCACCTCTGGCCACGGACAGGCCTTTTCTAATGGGATCTTGAGCTTGTTAGAGGAAGGCCATTCAGTGCTGAACTCATTCTGCTCTTACCACTCTATCTGCCCTCTCCCCAGTCTATCAACCCAGATCAAGCTTTTGACTCTTTATCCCTTTGTATAAATTTACACCCATTCACCAGTCCAGCCGTCTCCCTCATTGTGGCTCTTTAAACTTGAACACTGAACCTCATTTTATTTCCAAAACCTGACACCAGCTCATCATTTAACTTTGTTCTTGATTAACCCTCTTTGGTCTTAAAGCCAATCAACTGTATAAATATTGGATTTTTTTTTTTACTTCAGAAAAATAAACTCTGTTATGATAGTCCATAACATGTTAGTCTGTTTGAAGAAGCTGTTGGTTTAAACCAAAACAAACACCTTCTTAACACTGTTGCAATGTCGTAGAAACACATCATTGTGACTGCTTTCAGAAATAGCAGACCAGGTACTACAGATTCACCTTCCTGCTGAGGGCGACTAGAAATGCTGTATATTAAAAAACAAAATGAGGCCCTATAGCTCAGGGGTTAGAGCACTGGTCTTGTAAAAAACAAAATGAAAACAAAACAACAACAAACTGAAGATTCTGAGGCTGATAATATAAATAAGGTAGTGGGGAATTGTTGGGCTAAGATTTGGAGGGGACTGAGGTAGAAAGAATGATCGGGACTCTTAAGGGTGTCCCAGGGAAAGAGATAAGGCTTATCAAGAAGAGTACTTGCTGAACTCTCTTGCTTTGGGCTGGGACCCCAAAGGACTGCACTTGAGGACTTAGGATGAAGTAGACAGGTTCTCCCAGGGGCTGAAGCTCTGCTTTGACTCATCTCAGTTCCTGAAATTGGATTAAGGTGATCCAGTGTTGCCAGTGCCTTCAGGCTACTGTAAATCCTCTCCGGAAGAAGATACCATCCTGGTGTTAGATCATTTCTACAAATGATTTTGTACCTACAGTGTCCAGGGTATACTGGTTAAACAAAACAAAACAAAAAACCCCATAAAAACAGAACTAAAATAGAAAAATCAGATATATAATGAGACAGGACATATGAGCAAGTATATAAAAAAAGTATATAGCCTCCTCTCTAGATGTTGAAGTTATGCATGCAGATTTAAATTTATTTTAAAATACAGTACTTAGCATGACTAAGGAAATAAAAGACAGGATTCAGAATTTTGGCTGAGAATTGAAACTGTTTTTTTCTAAATGGAAACTCTAGATTGAAAATTCAAACACCTGACACTGAGAATTACAAACATAGGTTTAGCAGCATGTTAGACAAAACTGAATGAAGAATTAGTTAATTAGAAGCTGGATGAGAAAAGAAAATATCCAGAATGAACCACAGAAAGGTAAAAGGATGGAAAATATAGAGGACAGTCTAAAAGACCATAGGAAATAGAAAGTTTAAAGGAATAGAGCAGAAGCAATATACAAGGGGATGGTGGGTGAGATCTTTCAAAAAACTGATGAAAGACATCAATCCATATATTCAATAAGCCCTAGGCTCCTCCCTTAATTATCTAAATCAGAATAAATCAAAAGAAATCTACACCTATGAGAGTAAGACTAAAAAGCACATGTTTTCTATTAGAGCAGAAATAAAAGCTGAAAATCCAAGATAAGGAGAAGAACTTGAAAACAGACAAAAACACAGATTAGCTTCAAGGGGGCAATAATTAGATATAGTGTCAATTTCTCAGTGGAAACAAGGGAAGCCAGAAGACAATAGAATTCTTCAGAGGGCTGAAAGAAAACAACAGCCAACTTATTATTCAACACCCCTCTGGATTATTCAAGAGGGAAAATGAAATATATACATTTTTAGACTAATAAAAACTGAGGGAATTAATCACCAGCAGACCCACATTAATAGGATATTTTTGAAGCAGAAGGAAATAATCCCAAATGAAAAGTTAGAGAGACAGAAAGGAATGGAGACCATTGAAAATGGTAAACATGTGGATACATGTAAAATAATATTGGCTGTATAGAAAAATAATAATATAATAGTGTTTAAGGGGAGTTAAGGTCCTAAGGTCCTTCCCTATATTTTGGGGGAAAAGAGTAAAAAAATCATTTAATATTAGGATTTGTTAAGAAGGCATGCTGTACTCTTTGAGTAACTTCTAAAAAGTGTAAAAGGGTGAATAACTTCTAAATTAATAGAGGAGGATAGCTGAATAAAATAATTCTAGCAGGAGGCAAAGAAAGGAGAGAAGAAGCAATATAGATTAGGTAGGACATATAGAAAGCACTTAGTAAGGTGGCAGATTTAAGCCCAAATATAAAAATTATATTATTATATGTCAAATGACTAAAATTTCCCATTTAAAATGCAAAATTTTTCAGATTTTCAGACTTATTTTGGATAAGACCCAAAATTCAACTATACACTGTTTATGTAGCTGTAACTAAACTATAGAAAGAATGGTAAAGAATGAGAAAAGGTATAACATATAAGACTAACAAAACAAAACTTTATTAGAGCCATATTAAATAATAGGTTTTAAAGCATTACTAGATATAGAGATACTTCACAATGATACAATTCACTAGGAAGATACAATTTTATATTTGCATGCACCTAATAACTTGGCATCAAAACATACAAAGAAAAAATTGACAGAACCATATTATTGTACTCCAGATTCCTTCTCTGCCTTTCCGGGGTCACAGAAGCTGGGTATTTCAGCTGTTAGGGCCCGCTCTCAGAAATATCTGGTTCACTTGTGGAATTGTTTCTGGATATGGAGCCATCTTGGCTAAATTACTTGTCTTATATGCAAAGAATGTGTGTGGCAGATACTATCAGAGCTTTGCCTCATCTTCCAGGTACTCATTGTTTTTGTTTTTCCACATAGCTACCTGGTAGCTTCCAACTGTAACCAGCAGAAACTTTTATTTTTTTATTTTTATTTTATTTAAATTTATTTATTTATTTGTCAGAGAGAGAGGTAGAGGGAGAAAGAGCATGAACAGGGGAAGCAGAAGGCAGAGGGAGGAGCAGGTTCTTGACTGAGCAAGGAGACTGATGTGGGACTCCATCCCAGGACCCTGGAATCATGACCCGAGCCAAAGGCAGACGATCAACTGACTGAGCCACCCAGGCATCCTGCACCTGAAACTTTTATACCCGAGCCTGCGCCTGCATGTAGGACTTTCCAAAAGGTCAGAGGCAAGTGCTCCCGGGAGCAACCCTCAAACAATGGCTGGTGTGAGCCAGATGAGAAATAGCTCCTACTCCTTTGCTCTTCAAGGAAACTCAGAGATGTGCATTTTTCCAATGTCTTCCCAGAGACCTCCAGCAAGATTGACCTTCGATTGCCCACAGGGATAACTGACTTGATATAATTCCCCCCATCTTTTTTTTTTCTATCTTCACTTTCCTGCTTGAATTCCCTACTTCTCTCCTGTTATTTCTTAAGATCACCTTCCAAATGAAGTATATCCAAATAGTTTTCTTAGGGTCTACTTCTAGGGAAACTCACACTGAAATAATATTCCTTGTTTTAATAAAAACATTATCAACCCCTGCAATGTTGCTTGGCTCTAAGGTGGTTTCCATTCCTTCATCCCATCTTCTTGACCTGTCCTTATCCATGACATCATGTGTATCTTTCACTTGGACTGTTGTGACAGTGGTTTTCTGCCCCCATATTTTCCCTCCCATTGCTTCTCCACAGGCAGCCTCAGTAACCTTCCTGTTAGGCACAGAGCTCATCTTTGCATACTTTCTACTCCAGTATCTTCAGTGGCTTTCCATTGCCAACAACAGAAAATTCCAGTACTCAGCTTGGCATGGGAAGTCCACTGTGATCTAGCTCCAGTTCACTTTTCCGGTCACTCCCCATTCTCCTCTGCTTTCTTTCCAAAGCCTGTGCTCATTTCTCAGCCACCTTCACTTGTGGGCAATAGTCCTCATGCTCTACCATTGCCTATTATGTGAGTCACAAGTCCATGAGCCATCCTTCAAGGCTCAGTTCAAATGACAGCACTGTGAAGCCTTCCTGATGTCTCACATTAGTCTTTGCGATTTTCCCATAGTGCCTCAAACTTGGTGACTGCTGGTGGATTTTAAGAACAGACGATATGAAATCCTCAAGAACAAAATTCCTAGGTCCTCCTCATTGGGTTACCTGTAAGACAAATGTGTTGTGTAATTTGGGGTCAGTCCCTTACCCTGTTTGGCTCATAGTTACTACAACTGCACAGTAAGTACTTCCATCTAGAATCTGTGTTTCTCCAAGGAAGAATGGGGTCCAATTCTTTATTTTATTTCCAATAGAGTGAACAAACAGAGTTATATGAGTTTCAGGTGTACAATGTAGTTATTCAACACTTCTGTACAACACACGGTGCTCATCAAAAGTGCTCTCCTTCATCCCCATTATCTATTTCCCCCACCCCACCTCCCCTTTGGTAACCATCAGTTTGTTCTCTATAGTTAAGAGTCTGTTTCTTGGCTTATCTCTCTCTCTCTTTTTTCTTTGCTCACTTGTTTTGTTCCTTAAATTCCACAGATGAGTGAGATTGTATGGTATTTGTCTTTTCCCGACTGACTTATTTCTTTTGGTATTACATTTGCTAGCTCCACCCATGTCATGGCAGATGGCAAAATTTCATTTAGGTCACATTTAGGTCTTTTTTATGGCTGAATAGTATTTCATCATCTCTCTCTCTCTCATGTGTTCTTTTTATATATGTATCTTTTTTTCTTGTATGAGATTTATTTTTCTTATTTAAATTCAATTAATTAATATATAATGTATTATTTGCTTCAGGGGTACAGGTCTGTGATTCATCAGTCTTATATGATACCAGAGCTCATTACAACACATACCCTCCCCAATGTCCATCACCCATTCACCCTATCCTCCCACCCCTCCCCCTATCCTTCCAGCAACCCTGAGTTTGTTTCCTATGATTAAGAGTCTCTCAGTTTGTCTCCCTCTCTGGTTTTGTCTTGTTTTATTTATTTATTTATTTAGGTCTCTTCCCCTATAATCCTCTGTTTTGTTTCTTATTTATTTATTTATTTATTTATTTGACAGACAGAGGTCACAAGTAGGCAGAGAGGCAGGCAGAGAGAGAAGGGGGGAAGCAGGCTCCCCACTGAGCAGAGAGCCCGATGCGGGACTCGATCCCAGGACCCTGAGATCGTGACCTGAGCCGAAGGCAGCGGCTTAACCCACTCAGCCACCCAGGCGCCCCGCCTCTGTTTTGTTTCTTAAATTCCACATATCAGTGAGATGATATGATAATTGTCTTTCTCTGATTGACTTATTTCGCTTAGCATAATACCCTCCATTCACGTTGTTGCAAATGGCAAATTTTGGTTTTTTATGGCTGCATAGTATTCATATATATATATATAGTATCTTCTTTATCCAGTCATCTGTTGATGGACATTTGGGCTCTTTCCAAAGTTTGGCTATTGTGAACACTGCTGCTATAAACATTGGGGTGTGGGTGCCCCTTCAGATCACTACATTTATATCTTTGGGGTAAATACCCAGTAGTGCAATTGCTGGGTCATAGGGTAGCTCTATTTTCAACTTTTTGAGGAACCTCCATACTGTTTTCCAGAGTGGCTGCACCAATTTGCATTCCTACCAACAGTGTAAGTGGGTTCCCCTTTCTCTGCATCCTCGCCAACACCTGTTGTTTCCTGACTTGTTAATTTTAACCATTCTGACTGGTGTGAGGTGGTATCTCACTGTGGTTTTGATTTGTATTTCCCTGATGCCAAGTGATGTGGAGCACTTTTTCATGTGTCTCTTGGCCATCTGGATGTCTTCTTTGCAAAAATGTCTGTTCATGTTCTCTGCTCATTTCTTGATTGGATTATTTGTTCTTTGGGTGTTGAGTTTGATAAGTTCTTTATAGATTTTGGATACTAGCCCTTTATCTGACATGTCATTTGCAAATATCTTCTCCCATTCTGTTGGTTGTCTTTTGGTTTTATCCTCAGTTTCCTTTGCTGTGCAAAAGCTTTTGATCTTGATGAAGTCCCAGTAGCTCATTTTGCCTTTGTTTCCCTTGCCTTTGGAGTATCTAGGAAGAAGTTGCTGTGGCTGAGGTTGAAGAGGTTGCTGCCTGTGTTCTCCAGGATTTTGATGGGTCCCTGTCTCACATTTAGGTCTTTCATCCATTTTGAGTCTATTTTTGTGTATGGTGTAAGGAAGTGGTCCAATTTCATTCTTCTGCATGTGGATGTCCAATTTTTCAAACATCATTTGTTGAAGAGACTGTCTCTTTTCCATTGGACATTCTTTCCTGCTTTGTTGAATATTAGTTGACCATGGAGTTGAGGGTCCATTTCTGGGTTCTCTATTTTGTTCCATTGATCTATGTGTCTGTTTTTGTGCTAGCACCATACAGTCTTGATGATTACAACTTTGTAATAGAATTTGAAGTCTCGAATTGTGATGCCACCAGCTTTGATTTTCTCTTTCAACATCCTCTGGCTATTCAGAGTCTTTTCTGGTTCCATACAAATTTTGGGATTATTTGTTCCAGTTCTATGAAAAAAGTTGATGGTATTTTGATAGCGATTGCACCGAATGTATAGATTGCTCTAGGTAGCATAGACATTTTCACAATATTTGGTTTTCCAACCCATGAGCATGGAACATTTTTCAATTTCTTTGTATCTTCCTCAATTTCTTTCATGAGTATTCTATATTTTCTGAGTACAGGTCCTTTACCTCTTTGGTTAGGTTTATTCCTAGTTATCTTATGGTTTGGGGTGCAATTATAAATGGGATAGACTCCTTAATTTCTCTTTCTTCTGTCTTGCTGTTGGTGTATAGAACTGCAACTGATTTCTGTGCATTTGTTTTTATATCCTGCCACTTTGCTGAATTCCTGTATGAGTTCTAACAATATTGGGTGGAGTTTTTTGGGTTTTCCACATAGAGTGTCATATCATCTGCAAAGAGTGAGAGTTCAAGTTCTTCTTTACCAGTTCGGGTGCCTTTTGTTTCTTTCTGTTCTCTGATTGCTGAGGCTAGGACTTTTAGTACTATGTTGAACAGCAGTGGTAATAGTGGTCAGCCCTACCATGTTCCTGACCTTAGGGGATAAGTTCTCAGTTTTTCCCCATTGAGAATGATATTCATTGTGGGTTTTTCATAGATGCCTTTATGATATTGAAGTATGTCCCTCCATCCCTACACTGTGGAGAGTTTTAATCAGGAAAGGATACTATACTTTGTCAGTGTTTTTTCTGCATCTCTTGAGAGGACCATATGGTTCTTGTTGTTTCTTTTATTTATGTATCACATTGATTGATTCGCGGATGTTGAACCAACCTTGCAGTTCAGGAATAAATTCCACTTGTCATGGTGAATAATCCTTTTAATGTACTGTTGGATCCTATTGGCTAGTATTTTGGTGAGAATTTTCACATCCATGTTCCTCAGTGATATTGGTTTGTAATTCTTTGTGGTGAGGTTTTTGTCTGGTTTTGGGATCAAGGTAATTCTGGCCTTATAAAAAGAGTTTGGAAGTTTTCCTTCCATTTTGATTATTTTGAAACAGCTTCAGAAGAATAGGTATTAATCCTTCTTTAAATGTTTGGTAGAATTCCTCTGTGAAGCCAGCTGGCCCTGGGCTCTTGTTTCTTCAGAGATTTTTGATTACTGCTTCAATTTCCTTGTTGGTTATGGGTTTGTTTGGGTTTTCTATTGCTTCCTGTTTCAGTTTTGGTAGTTTATACATCTCTTGGAATGCATCCATTCCTTCCAGATTGCCTAATTTGTCGGCATACAGTTGCTCATAATTCATTCTTATAATTGCTTGTATTTTTTCAGTGTTGGTTGTGATCTCCCCTTTTTCATTCTTGATTTTTGAGTCCTCTTGATTTGAGTCCTTTCTCTTTTCTTTTTGAGAAGTCTGGCCAGGGGTTTATCAATCTTATTAATTATTTCAAAGAACCAGCTCCTAGTTTCATTGATCTGTTCTACTGTTCCTTTGGTTTCTATTTCATTGATTTCTGATCTCTTCTCCTGTTGGGTTTAGGCTTTATCTGCTGTTCTTTCTCCAACACCTTTAGGTATAGGGCTAGGTTGTGTATTTGAGACCATTCTTCTTTCTTGAGAAAGGTTTATAGTGCTATATACTTCTCTTTGAGGACTGTCTTTGCTGCATCCCAAAGATTTTGAAGAGTTGTGTTTTCATTTTCATTTGTTTCCATGAATTTTTAAAATTCTTCTTTAATTTTTTGGTTGACCCATTCATTCTTCAGTAGGGCACTTTTAGCTCCATGTATTTGAGTTCTTTCCAGTTTTCCTCTTGTGACTGAGTTCCAGTTTCAAAGCATTGTGGTCTGAAAATATGCAGGGAATGATCCCAATCTTCTGGTTCCTGTAGAGACCTGATTTGTGACCCAGGATGTGATCTGTTCTGGAGAATGGTCCATGTGCCCTCGAGAAGAATATGTATTCTCTTGCTTTGGGATGCAATGTTCTGAATATATCCGTGAAGTCCATCTGGTCTAGTGTGTCATTCAAAGCCCTTATTTCCTTATTGGTCTTCTGCTTAGATGATCTGCCCATTGCAGTGCAGAGGGTGTTTAAGTTCCCCACTATTATTGTAGCATTATTGAAGTGTTTCTTTGATTTTGTTATTAATTGGCTTATATAATTGGCTGCTCCCACATTAGGGGCATAAACGTTAGATCTTCTTGTTGTATAGACCCTGTAATTATGATATAGTGTCCTTCCTCATCTCTTATTACAGTCTTTCATTTAAAATCTAATTTGTCTGACATAGGATTGACACCCCAGCTTTCTTTTGATGTTCATTAACATGATAAATGGTTTTCTATCCCCTCACTTTACATCTGGAGGTGTCTTTGGGTCTAAAATGAGCCTGTTGCAGACAGCATATTGATGGTTATTGCTTTTTTATCCAATCTGATACCCTGTGTCTTTTGAGTGGGACATTTAGCCCATTTACATTCATATCTCACGCATTCTTTATCCATTCATCTATCAATGGACAGAGGAGTGTAATTCTTCATTGTGTAAACTGCCTTGTGCATTTTGGGATATTTAGCATCCCTGGCCCATGGCATCCACTGCCAGACCACCTTTCATCATTGTTACAATAAAAAAGACTAACATGTTTTCAAATGCTCTAGGAGTATCTTCACTAGACTGGGTGGTGCCTCAGGATCTGCCAGTTTGGATATTCTTAGAATCCTCTGGTTGGTCTGTAGGGACCACTAGTGGCCCTACAGCTTTCTGTACCATCCAGAGGCCTGAACGGTAGGTGATGGGGAAAAAGCTGGAACCAAACCATCACCTGGTATCTGAGGACAGAACTAGTATTCAGTGTCGCAGTCTTCAAAGGGGCACAAACTCCCAGCTGGTTCTGGCTGACTTCCCAACCTGTGGAGTTTCAGTCTGCCCTGATGGAGAGGAGACCAGAGAGTAGGTGATGTTCCTGGTGAGGAAAGGGCCACCCACATCCATGAGTAGGGACCAGCTGGGGCCAGCAGAGCAAGGGCTAAGACTTGGAGAGCACCATGAGTGATCAGAGGAGTTGCAAGAGCAAGCTGAAAAGTCAATTTTCTTATGCAGGCTGTCTCAGGAGGCTGGTGAGGTGGATGGGGGACTGCTGTGACTCGGAGAGCAGGACAGGGCTCAAGACTGACCATCAGGCTTGTGGGCAGTGGTTATGGGCAATAGGATGGCTGTGACCTCCAGCACTGTTGCTGGAGGAGGTTGCAAACACACCTAGTTGTCCAGTCTTGCCAGTGGTGGAGGGAGGGGGCCAAGAAAGATTGCTGTGTTCAGGAGAGATGAGCACTGATGAGGGATGACACAACTGAAGAGCAGCCATTCCTCAGAGTTGTTTGTGGCTGGGGCTCTGGGGCAACCAGAATGTTGCCCAATGTTGAAAGCTCAGGGTGAGTTTTTGGGAGGTTCTGGGAATTGCTCCACTCACTAATTCACCGAGTCATCCATCCCACAAGCATCTCCGGGGCTGGAATGAGACCACCCGGATCTTGTACATGTCCTGGGACCATAGTTCCCCTGGTGTGAGTTGCCAGAGCCTTGGTGACTAGCAAAGGAGGAACGTGGCAGGAGAAGAATTTGTTAATATTTATTCAGCGCAGTCCAGGAGATGCTGCTCTGAGTTGAGACGACTGGCCTCAAGCAGGTGAGGGGCAGGAAGGAGGAGGGCAGGTGAGGATAATGCTGGATAGAGTACCCTCCCACCCCTGAGCTCATGCCTGCGACCACCCTGCACATTAGAGGCTCCGCTTTCCCCTGTTTTGCAGATGAGCAGAGGCTCATCCTTGCCTTCAAAAGGGCATTTCTCCACATTCTTCCAGCTTGAGCTGCCCTGAGACTCTCCACTGGCCCTTGCTGTGATGTCTGCGATCTTGGGATCTCAGGTGGCGGCTGCCAGAGTGGGAGGCCAGCAGCTTCTGGGCCCCGTCTGCTCCTTCTGGCAGCAACACCTGGCCTCAGCAGGAAACCATACATGGTTTTGCCACAAGCCTGGTTATACAGCTGGCCTCCTGGAATCTGCTTGCTCTCAGGCAAACCAATAAAACCTAATCTTTGAACTTTCCACACCAAGGACCGAGGTTTGGTAACTCCACTGTGCACCTAAGCATGCTAGCTAACATACTTTAACATGAGTTCATGTCAGGTGTCTGGCACTGGTCTCAGCAATTCGGCTAGGTTAACGCATTGGCTCCTCACACCAGTCTGGGAGGTAGGTACCATTGTTAGCTTCATTTTACAGATGAGGAGGCAGACTTATGCCTGTAGTCGCACGGCTGATAAAGGGCAAGTCAGAGTTCAAATCTGGGCATGTTGGCTCCGAGGTTCCAGAAGTGTGGTCAGGGGCTGGCTGAAGTGGACTGCTCCCTCTGAGTTAAGGATACCTGGATTTGGGTCCCCAAAGCCTGCCGTGGAATTTCAGCAAATTAGCTATGTGCCCTGAAACACATCCCTTACTCTCCTGAATATCCGTTTTCCTCCTGGTTGAATGGAAGGATTGACATGCATGATCCCAACTTGGTTCCAGCTCTGACATTTCAAGAGGCTTCATCAGGCTAAAATAAGCAGCAAGAGGCACGTTGCGGTTGCGAAAGGGAGCCTGGGACGTGCGTGCGCGGAAGCTGGGAGGCTATCCCTGGTGAGGAAGCATAGAGGGCTAATTGCGAGCACATGAGCTCAGCTGGGGCCACTTTCTCCCCTCTGTGTCCACAGCTGGCTGTGAGTCACTGACGGGTCACTGGCCACAGCAGGGCTGCTGGAGACAGGGCAGGCCCAGAGCACGGACAGAACATAAGTCCAACCTGGTCCCAGCCTCAGGGGCCCCAGGGCGCGTTCTTCCCAGTCCCTGTCTAGATGCTACCACAGTCTGGCTAGAAAATGCTCCATCTCTGTCCCCCTGAGCAGAACACCACTTTCTATCTCAGCTCTGTCAGCCCTGGCCCCTGTGTTGCTCACCATCCTTCTCTGAGCCAGGGGTGGGATAGAGGCAGGTAACACTACAATTCCTCCGCGGCAAGGTCACAGAGCAGCTGCTGGGGAAGAGCGGTGAGGGAGGGGAGGGATCATGAGCATGCACTGGACCTACATCTCAGGCTTCCGAACATGCTGGGGGGAGCTCAGACCCAGGGCACCAGCCCCGCCCACCCCACCCTTTGCAGGCCAGAGGTGACACCAGGTGCCAAGTTCTTCCTTCTCAATCCCATCCCCAGCCCCGAGGAGGAAGCTGCCACAGGAGCATTGACCTCAGGACAGATTGATGCCAAGGGGTCATCCCCAGGGAAAGTAGCCCAAAGGGGGTGATCTTTTTGGGAAGAGTGAGAGGCGAATCAGGATGGAGCTGCTCCCAAGACACCTCCGTCCTCGCCCTGCTGTAAATGTTATCCAGCACGACACGTTCGGTGTTGCTGGATGGATTAGGAGTGTGCTTTTCTGTAAGTGTGTGTGTGGCAGGCGTCTCGGGGTCCATGGCTCTTTGTCCTCCTGGGGTCTGACTCCGATGCAATTCTGAGACACAGGTCAGCTGTCAGCAACCTCCTACTCATGTATGAATACTCGGTAGTAATCATCCTCATTCATTCATTCATTCATTCATTCATTCACATAACAGCTCCACATAAGTGCTCTTCCTGGTTCTACTTAAACTCATCCAGAGAAACTCACCGTCTTCTGAGGCAGCCTGGTCCACACTGTGACCATCTGACTTCTAAAACCTTACTATTGATGATCTGAAATCTGACTCCCTAGGCTGACCTTCTGCTGGTGCTGGTGCTCCTGCTCCCTCTGGCCCTGGAGAACCTACATACGGCAGCCCTCGGACCGTTCAAGGCACCTCTTTTTTCCCTCTTTGGATGTTTATGGAGCTCCTACAATGGGCCAGATACAAGGAAAACAATAGTAAGCAATAGTACATAGGGCCCTTAACCTCACACTGCTTACAGTTTCTTAGGGAGACAGCACAAAGAGAACACTCACATAGGTAAAGCTACTTCTGGTAAGTGCTACCCCAAGACCAGGGCTGGGTGGCAGACAGAGCATATAACCGTGGGACATAATTGCCAGAGAGGTCAGAAAAGGCTTCTCTGAGGAAGTAGAGCTGTAGCTTAACTAGGCACAAGAAAGTTGCCAGTAGGCAAAGGTTATGGCTAGAGCAGGGACCTCCCAGATGCCAGAGTCTTTTGTTTTGGGGGCTAAACATCCTTGTGGTAGTTCCTCCTATGATGGAGTTTCTAGATCCCTCCCCACCCTGTCACTCTGTCAGCATCCCCTTCAGGGGGAGATCTCCAGGTCTGGACCCATGGCTCCTGAACAGTCTGGCCAGCTCGGAGCCTGGGGGCTGCCCCCTCTCTTCTAGCTGGCTGCTCTCCTTCCATTAGCACAGCTCAGATCTGCATATTCATTGCTCCCTAAGGGACAAGTCCCCTCCCAGGAATGATCCCCCAAATCGATCTTACGTGTGGGCCTCCCCAGCCTGTGTCTGAGCTGTTTGACATCTGACCTTGTGTTGGAGACCTTGTGTTGGGGTACAAACTCTCATCTCTGACGTGGCCTGTTTGTTCCAGTCCAGCAGGGTCTGTTCTGAGTCTAGATTCTGCTGCTGGCTGTGGTGTGCAGGGATGTATGCCCCGTGAATGTGACCGGCAGGGAGTTTGAACATCCTGTCAGCCCATCCTGGACAAGGTACTGGCAGGTGAGATCTCGGAGTGTACGGGGGAGGGGGTGACAGGGAAGGCAAGGGGCTTGAGAGCTTGGGAGGGGAGGGTTTGGAGCATCAACCACCCTGGCTCCAGAAAGAGGTGCTTAGGGCCTGAGGCCTACACTTGGATGGAGCCACACTGTCCTGTGATCTCTGACCCCCTGTCCTGTGCCTTTCCGCAGCCCTCGTCAATACAGCCCAAGGAGTGGGCGAGCTGCATGTGCGCACGCGTGTGGCATGTCCATATCTGTCTGGGTCTGTGGGTGTGGAGTGTGTTGTCCAACCAGGCCTTGCTGTTGGCTCGCAGCCATCTTTTGCCATTAGTAATTGTGTCCCTTGCGAGACACAGCCCCTTGGGGGGTAGCCAGGTCATCACAGCCTTGAAAGAGGTCCCACCAGGCCTGCCTTGTCTAATAGCCCTACCAGGTAGTCCCGTTTACCCTCCTGCCCTTGTCTACCTACAGGTTCCTCACTCACCACCCTAGACCCTCAGGGAGCTGACCCGGCAAGTGGGCAAGACCCCCCCCCCACACCATCCAGTCCTTTACTCCTGTCTACAGGTCACCCTGCCCCTGGTGCTAGCCCCCCTGGCCCCTCTCCTCACTTCCTCCTCTTTTCAGACTCAGCTGAGACATGGTCTTCTTTAGGAAGCCCTCCCCGATCCACCTCTGTGTTTTCACAGACTAGAGGCCCTGACAGGGCAGGGCCCCTGTGGTATTTATTATGGTGTCGGAGGCTAAAACTCAATATATCCTATTAGACAAATGAAACAGTAACTTCTCTGGGCTTCATATTTCTTATCTGTAAAATGAAAATAATACTGTTTGGACACACAGGGTTCTGAAGCGGGCGGTGGGAGATAGCGCACATGATTATCCTACTGACGGGCCGGACACACAGCAGAGGCCCCAAAAGAGGCCCCTCACTTCCCTGCCCTTCAATGTTTGTGGATTCCTATTCTTTTCTATTTAAAAATATTGTACATTTTTGTATTTCTTTTCGTTCTGAAGCCTGACTGGCTTCTCAGAGTTCAGGTCGCCCTTCAAATGTCACCTCCCCCTGAAGATGGTCTTAGACGATGCCATCTGAAACTGCCCCAGCCACCCCAACACTCTCCCCTCCTGTAGTCTTACCACAACCTGAACTTTTGTCTTTTCTTTCTTTCTTTTAAGATTTTATTTATTTATTTAACACACAGAGAGAGCACAAGATGGGGAGTAGCAGGCAGAAGAGGGAGAAATAGGCTCCCCACAGAGCAGGGGGAGCCCAATGTGGGACTCGATCCCAAGACCCCGGAATCATGACCTGAGCCAAAGGCAGTCGCTTAACCAACTGAGCCACTCAGGTGCCCTGAACGTTCATCTTTTCTGATTTGTTGCTCAGCGGTCATTGCTCCCTAGAATGTGAGTACCATGAGGGCAGAGACTGGCTGATTTTTCCGCTCCTGAAACCCCAGTGCCCGGAGCTGTGCCTGGGGCAAAACAGAGATCCAGGAGTTTCCAAGGCCAAAGCAGTGAAGTCTCCAGGGGACAAATGCCAGTGTGTGGGTGTTTGGGATAGAGGATGGTAAGGTTCCCTAAATTGGGAAAATTGGTCTCTCTGGGGCTGGGCAGGTGTGCCTGGGGGTGTCAGTGAGGGGACTGCACTCCTTTGCCTGGCGACCCTGGGTGGCTGGGCTGAACACAAGCCTTTCTCAGCACTGCTGAGCATGGTCTATCTGTTGGCGAGGAGGGGCTGGGTACTTTGGCAGTTCTTCCATTCTGGAGGGACCTGCCCTGCTGCCCTGTGTTGGGACCCCAGGCCCAGTCCTGCTTCTTTTTGGCGCCATCTTTCTTCCCTCTATGGCACCCACTCCCCTCCTCATCTGACCTTCCTCTTTTTTTTTTTTCTTTTTAAAGATTTTATTTATTTTTTTGACAGACAAAGATCACAAGTAGGCAGAGAGGCAGGCAGAGAGAGAGGAGAAAGCAGGCTCCCCGATGAGAAGAGAGCCTGATGTGGGGCTCGATTCCAGGACCCTGAGATCATGACCCGAGCCAAAGGCAGAGGCTTTAACCCACTGAGCCACCCAGGCGCCCCTGGCCCTCCTCTTACCAATGCCTGATGGGCCCTCTCCCACCTGCCTTCCCCATTGGCACCAAATTCTCGCACCCGCAGCCTCAGTGGTGCTGGGGGGTTCCCTGGATCTCCTGCAGTGGGGTACAAAATCCCAGTTGGGTTTTCTGGTGCCCAGCCCCCTACAGCTCAGCCACTTCAGGGCCCTTACCAGGCCCCCAACCCCGGCCATTCTCCTCGTCCTAGATATAGTGAGAGGGATTCCAGAAAATAGCTGCAGAAGCTCCTGCCGTAATGCTGCCCATCCTACTGGGGAAGGGCCCTCTCTGTCTCCACTCATCCTATCCTCCCTCCAGCTGAGGGGCCCAGCACCAGAGAAGCCCCATGACTTCTGGCTGGGGTGTGACAGGGGTGGGTAATGAGGGTGGTGAGCATTTGATAGTTCCTGCTTTGGACCCAGGCTCCTGCCCAGCCTCACCGGACTTACCCAGTGTTGAGAGAATGCCCCCTATCTGTTAGAGCTCCTTGCCCTGTTACCCCGGGGCCCTTGCTCCCTATACCCGGAAGGCCCACAATCACTGCTTCATGCTCAGAGCCCAGTTCAAGAGCTCTCAGCCATGGGAGGACCCCAGAATGCTTGCAAGGGAAGGATTTCAGGGTTCAGAGGTTTATGAGGTATGCTCTCTGGAGTGCTCTGGAGCTGATCTGTGTGTGTGTGTGTGTGTGTGTGTGTGAGATGGACTGGGGTTCTGGGCCCCCACTCCTATTTTGACCATAGAACTCCAAACATTTTCTGTGTTACTAGTGGAGATGCCACTTAAGTTACTATTTAAACAGAAGGATCCATTACTTAGGGTGGAAAAAGAAAGGTTTAAAAACCAGGGAAACTGGACAAAAGTCCTTTTACATATGGGGAAACTGAGGTCCAGAGGAGCGTAGGGCTTCTCAAGGTCACAGTGGGATCAGTGGCAGTGCTGGTACCATACAAGGCCATCTGGCTCATAGGCTGACGTTCTTGCCAAGACCAGGCTGAAATATCCCTCTCAGGAGGTGGCAGTTGGGGGTGGGGTGCCAGGAAGGCCCATCCAGAGAAGTGGGTTAAGGTCACAACCTCCCCACTCCACGGGCCCCCTATGAAGGGCCTGCAAGAAGAGTTGCATTGGAAAAGTGGCTCAACTCTTTCTTCTTTTTTTTTTTTTTTTAATTTTATTTATTTATTTGACAGAGAGATAGGGAAAGAGCCCAAGTACTAGAATGGCAGGCAGAGGGAGAGGGAGAAGCAGGCTCTCCGCCAAGCAGGGAGCCCAATATTGGGCTTAATCTTAGGATCCTGGAATCATGACTCAAGTCAAAGGCAGGTGCTTAACCAACTGAGCTGCCCAGGCACCCCTGGAAAGGTGGTTTGATTCTTAACTGGAGGCTTGAGGGCTTGAAGTGGGAAGGGGCAGGATGAGGAAGTGTGGAGAGGGAGCAAGGGACAGGGATTCATCCTTTGGGTCACTCGCACCCACTTCCCCACTCAAAGCACCAAAGGCCCTCCTGCCAGGTTGAGACTGCTTCTACATTCTCCCATGGTCACTCTGACAGGTGTCCATAAGAGGAGGAAGCCTGCTCAGTGGTCCTCCCCCACTCCACAGCCCATGACCCACTGGAAGCAGCCTCTGTTTCCAAATACCTGAGTTCCAAGCAGAGGGAGCTTGTGCCAGGCATGGACTGGGCTGGGTAGCTTTCAGGTGATGACTTCTGGGGTGGGAAAGCTGTGAAGAAGAGAATGGGGATTTCAGTCTCAGGGGTCCGGTGGACACCCCCCTACTGACAACAGCAGAAAGGGCACAGTAGGGGGCCCTGTGGCACTCACTGTGTCTCCCCTCAGGGTCCAGATGGGCACCTGGGAAAATGTTGTTGGATGAATGAGTGCGTCCATCCCCCCCCAACCCCCAAAGTCACCAGCTCCTCCCTCACTCCACACCTCTGTCCTTTAGAAACTACAAGGACTGAGTTATTCTTAGTAGGTTTCATTCATCAAAGCGTGACCAACGGTGTCCTGGGAGGAATGCCTGGGTGTTGCCAGAGCCAGAGGGCTGGAGTGGGGTGCAAAGGCCCCATCTCAGAAGAGAACCCAATGCCTTCAAGGAGCTCCAGGCTGAGGGGGAGATACAGCCTTGCTCTCAGGGAGCCCCAGTTTGAGGGGAGACACAGCCCTGCCCTCAGGGAGCCCTAGTCTGAGGGGGGAAACCGCCCTGCCCTAGGGGAGCTTCCTGTGATGGAGGGTGCTACCTCCACAACCCAGTTCCCTAGCCCTCAGTAAGATCCTAGACTAAAGGGAGAGATCTAATATCCTGCCCTCAAGGAAACTTTAGTTTCATGGCAGAAAAGCAGTTGTCATCCCTGCTGAGGAAGGCACACCCAAGGCGCTGATTGAAACTGAAGATGAAAAAAAAATGGGGTACAAGAGGATTTTCCAGAGGCATGTGCAGCTCCCCAACCACCGCATGTGGGAAGTCTAAAGAAGGGCTCCCAGGGTCACTTACCTGGGCAGGCTTACCAAGAAAGGTGCAGACTTCCAGGGGGTGGCATTAGTGCAGACAAAAATCCTGGCTCCTGAGGAAAGGTTAAAGGCAAGGCCAAGTAGACTGGTCTCAATCAGGGGTCTCAAACCCAAATGCCTTTGGGGACTAGTCTAACCACACTGACCTTTGACACTGGGGAGGGCAATCAGACAGCTCACACTGTCAGCTCTCATATTCAATAAAAACAAACAACCCCCCCCCCCCCCAAACACATACTCATTGCCGGCCAAACAAAACCTCACTAAAGATTAAACCTGGCCCAAGGCCACGCATCTGCAACCCCCTGGACATCAGGAAAAAATTCCTGAAAGAGGAAAGGGAGCCTGGTTTGGATAAAGAAGCTGACAGCCAAGTTGCTCCTCCTGCTGCCCGGCCACAGGGCCTGGCTTCTGGGTCTCTGGGCCTCTCCCACCCTTCCTGGGAGGCAAGACTTTATAGCCCCTCCTCACTAGCTCCCTTCTGACCCACAGGCCACAGCTGGTGGACCTTCCGGCCTCCCAGGGGGGTTCCAGGTCTGCGATGGGGGTATCACCTTTCCTGGTGGGAGGGTAATTTCCCTGTCAGAGGAAGAAGCCTGTGGGGTGGGTCGTAAGCCCTGAAATAAGCCGAGCTGGGAGTTCTGGCTGGGTGGCCTTCCCAGCGACAGCCTTCAATTTTCTGTGCCTCAAGTCCAAAATGGGGATACTCTTGCCGTGGTGCCCTTAACTGGGCAGTTACTTTCCACGGACCTCAGTGTCCTTGTCAACGAAACGGGTCCTACCTCCTCCCCACTCTTACGGACAGACAACTCAGGGCTATTGGCTCACGGGAGGGAGGCTCGGATCTCCCAAGTCCTGCTCCTTCCCTCTCTCCATCACAGGTGGGGTCTCAGGGCTCTCTTCTGGGGCAGTTTAGGAAGGCGACAGGAGGCGTCGGACAAAGCCAACGCGCGCGCTCCTGAGGACTGGGGACAGGGGACGGGTTCTGGGACCGGGGAGGGGCGGCCTAATTAGGATGCGTTGGCCCAGCGCAGCAGAGCGCCGCGGAGAAGAGCGGCGGTGGGTAATTAGAGCGCATTAGCCGTGCCCCTGCAATCCTGTAATTTCTCCGCGCGCTCCGAGTGCGTGGTAGGAGGTGAAGCGATGCGAGCTCGGCTCTGAGTCAGACTCTCCGAAGCCTGGGTGGGGACGCAGGGGGCGGCAGAGGCCGTGGAGAAAAGACTTCTGCCGCGGGAGGCGCCATCGCCTTCCCCTGGCGCGGAGTCACCTGTCCCGGGGCTGCTTGCCAGGCGCCCCACTTCCGCGGGGACGGGAGGGCGTGGCCAGGGGGAGGCGTAACCTGCACCTCCCCTGGCTTCCAGGGGGCGCTCTTGGGTCCCATGGATCTTCCCGGGGCATTGAGTGGTGTCCCTGCATGTGGCCCGCTCCGCGCGCGCAGGTGGACTGAAAGAGATGAAGATGCAAAGCGCGAGGCAGAGACTCCCCAAATTCCGTCAGAGTAGGGCAATAGATCTAGGAGGGCGAAAGAAAAAAAAAAAAAAAAAAGGAGACAGAAAGACGGCAGAGGGAATGGAGACGCATGTTTTACCTGAGCCCTGAAATCAATTCTTGGGGGGCGGGGAGGAGCCAGTGGGGGGCGGAGGCTGGGAGGGGAGTTTATTTATTAGCCAGATTAGCCAGTATTAATGGGGAGCAGTGGTGGCCGGCGGCGGTAGGGACATAGCTGGCATAGCTGGCATAGCGGCGGGGCCTCCCGCGGCGCGGGGCTCTGCCGGCTTCAAAGGGGCTTAAAGAGGCCGGTGGTGGCACTGCCACGGCCCCGCGGGGGAGGGCGTGGGCGCAGGCGGTGGGGGAGAAGGCGGCCATTGTGCACCAAGGGATTAGGGATCTGGCCTGGAAGGAATTTTAAACTGCTGCGAGCCAGCGCCCCAGGACTCCCCTCCCGCTCCACCACCACTCTCCTGAGCTGGAGCACGCTGTAATGTTTACCTGCATTTTGGTGTCTGGGGGTCCTTCCCCTTCCTTCTTCCCTTAGATTGGGTGCATCTAGAGTTGTCAGCTTTGACAAGTAAAAATACAGGATGTCCGGTTAAATTTGAATTCCAAATAAGCAATGGATACTTTTTTTAGTATAAGTACGCCCCATATGTTGTATGGGCTATACTTACACTAAAACATCATTCATCGTTTATCTGAAATTCAAATTTAACTGGACATCTTGTAATTTTTTCTAGCAGTACTGAAGTCACTGAATGTCTAATCCATGTCTGCAACAGATTGAGGGCTCCAGAAGGATTCTATGTGGCCGCGTGTCTCTACCCTCAGACGAAGTTTCTTGAAGCTCCGTACTCTTTCTCCCTTCAGAATGGAGCTTTGATGATAGAACACGTCTCCATCGGAGTGGGATCTTCCCGAGGACGAGCCGAATTTCAGACTGGAGCTAGTAGGTCAATGTCTGAGTCCCCTTCATCGCAGCACCACGGGGCTTACCCTCAGGCAAGGCCTGTGTGCTTTGGTGGGGGGCGTGTCTGTCTCCTCCCTCAGGCCGGTGGATGGCCTCCCCCCATTAGTATAGTTCCCTGCCCACAGGGGGCGCTAAGGGCCCGGAGCACTGACCTACAGATGGATGGGTCCTGGTTTTTGTCGCTCAGGGCAGGTAGGTTCTCTCGGGTGGATGCACCTGGGGATTTGGGGGGTGGAGCCCCCAATCCTGTGTAGCTTCTGACTTGGTCCTTCCTCTGGCAGTCGAGGCAAAAGGCATGCGGGGGCCAGAGGCTGTGGCCAGCATTGTGGGAGAAGCTCTAAGTCTGGTTATGCAGTTTATGCCGGGAAGGGCCAGTGTGGCTCTCAGTACAGAAGCCCCCTCCCCTCCCCCCGCCCCCCCTCCCCCACCCCATAACCATGGCAGCCAAGCCCCCATCCTCCATTAGCCTCACTAAAGCCAACTGCCCAGCCTTTGCCTGTTCCATTCTCCCTGTCCAAAGCACCTGCTCTTCCGGTCCTCAAGGACATGTGATGTCTCACCCCTTCTGGATGCCCTGGTCTTCAGCAGACTGGGTACCACCAGGTATACTGTTTATGCCCCAGTGTTGGCGGCAGGGGTCTTATGGTGAAAAGAGCCCTCCACCTATTCCCTCCTTCCTCACTAGCCTAGGGCCACAGGGGCCAAAGAGTGGCCAAGGGCAAGGGTGGGAAACTCGGGAAGGTTGGGGAGTGTTTGTGGGAGGAGAGTAAAGAAGCCTCTGCCACCATCTCCTCCCTGTCCATCCCCGGTAGCCCCTTCCCAAATCCCTTCATCCCCTGGAGTCTCTCAACTCTTTTCCCTTAAAGCTGAGGGAAGCTGGGGAGAAGTCCTTTCCCACGGTCCCAGCCTCAACAACCCCCCACCCCCTGCTCCTTTGGCCACAACCACCTCAGCCTCTGCAGAGTGCTGGCCTGGCCCACCCCGTCCCTGCAGGGCCCCCTCCTTGTGCTGGGGCACCCGCTTCCGTGAGTGGCATCATCACCCCATTCCGCAGTCTGCCCAGTCATCAGGTCGGCAATTAGCTACTTCCTCTCAGCAGCATGAGGCCACCGAACGTCACAGCCCCTCCCCCGGCCAGCGGCGGGCGGGAGTGCTGGGGGTGCCCCCCACACTTTGTAGTATGTGCCAAGTCCTGGCATGACCCCCCGCCCCTGCTCCAAACCACTGAGTGCTGGGGTAATGAGCCTCCCATGTAGGGAGCCGGGTGCTCCCTGTATTCCTGGGGGCGGGAGAAGCTGCAGGGCTGTCTCCTCCTCCGTGTCACCCCATCCCATTGGATGAGGACACTCCCGCTGCCTGGGTGAGGCCAGCTCAAGGGCTCCCATGGCCAGAGCAGGCGGGGCCTCACACTCAGGTGTCTCTGTCCCCAGATGTAGGCTGCTTTTACCAGGCTCTTACCTGGGGGCCAGGAGTCTGGAAACAGAGGATCGTGGCAGTTCTGTGGTAAGGGGAGAGAAGCGGGGAGTCACGCCACAGACACCCAAACATGAACACCCGCAGGGGCTGACACATCTGTGCCTAGGCACAGTCATAGATACAACCTGTGCAATGCACATCCCACCGCAGCTCTGCCCTCTGCCTTCTTGTGTCTCCAACGGGCAGCCCCGCTGGAGCTACACCTTCGAGCCCAGACAGCCCCACCCTCCAGACGTGCACACAGACCCGCCAGCATTCTCAGAGATGCAGTAAACTCACGGCCACGCCAAACTCAAAACCAGGACACTGCAGAGAAGTCCAGGAGGGTGGGAGGAGAAGGATAGACCACCCCTAATTTGTCCGGCCACCCCACGGGCCAGGGGGTCTTCCTGGGGAAGATTGGGAACAAGACCACACTTGGAGGGGGTGTGCGTGGTGGGCAGGTGGGCTGCTATGAAAGCAGCTGTGGTCTGAGCGAGGAGGAGCCGGTAGGCTGTGGATTTCCAGGGAGAATAAAAAAATGCCGACAGACGTAAACACGTGTGTAATTTTAGACAGGCCGTTTAACTCCTTAGGACCCCCGCAATAACATCTGTAAAATGGGGATGAGGAGAACCCCATTTAAACTTGGTTGGGAGGGTTAAATGAGATCGGTGGCTCCGAGCGGGCCCTAAGTCAACAAGACTATGGAGGAGACTCTGCCAATGTCCTGTCTGTGCTTGGGGGGGTTGCCTAAAAGAACTGTCCTAGGAAATTAACAGCCCTCATTCTGGGCCTTAACCTGAACATGCACTTGCCTCTTTCTCTCTCCCCCTTAGTCTGGGCATGGTGGCTGACTGGGTGGTAGTGGGGCCTGGGGCGGGGTCTGGGAGGGGCTGGCTACCTGCCCCACCCCTACCTGCCTGGCAGGGCGGGAGGTGAGGACTGGCTTCCAGCCCAGAGAGGGTATGAGTCAGTCAGAGCCTCCCAATCCAAGCAGATGCTGAGCAGGGGATGGGAGCTTGGGTGGAGGGGCTTTCTAGGAACATTACTGGAAAAGGACCTGGGAATAGGCGTTGCCACCCAGAACCGCTTCCTCAGCCTACCAGCCCTGGCCCAGCTAAGCAAATAGCCTCGTCCTTGCTTCACCCAGCTCACCCTCGGGAGTTGTGAGGCAAGGCCCCACTTGCCCACCCCCGATAGCCCCAAGTACGTCCTCGGCCACAGCAAGGAGCTGGGCCACTGGGTGCCATGTTGCCTTACCACCCTCTTCAGCAGGGCCAGCGGGGTCCCTAAAGCCCTGCGCACAGGGGCACTCAGGCACACCTGCTCACGTCCACGTGCCCACAGCCACGGAAGCTCAGACAGGGACACCAATGTGGACATGCCCTGGCAAGCACGTGCACACACACACTGTGCTCCCTCTTGCTGTATACACCCACACAAACACTCATGTACACTCACATACAAACGTGCTGAGTCATAATCACTTGGGAGAATGTGTCCCTCTGGAGAAAGGTTGAAGTCCTAACCCCCAGTATCTGGGAACTTGACCTTCATTGGAAAAAGAGTCTGGGTAGATGTATTAAGGTTGAGATGATATCTCAGGGAATTAGGGGAGAATCCCAAATCCAGTGACTACTGTTCTCTTAGGGAGAGTGAAAATTGGAGACACAGAGACATGGAGACATACAGGGAAGAAGGTCAGAGACAGAGGAGGCAGAAATGGTAGAGAGGCAGCTCAAAGCCAGGGAACCCTAAGGACTGCCCGCCACCACCAGAAGCCAGTGGAGAGACATGCAAGACCCTCCCTCGGAGCGCCAGAATAAAGAAAGCCTGCCAACGCCTGGGTTTCAGACTCTGGCCTCCTCAACTATGAGAGATTAAATTCCTGTTGTTTTAAGCCACCAAGTCTGCCACAGTTTGTTATGGAAGCCCTAGGAAATGAATATAATCACACTCACACACACGCACATGCACACACACTCACACACATGACTAGCTCTGGGTTAGGTGATGAGGTTGGTGGAGTTCCTTTTGGGTATGCCTCTGTGTCTGTCCTCCTTCCCCTGTGAGTGGCCAGTGGACCCAGAACAGCTCATGGTCTAAGATAGGAGCTCAGTAAGTTTTTACTTTTAAATTTTTAAACATTGAAGTACAGTTGAGTGACAATGTCGTATTTGTGTGTCCCGCATAGTGACTCAACGTGCCAGTACTCCCCAAGATAAGAAGATGATATGTAAGATGGTAGTCACCCTTTGTCTCCATATGACTTTACTGCAATATCATTGACTACTGGCTATATTCGCTCTGCTGTACTTTTCATCCTCGTGACTTATTTAGTTTATAACTGGAAGTTTGTACCTCTTAATCCCTTTCACCTTTTCCATCCATCCTCCTCCCCATTTGGTCTCTGTATTTATGCAACCGTTTTGGTTTGTTTGCGCCTTTGTTTTGTTTTTTTAGATTCCACATATAAGTGAAATCATATGGTATTTGTCTTTCTCTGCCTGACTTAGTTCACTTAGCAGAATACCCTCTGCGTCTATCTGGGGAACTCAGAGTAACATTTAATCTCTCCGGGCCTCCCTGGAGTTCTTAATGACGCATCCATCCCCAAATCGTGCTCTCCAGAATGGGTCACCATGTTTATGCCACCAAAAGACATGTCTTATGGCTGCCGTAATCATATTACATCAGAAGTGGAGGGGCGCCTGGATGGCTCAGTTGGTTAAGTGTCAGACTCTTGATTTTGACTCAGGTCGTGATCTCAGTATCGTAAGATCGAGCCCTGCATCAGATTCCGTGCTCAGCTCAGAGTCGGCTGAAGGTTCTCTCCCTGTCCCTCTGCCCACCCACCCCTGTTTGTGCACATGGATATGCTCTCTCTCTCTCTCTTTTTCTCTCTCTACAACCCAAAGCAACCCAAAAGTCCATCAAAAGAACAGAAAAATGAGCTGTGAGGGACTCGATGGAAGGCTACTTGGCCATGAAAAAGTAAGAAAAAACCCTGCAGTAACACTCACAGGAATGTGCATAGCCCTCAGGCTGAACAGACTGGGTCAGACACAGGGGGCATGCCCTTGGAGTCCATTTGTATGGGGTTCAAGGACAGGCAAAGCCAATCTGTGGGGACACCAGTTAGAATACCTCTGGGGCAAAGGATCGACTGGTTGGGGCTTGAGGAAGCTTCCTGGGGGGTGCTGGAAATATGGCGTGCTTGATATGGGCCAGGTCTACACAGGCATGTACATATGCACAAATTCACTAAGCTTGGTATGGGCCGGGTCTACACAGTCATGTACATATGCACAGATTCGCCAAGCTCTACCCTTAAGATTTGTGTGATTTGTTGCACAAATCTTACACCTTGATAAAAAGTAAATTTGAAAAACTGGTTTCCAGGCAGTCCATGACCAGAAGCCAGCCATAGGAGAGAGTCTTCTAGGGTGGATGCCTTGTCCCATGGTGCACCTGTGTCCTCAGGCCTGGGGCCACTTGTGTGGCTGACTTTCCAGATATTTGTTGACTATAAATGCCAAGCCTGGGGCTGCCAGGGGAGACTGTGGAGACGTGTCAGGGCAGCCAGACCTTCCAGAGATGACCCGTCTTCAGGTGGGAATAGTGCGTGTCCGGGATGCTAATGTAATCCCCCATTAAAGACCAAAGGCGATGATTTTTTTCCATCAAAAGCCCCCACTACAGAGGAATAATGACCTTTTATTCAGCTTCTGCTACCTGCCAGGCAAGCACCGAGCACCTCTGAGGGATGTGGCAGAGTTGCCCCTTCATGGACAAGAAAACTTGGGCTCTGAAATGTCAAGGTGAATGCCCAAGGTCACACAGGAAGCCCAGCAGAGGGGATTTTCCCTGACTGTTTCATCACACTGGGTCTCCCCCAGGGCAGGACTGTGTCTCCCCCTCCGTGTGGACAGTGGGGGATAGGGCTCAGACTTCAACGCAGGAAGGGCTTATCTTGAACCCTATTTTCACAGCAGCTTTGCATCCTGACTCTCGAGCCCCTTAATCTGGCTTGGGGCTCTGCCTACAGGTGTGCCATCATTTGGGACTATGAATCTGGGGGTGAAGGAGGGAGGTGGGGGACGTGTGGATCAGAGGGACCAGTTCCTTTGGCTCCATGCTGGGATCAGTGCTGGAGACTCTTTCTCTTCCCTCCCCTCCCTTCAAGTCAGGACCACCCAGCTGAGCAGGGCGGTGGGTGGGGGGGAGCAGCCCTCAGCCCTTCCCAGGACCAAAGCGCTTCTCACCCTGCCCACGCCTCGCCAGAGGGAGCTGGGTCATATGATGGGGGCGAGGTGGCAGGTGTAATAGGAGCTGACATCTTCCTCCTGCCCTGTGACTATATTAAGCTCTGTGCCCCATCTCCCCTTCCCCCACCCTCAGGACTTTCCCTCCTCCCACAAGGGATCTTGCTCTTCGAACTAAGAAGTCATTCCTCCTCTTCCCCATCCTGGGAAAGGGACAGGAGCCTAATGAGGACAGAGCCAGCGGGCGGGGGAGTGGAGGCAGTAAATTTAGGTCTTGGGTGCTGATGAGTTGCAGAGGGAGGCCGCCTGCTCCTGAGGCCTTAGCACACCCCTCATGCTCAGTTGTCCCCACGCGGCTGCCCACGCGCCACCCGGGGCTCACGAGGGCACTCACAGAACAGGCTCACCTGTTCCCCTCACCCGTGGCTAAAGCAGAGTGATCCCTGGGGCTGCAGGGGGGTGGGGGGTGGGGAGCGTAGTCTGGGAGGTGTAGGGCATTTGCACTCCTTGCCTAGATCTAAGAGCTTGGTGTCTGTCTCCCCCACCCCGCCCCCACCCCTCCACAGTGGGACTCACCCCCCCTGGGATGAGGGGCCAGAAGTCCCCGGAAGCCCTGCCTTCTCCCCAGGGTGAGACCAGGAGTCAGGACAGAGATTATTAATAAACTTGCTCCTGACTGGAAAGGCCTGGGCAGAAACCCCAACCTCAAGCCAATCAGAGCAGAGCTTTCCAGGAATGTTACCCCAAAGCGAGCCTTCCTCTGATTCCAAGATTATTTCCCACCCCTGACTTCATCCGCCTGGTGTGTGGGGCTCCCGCCAGGCTCCACTGGCTCTGCCCCCACCGGCCCGCTGTCACTTGGCAGCTGACATCTGCCTTGGCCGCTGCCCAGCAAAGGTCACGGCGTGTCCGTGGTGGGGCTGGGATTAGGACTGCTTCCCCTGTCACCTAGTTCTGCGACTCCCTGCTCCCCCAAACGGAGGAGGGCTGAGCCTACTGTGTTGGGAGTGCAGAATGGCCTCCGGGCCACCCACCCATGGCATCTGGACGCTGGCCTGGTGCCCTGCTCCGAAGGCAGCAAGCCCAGGCCAGCTTCCTGGCCTTGTGACCTTGGGCGAGCAGAATGGGACTTGTCCATGGCTCATTGTCATCCTTTATAAAATGAGGCTAAAAATGCCTCCCCAAAGGCAGCTGTGAGGATTAGGAATGTGTGATGTCCCGTGTGCCCTGGAAAGGGCTGTCCTGGAGGGTAGAGGAAAGGTATCTATGTCCTCGCCTCTATCACTCACTCCACCCCCAACTTCCTCATCGCCGGCCCCTCCACCATCACCCCGCCACCGCCTGCCCCCAACTTCTGCTCAGCTCCACCACACTGTTGTCGGGACTTCTACCACCACATTAGTGCTGTTCGGTCATTCTGAGGACACTTATTCAACCCTACCATGTTCCAGGTCATGGGAGTGGCCTTTGGAAAGGAGTCCTGCCCAGGTCTGGCACCCTGGGAATGGTCCGTATCTCTCCCGTCTTTTATGCCCTGATACACAACCCACCACTTCCAGAAGCCCTTCCTCCAGCTACCCTGCCCCATTCCGATTCCTTCTGCACCTGAGGGCTCAGCTTCGCCTGCCCCCTCGCTGGGTGCTGTGTGTGTGTACATGCGTGTGTGCACACTCACACCTATATGGTTTACACTGGTCTGTAACATCAGCCTCCATCCAGACATCCTGTGTTTAGCATGGTGGCTGTGGATCCCAGACGTGGCTCTGGCTCTGGCATTTTCTCGCTGTTACCTTGGACAACTTGCTTCTCCTCTTTGTGTCTCAGTCTTGGGGACTGTAAATTGGGTGCATAATCGAGTTACTAATCGGCTCAGAGAGTTGTGTGTGTCGCCGGGGATATTGTATCTCTAGCACTTCTAGCACTAGGACTAGCAGAAGCAGGCCCACAGCAAGTGCCCAAGGAGCATGGAGGATTATTATTATTTTTATTATTAGTGCTAGTCTTACTGACTCTCTGTGTGGGACTCGGGGCTTTGCACTGTGCCCGAGGGTACAGTTAATGGACACACTCCGGTGTTCCAATATAAGCATCTTAGGAGGAAAGAAGGGTTGAACCTTTTGGGGAACCGCGTGGACTTCTCCCCATTCTCAGAAGGTGCCTGGACTCTCAGGGTGAAGGCTGGGCAGTGGGCTGGGAAGGAGCATGCAGACCTTTTGGAAGCAGGCAGCACTGAGTTTGAATTCTGACTTTTCACCACCTGGGCAGCTGTGGGTGGGTCCGCACTTCAGCACCCCAAGCCTCCGTCTTTTCACCTGTAAAGTGACTCACTGTGTGGGGCTGCTGCAAGGCTCTCATTTCCATCTATCTTGAACACAGATACCACAGGTAGCCATGGGTGGGACCTGGGGCTGGTGTTCCCTTTGGGCCTCAACCTTCCCGTGTGGACAATGGATTGCCCCAGCCAGCCCAGCCTGCTTCCCAGAGTAGGTGGAGAAGGTGGTGAGTGATAGGACGTGCTCCCCCCAGGGAAAATTCAAGGGAGAGCATGAACAATGATTGCCTCGAGCAAGGCTCGGCTCCACCGGACTTGAGAAAGTGCCTTGAGGTCTGAGCTAGGGTCCTGGAGCAGGGCAGGGGCCAAAGGGTAGAAGGGCCGAGGGGCCCCAAAGTGCAGGCACAGGGCGGCCATCTGGGTCCAGACTCCCACTGGTACCAGCATATGGTCCTGGGAGGCAGGTAGGGCGGCTGGGATAAGGCAGGAGGGGGTGGCCTCGGAGGCCTACAGGTTTGCCTGGGGTCCCCAGCACATGGACACCCAGACAGCTGCAGCCACCCGAAGACTGCCTCCGCCCTCCTCCTCCGGTGGCGCCCTGGCCGTGAACCTTCAGGGAATAAACAGGGGCAGCAGCCAGCCGACTGGTGTGTACTCCTGGTCCCCGCAATGTAAACTCCGGGGATGTGTTTATGTTGTCTGGGTCTGTCCCCAGCCCCTGCCCAGCTCTGAGGGGTCACGCCATGCCAAATGTCACATGTGCAGGGTAGCTGGATTCTTCCCCGTGGTGGTGATGGTGGGGCAGGAAAGGCAGGGGGGCCATGGTGGGGGACAAGGACCAAAGACAGCTGGAAGTGGGGGGCCAGAGAGAGAGTTGCAAAGGGGGAAGGGAAAGCAAGTGCCACCCCGAATGCTCAGACTGTGCCCTGTTCCTGGAACTGCAGTTCAGGGCCTTAGCCTATCCCTGGGCTCGCCAGGGGCCTGTGGCCTTCTAGGGCCAGCCTTGGCCTCAGACTCTGGGGTCATGGAGCCTAGATCTCTGCCCAACCCACAGCTGGCCTGAGAACTGGCCCCCTGGGTCTTTCTTTGGTTTACCTTTCCACTACCCTCAGCCAGGCACCGGGCCAAACCTCTTGTGCATGTTACCTCGTTCAAGCCCCCAACCCGCCCAGGCCGGGAGTTTCTGCTTTCCTTAGGACCCTGTGGAAGGTCAGTGGGGTAAGGGGGTGGGGCCTGGAAGTGTCCAGGCTGGAGCTAGAACCTGGATCTGCGACCAGAGCATCTCTGCTCTTAGGAGGCAAGTCAAGCAGTCCATTGCCCTTGAGGGCCAAGTGACCCCAGAGTCACCATGAGAACCCAGGGCTCTTAAGTCCTGGGTCAGCTTTCTTCCCTCTGTACTGGAAGCAAAGTGGTGAGTAGAACCAGCCCTGCCCTCCGGGAGCCCCCAGTCTGAGGACAGAACATAGCTCTGCTGTCAGGGAGCCCCCGTTGGAAGGGGAGCCCCAGACTGCAGGAAATGGCAAACTGGGACCCCCACTGGAGAGGCAGAGGGCTTCCCACTGCTGGTGCTGGTACGAGAAGGCTTCTTCAAGGAGGGGGCTGGCAGCCCCTTGAGGAAGGAGTTGGGCAAGTAGCGGGCAGCTTTGGGTGGCCCCCCCTGGAGGCCAGAGCCGTGTTCCCACACTGCCCTGATTAGGAAACAAGGCTCTTCTTGGACGGAGCCAGTCTGGCTCTGCCTGGTCTGCCTGGGAGGGGCCAGAGGAGCACAGCCGTGTGACAAGCATTCATCTGGGACGTACGCACATCTCCGGAATGACACCCCGGGAAGGCTATTTTCATCTGGGAAGTTGCCTGCTCCTCTGTCCACCCCAAAATAACCCGGCTCCTGAAGGAATCCGCCACACTGGGCCGCCGCCAGGTGAACGGAGCCCCCCACCCAGCCCCAGCACCCTCACTATGGCCAGCCTTTTCCCGCAGATGGGCCTCCCCTCTCAGACATGCTTTCTCAGGCATGGGCTGTGTCTCCCTCCTTAGACTAGGGTCCTCCTCAGGGCGAAGGCACTGTCTCTCATCTTAGGAGCTCCTGGAGTACAAATGTGGTATTTCTGCACGCAGACAGGGAGCTCCTCAGGACATTTGGGTCCTGGAACCGGTGCCCCTGCAGGATTTAGGGGGGCGGTGGGTTCCAGGTGGACCTTTTGTTCTTATGGGCTCCTTTAGGGAGGATGCTCTTGTGGTAGAGAAACCAGAGCTCCCTCCCCCTGTGGTCGCAAGTGCATCTGGCTGGTAGGCTCAGGAAGGGCCTAGGCTGTGCCGTGCCATGCCCTGCCGCTGGCCACATGGCCCCTGGCAGGAGCCTTCATATGTCCCACACCAGCCAGCCACCTGCTGCTTCCTACCTCCCAAAATAGGAAAGTGTTGGCCTTCTCCCGTTACCGCCTGCACACCCCACTGCCCTTGTCCTTGGGATGGGGCTCTCATGCCTTCCTGCCCTGCTCCTCACGGGAGGATGGTGAGGAGGGGTCAATCCCCAGCCCTGACTGTCTTTGGAGCTGGATAATGAGACATGACCGGAGTCGGGTTGCTCTGTTCCCCAGGCTGAATACCAAATGAGGAGGGCGCCCGCTAACCAGGATTGCTTGTGAGGAACCAGCGTCCCCAGGTCCTGCGAAGATGGGCCCTGCTACCCACCAGCCTTCTTTCTTCCCCAGCTTCCAACACTGGCATGGAGTACGGGGTGGGGAGGTGGCTGTTGACCTAGGTGATACCATTAATGGCTGCTTATTGAAGGCTGAGATAACCAAGGCTCAGGTGTTGAGAAGACACTCCTTCCACACACAGCCTTCTCTCCATTCATTTTACAAACAACCATTTTTAAAGTTGTTGTTGTTGTTTTAACATTTATTTATTTATTTATTTTAGAGGGCAGGAAAGGCAGAGGGCAAGGGAGAGGGAGACTCCCAAGCAGACTGCCTACTTAGTGCGAGCCCAACATGGGGCTTGATCCCACGACCCTGAGATCATGACCTGAACTGAAACCGAGAGTCAGATGTTTAACCAACTGAGCCACCCAGGCACCCCAAAAACATCCATTTTAAAATGTGCACTTACTATGTCCAAGGCATGGAGCTAGGCATTTGCCATTAGCTACTATGTTTCATCCTCTCAACACCCTACTGAGAGGGTATGTAGTTGTACCATTTAACTGAGGGAATAAGGCCCAGAGAAGTTAAGTGACTTGCCTAAGGTCACACAGCAAGGAAGTGATAGAGTTGGTTTTCAAACTCACATGAATACATTTGGTGTTTCTTTCCTTTTTTTTACATTTTATTATGAAAAACTAAACATTTAGACATATAGAATAAAACAACAAACTCGCAAATTTCCATTACAAAGATAGAACAATGAACATTTTGCCAGATTTGCTTCCTTTTTTGTGCTTAAGCATTTCAAAGCAAATTCTGGACATTATGGCATTTCACTCCTCATCACTTCAGATCTCATCTCTGGAAAAAGAAACCCACTTTTCCGTATAAAGCAACAGCCATTCCCAAACGGAACAAAACAAACAATTCTCTGCTGTCATCTAACACAGGGATTACGTTCGATTACCCCAGACTGAACGTGGTCTTCCCTGGATTCTTCTGGATTCTTCTTACTGCCTCACCACACTGCTGCTGAGGAGTGAATGGACAGGGTTTGGGACAGGTCTTCGTCAGCCTCTGTCCCCAGTTTCCCTTGAGGAGAAAATCCTTTCCTTCTCTTTTACCCCTGGAGGGGACAGGCTGCTAGACAGGAGAGTACCAGTGACCTGTGGTGAATGGTGAAGCTGCAGGGGAGGCCCAGGGGAGACACTTGTTGCTTGAGGTGGGGACCATGGAGTGAAGTGGGTGGCCATCCCAAGGGCCCGAGTAGAGCCATGTCCTGATGGTAGGGGACCTCAGCAGGGGAATGTATGTCCTGGCGCTCTGCCAGAGTGTGGGCTGTCCCCACCCAGTAGGGCCTTGGACCTAGGAGCCCCTCCCCTATAGTCTCTCCTGTCCACCCTGGGCCCACAGACCAAACAGCCCACTGGTCTGCTTCAGCCAAAACAGGAGCTAGAGGAAGGTCAGCTTATCAGGCCTCTCCTACTCCCTCATCCCATGGGCCTGCCTTTTACCATAATCAGTGTCTGGGGTGAGAGAAGGGGTTGATGGGACAAGGTGAGGTCACTCTTAGGGTCCACTCCTACCTGGAGAGGAATGCTTTTTAGCAGGATTCTAGGATAGCCTGGGGAAGGAGCTTGCCGGCCAGTGGCCAGTTAGGATAGCGGTCTCTGTTTTCTTCCAGCTCTGTATCTGTCCTATCCTTGATCCTTGGGCTAGGTGGAAAGGACCTTGACAGAAGACAGGAGATGGCGACCTCTTTGTCTTTGCTCTCTGACTGGGGATTGAGGTGTTCAATGCCAAGTCAGACCAGCCCTGAAGGGTCAGTGGCTGGGTTTCCTTTTCGGACTGGGGACTGTCAGAGGGCAGGGGCTCTGTTTTCCCCACTGGAGCAAGCTATTCCAGAATAGACAGTTTCAGGACGGCTGGGTGGCTCAGTGGGTTGGGGCTCTGCCTTCAGCTCGGGTCATGATTTCAGGGTCCTGGGATGGAGCCCCACATCGGGCTCTCTCCTCAGTGGGAAGCCTGCTTCCTCCACTCTTTCTGCCTGCCTCTCTGCCTACCTGTGGTCTCTCTCTGTCAAATAAATAAACAAAATCTTAAAAAAAAAAAAAAAAAAAACCAGAAGAGACAGTTTCATCTTCCATCAGGTCGGAAGCTCCCTAGGGCACCTGGGCGGCTCAGTCAGTTAAGTGTCTGACTCTTCTTTTTTTTTTTTTAATTTTATTATTTATTTGACAGAGAGAGACACAGTGAGAGAGGGAACACAAGCAGGCGGAGTGGGAGAGGGAGAAGCAGGCCTCGTGTTGAGCAGGGAGCCTGACGCGGGGCTCTATCCACCTACCCTGGGATCATGACCTGAGCCAAAGGCAGATGCTTAACAACTGAGACACCCAAGTGGCCAAGCATCTGACCCTTGATTTCAGCTCAGGTCTTGATCTCAGGGTCATGAGCTCAAGCTCTGCATTGGGCTCCAGCCTACTTAAAAAGAAAAAAAAAAAAAAAAAAAAAAAAAAAGAAAGGGAGCTCCCTGAGGCAGGGTTTTGTCTCTCCTCAGACTGGGGCTCCCTGAGGGTAGGGTTGTGTCTCCCCACAGAATGGGAGTCCCTGAGGGCATGGCTGTGTCTCCCCTCTTAGACTGGGGCTCCCTGAGCCTGGGTCAACTTGAACTTCCCTCACCATTGCTACCTTTATGTGCACCCGGCTGCCCACACATGCTAAGTGTGGGTGCTGTGAGAATGGAATCCCTCTGAGGACCCCAGATCCTCCTCACTCAGGAGCCCAGTGCTGGGCTGAGAATAGAAATGGGTTGGTTTCACTTTGCTAGAGAAGAGCAGAAGTGGGAAAACCTGGTTGGAGCTTCTGCCTGGCTGGTTATGGAATGACTGCCTGGTGTGGAGGCGGGGGATGGAAGCGAGGGCTTCCTCCAGGGCTTCTCCTTCCTTCTCTAGAACACCCCATGTATCCCTCTTGTGAGACATGCCCAGACTGTGATGGGCTTCAAGGTGAGGGACGTGGGGGCTCAGGAGCAGAGGTGGATCCCAAAGGCCCCTCTGTGAGCTCTTGAAGCTCCTTCCCTTGCTTCCCCAACCCCAGCCAGGACTGTGCTGTGCAGAAGCAGGACGAGAGATGGCTCAGCCTTGAGTAGGGCTGAGGGGGATGGGGAGGTTGAGCTCCAGGAAAACAAGGACCAAGGCTGCCAGATAAGTGAGGATGGGATGGGGTGGGCGGGATGAAGGAGGGGCCTTCAGGGATCCTCTTAGGGCCAAAACTCTGAGGCCTTCAACCTGATCCCAGGGATTGGTCTCATCAGAATCTCCTGTGTCGAGGCTACCCGACTGGGGAGACCACTCCTATTTTCTCACCTAGACCTCTGTGTGCACCCACCCCAACATCAGCACCCACAGCCCCCAGGCTTGTCTCCCAGACACTGCAGAAAGGTCCGTTTGGTCTCTGCCAAAGCACCTGCCGCTGGGCTTTGCATATGGCTGGCACTTAAGCCCGCTGACTCCGTGCTGAACCCTCTGAGGTCCTGAGCCAAGTACTCAAGAGAAGGGACCCTTTACCAGCACTTTCTTCCTCAGGATGGCCCCACCCTGCCCTGTATCTCTGTCCATCATGTTCAGTTCCCTTCGGTGGTTACTCTTCCCTTGGGTGCAGAAATACAGCAGGACAGGCTGATGCTTAGGCCCCTGCATCCTTGGGGCTGAGAGAGAAAGGCTACCACAGTATGAAGGGGCAGACACAGCCCTGCCCTCAGGGAACCCAGTCTGAGGGGAGAAATAGCACTTCCCAGAAAGTCCCAGCCTGAGGAGGAGACACAGCCCTTACATTAGGGAGCTCACAGCCATTAAGGGGAAACTTATCCTTCCAGCTCCCGTTCACTATCAAAATAACACTGAGAGTTTGGGGAGTTAATGGCCAAGGGCTCCCACATTGACTTTTCTCAAGTTCCTGAAATATTTCTGCCTCAGCCAGGGACCAGGTGAGTTGAACTAACTCCCTGCTCAGACCCTGCAGGCTTATTTTTCACTATGAGGACCTAAGAACAGGAATGCCTGGGCCCTCTTTAGCTCTTGATGACTTTTTCTGGAAGAGTTGAGCTCCATGCCTGGCCCACACAAGTGCTTGTCATTGGCAGCCATTTGACTTAGTCTTTTCCCATCACTTGCCTCAAGTGAACCTCATGCAGCCCCATGCCGTAATGCATCCCAATTTTCCCAGCTGAGGAAACTGAGGCTCTGAAGCTTCAGAGGGTGCCTGGAGCCCCAGACCTAGGAAGTGACAGAGGCCCAGTTCTGCTTAGCTTCAAATTGTCTGCTCTATTCAGGACCCAAGCTTGGGTGAGCATTGCTCTTCTGTTCATGTGAAGACAGAGCTCCATCCAGTCCCCCAAACTTTAGTTTATATAGTCCCACTGGGGAGTGTGAGGATTGGCTGTGAGGTTTCTGGAGGTGTGCCTCTTGGGGCATTTGGGAAAATAACCTGTGGATACTTGGGGAGACATTAGAGAGGGCTATGGGGCATTGCAGGGGAGGGAGGAGGGGGAACTTTACCAGCCATCAGTGAGTGGGGGCTGCCTAGATGATGAAGGAAATGATCTCAGCAAAGAGCAACAGGTTCTGTGACTTAGCAGGTTCTGCAAACACAGAGAGGCTCTGCAAACCCAGCAGGTTCTGTAAATGCTGACAGGCTCTGCATCACTGACAAGCTCTATGTGTTGACAGACCTCACAATGACAACGGATGTAAGGGACATGACAGAGGGGAAAACCTTGTGGCCCAGAGATACTAAAGGAAGTTTTTACTTACCTTAGAAGTGAAGGCAGGTGCTTGGTTTCCAACAGTGGCTCTGCCTTTATGAAGAAGTGATAGGGAAACTGAGTCTTTCTGCCCTACTTGCACAACAACCCTCTTTAGTGCTTCTGCCCCTTAACAGTAACAGAGCCTACTCCTTAGTAGGCTCCAGGGCAGGAGGACGGTGACGGGAGGAGTCCTGGGGAACGCCATAGGGAGCGGGTATGTGGGGCAGGGAGGGTCCCCAAGTGGGGGCCTGGGCAGTTGGGGTCTGAGGTAGCCATGGAGCAGTCTGGAAGCTCCACCGGCCCTGGCCTATGGCCCCCTGAGCTCCAGAATGCCTCAGTCCCTCATCCTCCGCCGTGGAAGCAGGGGAGGGAGTGGTCAGAGCAGCAAACTTTTCCGAATGGAAAATGATGAAATCGTCTTGGAAAGCTGACTTTCCCATGCTCTGGTGGGTACAGCTGACAAGGGGAAACCTGAGCCCTGTGGGTAGGCAGGGGGTCCAGTGGCAGGGGCTTGGAGGCGCCTCTCCATGGCAGAGGCCCAGGAAGCCACTCCAGAGTCATTGAGGGCCCGTTGCTCATGGGCTGCCCTCACTGGGGTGGGGGAGTGGGCGGCTGAGTTACCACTGTAGCCCATGGCCCCCTCGGATCTGCACCCAACCTAGCAACTGGAGTGGTGCTGTGACAACACAGTCAATTCCTGTCTCTCTTCAGCTCAAGGCTCTCGTCTCGTGTCAAGTCAAGGCCAAAGTCCTTATTATGACCTGTGTGACCCCATGTGATGCCACCCTGCTACCACTCTGCCCCTCACTCACTCTGCTTCCTTATGTGCTGGGCACACTTCTGCCTCAGGCCCTTTACACTGCCTCCTCCCTCTGCCTGGATGCTTTTCCCCCAGGATACCCACATGGCTTACCCTCTCACTTCCTTGACATCTTCAAATATCACTTCTACAGGAGGATTTTCCTGACTATCCTATTTAGAACTACAGCCTATCCTCCCCACTCCAGCCCTGGCACCCCACCCCTCCTTCTATATTACCATGCTTTATTTTTCTCCCATAATGTCCAAATTATTTCTTCTAATGTATTTGTACTGGGTTAAAAAGACCCTCCCAATGATGATATATCCATGTCCAAACCCCTGGTACCTGCATATATGACCGTAGCAGGTTGAATGTGTCCCTCTTCCAAAATTAAGTCCACCCAGAACTTCAAAGTGTGACCTTATTTGGAAATAGGGTCTTTGCTGAGGTGTTTAAAGCTCTGGAGATGAGATCATCCTGGATTTAGGGCAAACCCTAAATCTAACACCTAGTGTGCTTATAAGAAGCAGAGACACAGATGTGGTATACGCACGTGCGCGCGCGCGCGCACACACACACACACACACACACAGGCCTATTACTCAGCCATCAAAAAGGATGAAATCTTACCATTTACAATGACATGAATGGAACTGGAGGGTATACAAAACAGAGGATCATGGGGAAGAAGAGAAAAAGAACTAAGACGAAATCAGAGAGGGAGGCAAACCATAAGAGACTCGTACCTAGAGGGAACAAACTGAGGGTTGCTGGAGGGGAGAAGATGGGGGGATGGGGTAGCTGGGGGATGGGCATTAAGGAGGGCACGTGATGGAATGAGCCCTGGGTGTTATACACAGCAGATGAATCACCAAACTCTACCTCTGCAACTAGTGATACGCTTTATGTTAACTAACTGAATCTAAATAAAATAAGTTTAAAAAATAAAAGGAAGCAGAGATGCAGATCGACCCGGGAAGGCACGAGGAGAAAGCCACGTGAAGATGGAGCCGACAAGAGGAGGGATGCGGCTGCAAGCCAAGGAACTCCAAGAATTGCCAGAAGCCACCGGAAACTGGAAGAAGCATGATTCACCCCTCCGGGAGCCTTTAGAAGGAGCCGAGCCCTGCCAACACCTTGATTGCAGACATTTAGCCTCCGAAGCTGGAGGGGATACATTTCTGTTGTCCTAAGCCACCAAGTTTGTGGTGACTTGTTATGGCAGCCCCGGGAAATGAGAGCAATGCTCTGACATTTACTCATTTATTTGTTTATCATCTATAAACACACTCCCCCTCCTCAAATCTGAACTCCAAGAAGACAGGGGTTTTTGTTTATTTTGCTCACGGACGTATCCCCGGCAACCAGCGCGGAGCCTGGCACATAGCAGGTGCTCAGTAAATATTTGTCAAATGGCCGAGTAAATAAGTTCGTTGAGAGCAAGGAGTGCAGGAGTGGGAGGAGTGGCCTTCGGGGGATCGACCGGGCTGCCCAGTGCCTGGGCCCATCGAGTCCAGCTCAAGGTGGCAGACACCCAGCCCTTGCACAAAGGGCTACCTGGAAGAAGAAGAGAAGGAGACCTGGAGTCCCCTGGGATGAGCCTCCCCTGACAGGTGGCCTTACTTCTGCTCACAGAATGATGAGCAGAGCCTGCCCTGTTCAGCCAGCCTGGGCCGGGTCCCAGCTGGAACTTCTGCAGGATGGGCTCTGCAGGGGGTCGGCGCTCACTCCTCCATGCCAACTTTGGATGCCTCAACAGTTGGCACAGAGAGGACCCCAAGCCCTCCCCATATCCCCCTGCCGCCCCAACCCTAGCCCTTTCTGCTGTAAGCCAGACCTCCAGGGCCACTGTGAGCAGAGAACTGGGAAAGAACTGGAGGCTGATGGGAGAGAGGCCCAGGGGCAGGGGTGCGGCCTCACCCATCACTAAATCCTCAAGTCTCCATCAGGACCCGGCCTCTGTCCCTGACTCTCCTCATGCAGTGAAGCCGGCCCCTCTCTTGTGGATTAAGGACAGCCAGAAATTCTTTGCCACTCTCTCCCATCAAGAGGTAGAGTCTACTTTCTGTCCCCTTGAATTTGGCTTGGCCTTGTGACTTGCTTCATTGGGAACAATGACACTGTGCCAGTTTTCAGGCTTAGCCCTTAAAGAGCCTGGCAGCTCCCCCACCCCCACCCTCCCCTCCCCCACTCTAGGCTCTGCCATGCGGGAGGGAAGTCCAGGCAATTCTGCGGGAGGAGAATGGAGGCCCAGCTGGCCGGGGGTGAGGCCACTTGGCCCTCCAGCTGAATGCTGGTGGCTGAACCCCAGCTGAGACTTCCAAAACAGTCAGGATGACCCCCAGTATTATGAGAAATTCACAAACCACTGTTGCTTCAGGCCACTATGTTTGGGAATGGTTCCTTTGCAGCCATAAAACGCTTAGAGCGCTGTATCTCAGAGGCCCTTCTGATTCCAACATGGAAGCCTTTTTTAGAACTTAGCTTGAAGCCGGTTCCCTAGTGAGTGTGGAAAAACTCACGTCTCAGACTTTGTAGACACAAGCTGGAAGGCCTTCACTGATTCGAGAGTTGTGAACGTCCAGGGAGACCACGCTCAGCCTCTTCTCAGCTTCCCTCCCTATCACCTGCCATCAGAGAACTCCCTTCACACTCACCGACCTCTGCTCAGCTTCAGCTCCACCCCAGCCCCTATAGCTGGGGAGAGAGGCCCCCAAAATGTCTAGAATGACTGGCAGTCCCAACCCCCCGCCCGTGTGCCCTTTGCCAAGGTTAGCTGGCTAGAGAGGTCACTGGTAAAATGTCCTGTTCCAGCTGTTGCCCAGAGACAGCAGGGGACCCCAGTGATACTGAGGGCAGCCGAGCCCAGCCAGGAGGAGTACCATGGGAGCTGGGCATGCTGTGTCCTGCTCCAGAATGGCCCATGCTTTGCCTGGCAGCTGGGGACAAAGACCCTAGGAGTCTTGGTTACTAGAGAAGATAGTGCTGACTTGACCCCCATCACAGAAGACAGTAGCTGTCTCCGAGCCTGCTGGTTCTGTGTCCAGTGGTCTGGGTTGTTTGAAGGGAGGGGGATGCCGGGCAGTGAGGGCCTCAGTTGGACCCCTTGCTGTTCTAATGAACTGTCCTGGGAGGTGCACAGTGAGAGAGGGCACCCCACTTCTGATCCATATCCTCGGGGCCATGGGAGTGTTTGACAAGTGTGATGGACAAAACCCCAGAGGTCCCTTCAGACCCGCAGGATCTCAGATGCAGGGTTTCCCAAGAAATGCAGGGCCTGACCTGTCTCCTGAGTTCTGGTGGTCGTGCAGGCCCATGTAGGCTGCCTGAGGTACCCTTCAGCCCCTGGAGACAAAGAAGTCCCTGTGGTCCCTCCTGGGCGGGGGCGGGGGAGTTCTAGGCCTCCGGATACTGCTGAGAATATCAGGAAACAGCTCCTGCCTCCTGGGTTAGCCAGCATCCCTTCCCCCTCCCGGGAACCCAACCAGGGTGCTCATGTGCTCTGCCCCAGCCCTCTCAACCCTCTCAGTGGCCCCAGCCTGCCTCAAGGCCCAAATCCCCAAACCCCAGCTCAGTGGGGGGACTTTCCATGTGCCCTTGAGAGAAGTCACTGCCCCCGCTCCCAAGACGGGTCTGGCTCTGCCCTCTGTGCCATCCTAGGATTCTCTGCAGAGGTGGTGCATCTCCCTCCCTTCTTCCTTCCTTCTCCCCCTCCTTCATCTCCTGCCCTCCAGCCTCCCTTCTCCACTCTCCTTATATAAGCTAACGAACCTCTCCAAGCCTTAGTAGTCCTTATCTGTCAAATGGGAATCGTAATACCCATGGTGGAAGTTAGCCATGAGGGACGACACAGGGCAGAGGAAGAGGGAATGGAAGCCAGCGGCCCGGGGGATCCTGAGAGAGGCCTGGATCCGCTCCGGCCTCATTTCTGCAAGTGGTAGGCCACCTGTGTGCCCCTGAGGAGCCGGCGGGCCTGATTTCTGCACATGTAGTTTTCTGAGAGGTATGTGTCAGGCCTTGAGAGACTGGTCGTGGCTGCACACAGCATGCAGGTGGAGCCAATGACCATGGGTAAACACCCTTTCTCCGCAGCCCCGTGAACACGATGGTCCTCCTTTCTGAGGTGGACAATAGTTACCTTGTGTGAGCGAGAAGGAAATGCGGGTACTTGTGATTGCTGATTTGGGCTGGGCCCCAAATGGGCTTGGAGAGGGCCAAGCCACAGGGGGTCCCGGGCAGCCAGTGCCAATGTCTGGGGCTGGTGCGTGGGCAGAAAGGCCCTGGGGTGCAGGGTAGGGGGAGCGGCCCAGGGAAAGAGCTGAGATGCAGAACAGAGAGAGAAAGAGCTGAGATGTCAACCAGGTTCTTGAGAAATGAAGTGACTGGCTGGGCAGGAAATGAGTGCGTGCCAAGAGGCCGGGTGGGGCTCAAAGCTGCCAGGTGCTCTGCGGAGGGCTCCAGGGGCTGTTCCAGGCAGAATGGGCTCTGCCTCCTTCTGTACCTAACACCCCCCCAGCCCCCCAACCCCCTTCTACACCCCCACCCCGGCGAGGGAAGCCCTGACAGAGGGAAGTCAGGCCAGTCCTTGAGCTGGACAAAGCAGAGCGCGGAGCCCTCCAACCCTGCTGTGTACTTACGGCAGACCCCTTCCTGGATGGACCTCCAAGGCTGGACGGAAAGATCTTTTACACCCTGAAAAGCTCTGTTGGAAGCTGCGATGCCACCGATGGCCCAAAGAAGGGAACAAGGTGAAGAGGGTATTGGACATTTGGATCCAAGTTCCTCTGAGCCGGCTGCCTCCTCCAGCCTCGGCCGTGGCAGTTCTGTGCAGGCTCCGTGTGTTCCATACGGGTGCGGTCCGGTGGCGCCCTGCCTTGGCCCAGAACCTCCGAGACTTCTCTGAGGTCCTGCACTTGTGGACCGCAGCCTGTGGATGCTGGAGAGTCTCTGAGGTCCTCCCATGGGCAAACCTCAAGAAGGGAGGACAGAAGCCAGCAGATATGTCCTCCCTTGGCCCTCCTGGGCAGACGGTTTTGAGTCGCATTTCATGAGGCTCTTATGTAGATCCTTGTGGGATCACCAATCACCCACAGGGGTGGTGAATGCATGAGAACATCCTGGGATTCACCAATTCCCTTCCCTGTCCCACTCTACCCTGCCCTCATCTCTTACTCCTGCTCCCTGGGGTCACCTCCCATATCAACTGTCTGCACCCCAAAGCCCACTCCAACTCCACTTCTAGGGGCAACAATGCTAGCACAGAGGCATCCTATCTGAAAGAGTCTAATTTTGGGGGGCTGGGGTGGGCAGCCAGTGGGAACACGGCCCATGGAAAGAGGCCACCTTTAGCAGTCCTCGAGTTTAGTATTTTATTTTCAAGTTTACTATTTTATTTTTTAAAAAATTTTATTTATTTACTTGACAGACAGAGATCACAAGTAGGCAGAGAGGCAGGCAGAGACAGAGAAAGAGGAGGAAGCAGGCTCCCCGCCGAGCAGAGAGCCCGATGCAGGCCTTGATCCCAGGACCCTGAGATCATGACCTGAGCCGAAGGCAGAGGTTTTAAGCCACTGAGCCACCCAGGTGCCCCAAGTTTACTATTTTAAAGCATAGCTCCAGGCTGCCTCCCTCCCTGCACAGGAGCCTGTAGCAACGTTGACCTGGTGTTTGCCTCGCTGCCCCATAGACTCGCCAGGCACGAGCATTTCCCCAGGTCCTGACAGACTGTGGGAGAATTTCATGGCCGGTGCTTCCAATAATTAAGTGTATGTTGCACAGTAGCAGGTGCAAACATATTGTCTCTCCAGTGGGCCCTGTTTGGGAAATTTGTTGGTGGTGAGTTGGCCTGGCTTGGCCTCTGATTCATAATTCCCTGGGGGGGAAGGGCTGGACTCCTCCATCCAGTTCCTCCCACATACAGCAGGGCCTTCAGTCAGCAGCGACTCCCGACTGTTCTGCTCAGAACACATGCAGGTACAAAGAGCCTGTGAAGACCCTGCCCAAGGATGCCCCTCCAGATGGGGCTCTGAGACCTCCCTGCTTCTCCCTTCTGATCCTCTGGGACAGCCGGGCTGGTGTCGTGGGAATTGTGCGGGGCTGACCTGCAGTTAGGACCCAGGGACACAGGAGTGGTGGATGGGAAGCTGGATTGACCTGGGGCCTTGACCTTGACCATACTCCAGGGAGAGACCATAACTCCTTCTGACCCTGGGGGTTTGAGGAAGCCCTGGTTTCCTCCCTGCTATAGACTCTGGCCCGCACTGAGTCATCAGAACTCCCTCTTCTCCAGAGGCCTTCATCCCCCGTGTGTCTAGCTTCTGTCTGGGGCATGAGGGGAAGTTTCGCCTTCGGCCTCGTAATCGCCACCCCGACTTCCTCTTACTCTTCTATTGAACTTGTTCTAAGTGCTCCCCAAACCCCGTACCCTCCAACCTGCTGCACTTCTTAAGGTGTGGTGAGTGAATGGGAACATAGGAAAGAGGAGGGGTAGTGAGGAGCCCCTGCCTGAGAGCAGACGTGTGCGCAGGGGGCTGATCTGGGCTAAAACCTCCTGTAGAACCTGATTCCCGGGGGCGGGGGGTGAGGGGAGGACCTTGGAGTTGAGTGGGCTGAACCCTGTCTGTAGCTATGAGGCTGGAAGGACCTGGATCTGTCTCCCCGTGCCCTCCCGAGTCCCAGGTGTGCTCCTGGAGATAAAAGAGAGGAGTCTGGACCGAGCTGATGGCTGATCCCCAGGGTTTGAAGATGGTGTCCTTGGAGACCCCAGGTTTTCCTTTTCTTAAGCTAAGGAAAGTGTGGGGTCTGGGCCCAGAGTGGGTAGGATGCCGATCTGAATCTAGTCTTACCACTCATTGACTGTGTGGCCTCTCAGCCTGTTTCCTCAGCTGTGGAATGTGACCCCCGAGCCAGGGTGCTGTGAAGAGTAACCAAGGTGATGAGCATAAAAGGCCTTCATGCAGGTCACACCTTCTGGCCCTGGGCGGTGGATGCTGGGTTTCCCAGCCCCCTCTGCTGGCTGTGCACCAAGGGACCAGTGTCTGTTTTGGGGTATGCTGTTTCCTGGATACAGATGGGCTGTAACCTGACTTGTCCCCTCCCACTCAGGTCCCATCCACCCTCAGTCTGGCAACCAGGTGTCTGTCGCCTTAGAGAGGTGTATGGGCAGAGAGAGTTGGGGCTGCCGCTGGTCTCCTTTAAGGGGGCCGACAGGAATGAGGCCAGAAGAGGGCTCACTCGGGGAGATGTCAGGGTGGGCACTCAGACCTCCATTGGGACAGGCCCGGGGCTGCTCGGGGAAGGCCTCTTGCTCCCCTTGGTTTCTGTCATTACCTGTCACAGCCCTGGCCCTCAGGAAAACATCTGTATGTCACCGCTGGAGGCAAATGATGGTTCGGCCGCATCATAGCCGTGGAGTGGTCTCCCCGAGTTTGGCCTCAATTTGTCTTCTTCCATCCGTCTGCTAATGAAAAGAATCTTTTGAGTGCTTCCTTTTCTGAGGAGGGCGGGGAAGCTCAGTTGTGCATCCTTTGGGACCTGGCACCTGTTTGAATTTGAGCTGTTTCAGAGTCAGGATTGTCTTTTCTACTTGCCAGGCCAAAGCCTCTGGCTGTCCAGCAGCTCTAAGACAGCGGGACGGGTTGAATTTGACTGCCCCATCCCTCGCCCCAGCCATCTCTCCTGCACTGTCCATCCTCTCTCCATCCCAGGGGTTCACAGGCACGGTGCCTCCTCCCTCCGCCAGTGTCCACGATGCCTGGGACCTTATCACCGCCCCCACCCCCAGTCTCAGTCTAGCCTCTGCTGCCCCCAATCCCTCCCGGAGGGGACAGCAGGGCCAGGGACCAGGGAGTGGGGAATGAGTGACAGATGTTATTTTCCTAAATACCCAGGACAAAATCTCCCATCCTACATGTTTTTCTCAAACTTGCCACACCCCTATTAAGAGGTGGAGTCCAGTCCCCCGGCTTTGAACCTGGCTCAGGTGCGACTTGCTTGTACCCAATAGAAGAGACATGGTATGACTGTCAGGGCCAGGCTAGAAAAGACAACAAGATTCTGCCTCCTGGAATACTCCTGCTGGAGCCCAGAGGCTTCCATGCTGTGGGGAAGCCCAAATGAGTTCACGTAGAGACAAAGAAGACACAGGGTGGGGCCTGAGACAGACAGGCCTGCTGAGCCTTGCCCCAGCCCCTGAGCCGCTCGCCCAGGAGACACTGTGAAAGGGTTTGCTTGAGACGCTCCATTTTGGGTGGTCTGTTCCACAGCAGTAGGTAATCAGAGGGGGTGAGGGAAATTTCATTTGGGGTGAGGGTGGTGGGAAGATGCTGGCCTGGAGTGCCAACCTCTCTGCCGCTTCCTGGCCCTGGTGTGACTCCTACCCTCTGGACCTTGGTTCCTCCACGCGGCAGTGTGGGGCTCAGACCAGCGGTGCCTCAAGGCACAGTTCCGCACGCTGCCCTACAGTAAAGTCTGGGTGATATGCTTCTCACTGCCCCCCACATCCTCCATGTAAAACATTGCTCCTGCTAAAGGCTCCATGCCCCAGAACCTCCCTGCTTCCTCTCTAGGGAGGTGTCCTGCACATAGGCAGCCCCCCTACCCCACCGCTGCTCCTCAGCCCCTCCTGGTGCCTGGGTCTCCTCTCATAGTTCCAGGGTTCTGGCTTTTTTCTCTGTATAGGTGTGAGATCATGAATCTCCAGGGCTGTCCCTCTCTGCCGTGTTGTCCCCACCGCTTTAGACCCAGTGTCAAGTGCACGGTTGATCATCCTCCTGTCCCTTCTGGTAAAACTAGTTACATGAAGGAATACATACATGATATCGACTAGCACCCCGATTGTCATTACGGAGCACTTACTACATAGCAGGCCCTGTGCCGACCTCTTTGCAAGCTCATTGAATCTTCACCATCCGGCAAGGTGGGTTGCATTTTCAACCCCACTAACAGTTCAGGAACTCGAAGCGCAGGAAGGTTAAGTAACTCACTCAAAATCACACAGCTCCTAATGTAAGTGGCAGAGCCAAGATGAGAGCCAAAGGGGTGAGCTCTTAGCTGCCCCATTGTGGTGCATTTTATCATCCCCATTTTGTAGATGAGGAAACTGAGCTGTGACAGCCCGAAGCAAGCTGCATAGTCACACAGTGGCTAAGGGGTGGAGACGAGATTTCCATTTGGCTCTGTCTGCAAAGGGCTGTGCCCCTGACCTCTGGGCTCCCTTGTCCCATAGCAGGGACCATCATTCCTCAAGATATCCATGTGAGTATGATTGGCTCCTGCTGAGAGAGTGGGCAGGGACATTAAGACAGGGTCAAGGCCTGGAGAGGGGCTGTCATCCCCTCCGATTTGATGGTGACAGGGCCATCGGGGCCCTGGGGGTCCTGGGCATGAGTAGCCCTTGCCTTCAGCCCTGGGGAAGGTTTCCTTCTGCAGGGAGGACCATGAGCCCACCAGATACCAGATGTGACCTTGCGCTCAGCCTCCCCACCCTCTCGTACTTTCCCTCCAGCCAGATGTCAAATCTCTTATCTCACTGGGTGTGCATCTCCTCCGGGCTGTGTGAGGACACTCTGGCCCAAGAGGGGTCAGTGACTCAACTGGGGGCTCTGGGGAGGCCCCTCCATGGTAGGGATCTGCCTGGGGCCGCGTTTCACTTCCCATTTTGCCAACTTGTCACGGCACTCGTTGGCATCGCATGCTTCGTGGCGCTCAAGACTGGGGGTGCTTTCCGGGACATGGCACTCTGAGCGCTCGGAGAGACGTCTTTGGGGCCAGAGCCCTGCCCACAGCCGTGGGGGAGTCGCCGCTGTGGTCAGCAAGCTTCCTCAGAACCAGCTCCCGATGTTGAAACTCAGGCTGGGGCAGAGCTGCTTGCGTGCTGCTGACGCTCCCCGGCTGGGCGGCAGGAGGGGCTCAGGGCCCCAAAGCGACTGAGATGGATCTGTTAGGGAAGCAGCAGCCTGGGGGAGAGTGGGGTAGGGTGGGGCAATCAGAGTGGGCCCCAGGCTAGCTGTGATGGTGGGCTCCGGTTTCTCCTCCGTCAAAGAAACAAAATCTTTGTCCTTCTGTCTATTTAGGCAGAACTGGAATCTGGGAAGGGAGTTACTGGACCGGGAGACAGGTGAGGGTGTTCAGAATAGCACTGAAGTTGGAAACTGCCCATTGCCCGGGAGCTGCGGGACGGACAGAGGGACAGTGTCCATGTGGTTGCTTGTGGAATATTACATAACAGTTAAAATATGTTGTGCCCTGCTCCAACATGCCATGGTGTGCACGAATCCTGGCACTGTGAAATCGAAATGAAAATGTCTCTCGAGAGATCCCGTCCTGTGTGATACTCTTTATAAAGTTAAAAACCATCACAATTTTTAAAAACGTGCTTTATGGAATCCATATGACTGCAATTCCACTCAATAAAACATTAAGCAAGGGAATGATGGATAGGGATTCAGATGACAGCAACCACAGGTGGAGGGATGGGGGCATGGGGGGGCCGTGGTGTGATGTGGCTATTGTCAAGAACTAGCTATTGTTTGCGGTGGTGGGTTTAGGGATTATTTGAAACCAACCAACTAACCAACATCAATCCAAGTGGGCTGTGCAGAGATCACTGGGAAGCATTATGGACCACGGAGGTCACAAGCCTGAGGTCTGAACAGAAGAACAAAACAAAGCAAAACCCAAACAGAAGAACAAAACAAAGCCTTCGTGTCCCCCCAAAAGAAGGCGGCGTTAGGATTTGCTGGGGTTGTGAAGAGCAGGAGCTAGTCAGTCTAGGGACACATGGGTCCCACCTCTGGGAAAGGGCCCTGTATTAGTTTTCCAGTGCTGTACAACAAATTACCTCAAACTTCACCGAACACCACACCCATTTTTTATCTCTCATTTTTTGTAGGTCAGTAGTCGGGGCCCAGCATAACTAGATAATCTGCTCCAGGTCTCACCAGGCCGAAATCAAGGTGTTGGTTGGGGCTATGATCTCATCTGGGGCCCTCCTTTGCCAAGTTCCTGGTAGTTGTGGGATTGAAGGCCTCAGCTCGGATGTCACTGTTGTTCCCTGCTATGGGACTGTCTTTACAGGCAGTCTGCTTCAAGGTCAACAGAAGAGCACTTCTGTTGCTTTGAACCTCTTCGACATCTTCCGTCTAGACTTTAGATTCCCTAGATGCTTGTTTCAAAGCCACACCTGATCAGGTCAGGTCCACCCAAGAAAATCTCCTGGACGATTAACTCAAAGTCAAGTGACTGGGGACTTTTTTTTTTTTAATATTTTATTTATTTATTTGACAGAGAGAGACACAGTGAGAGAGGGAACACAAGCAGGGGGAGTGGGAGAAGGAGAAGCAATCTTCCCGCTGAGCAGGGAACCTGATGCGGGACTTGATCCCAGGACCCTGGCATCATGACCTGAGCCGAAGGCAAAGGCTTAACCGACTGAGCCACTCAGGTGCCCTGTGACTGGGGACCTTAAAGACATTGGCAAACTCCCTTCCTCTCTGCCATAGAATGTGACCAGATCTTGCCCATACTTATAGGGGGTATATGCCTGGGAGTGGGAATCTTAAGGACCATCTTAGAATAATGCTTACCACAGTTCCTTTCCAAGCCTTGGTTTTTCTCCTTCACAAAGTATGGAGTATAACCTCTACCCTGGAGGAACTGTGGGAATGTTAAATGAGAGGACGCGTGCAGAGATATGTAGTTAGGGTCTGGACTTGCCGGGGGGCCTCTGGGAGCTCACTGAACACGGTGGTGTGCAACACAGACATGCTCCTTGCCCTCGTGGGGCTGACTGTCTAATGCAGAGGCAAGTAAGAGCCCATAGTGTGAGAGGCAGGACCTGGATGATGAAAACCACAAAATGCTATTGCAAGAAATCAATGAAGACCCACGTAAATGGAAAGATACTATACCCGACTCAACAGAGTCAAGATACCCTTTTTCCCAAGTGAATTATAGATTTGACACAATGCCAATCAAAATCCCAGTGGGATTTTGGTGGTGGGGGGGAGATATTAACGAGTAGATTCTAAAATTGTACGAAAGGGCAAAGTATGAGAATAGTTAAATCAATTTTGAAAAAAGAAAAAGAAGAAAGCGGAAGGAACCTACTCAATTTTGAGTCCATATAAAATGACAGTAATCAAGACAGTGTTGTATTGGCAAAGAGATGGACACATAGATCAATGAAACAGAATGGAATGTGCAGAAATTGATCCACATGAATCCGATCAATGTGTGCAAAAGTCCAAAGACATGGTGGTGGTGAAAGGTTAGTCTTTCCTACAAATGGTGTTGGAACAATTGGTCCCCCATAAGCAAAAAAACCCAAACCTTGACCTAATTACAAACATCAGTTCAAAATGCATCATATCTAAATGTAAAGCAGGAAACTGTAAAACCTTTTGAGGGAGGACATATGTGAAAATCTCCTGGGGTGAGGTGAGGGACCTTTTAAATGATACCAAAAGCATGAGCCATGAAAGAGAAAATTACTAAATTGGACTGTATGAAAATGAAAACCTTTTGTTCTGCCAAAGACACTGTCCAGGGAATGAAGAGACAAGCTACAGACAGGCAGGGTGGGGGGTGTAGGTGGGGGGATTTGGGATCTCTAAACCACATGTCTGACAAAGGACTTCTCCTTAAAATATACAAAGAACTGGGCGCCTGGGTGGCTCAGTGGATTAAGCCTCTGCCTTCGGCTCAGGTCATGATCCCAGGGTCCTGGGATCGAGCCCCACATCAGGCTCTCTGCTCAACAGGGAGCCTGCTTCCTTTCCTCTCTCTCTGCCTGCCTCTCTGCCTACTTGTGATCTCTCTCTGTCAAATAAATAAATAAAAATCTTTAAAATATATATATAAAGAACTCTCAAAATTCAACAGCAAGAAAACCAGTTACCCAATTTAAAAGAAAAAAATGGGCCAAGGATTTGCAAGGCACCTCATCAAAGAGGGTGTAAGGATGACAAATGAACAGGTGAGAAGATACACAGCATCACCAGCTATGACGGAAATGCAGACGGAAACCTCAACAAGATACTACCGCACGTCCCTCAGAATAACTATAATAAAAAATATTGACAGCTGAGGAACAGGGTCTCTCATATGCGGCTGGCGGGAACGTAAAGCGGCACAGGTGCTTAGAAAAATGGTTTGTTTCACGTCAAGTGACACATCCACTAACCACAGGACCCGGCAACCCTATTCCTGCATAGACGTTTCCTCCAGAGAAAGGAAGTGTTCTTCACGTGCAACCCTGTCTGGGGATGTTCACAGCAGCTTTCTCTGTAATAGCCCAAGGCTGGAAACAGTCCAGATGTACCCCCCCCACCTCCGTGGGTGAGTGGTTTCATTAAGCGCGAAAGGGCCAGACATCGAAATACTTAACTACTCAATGTTGAAAGGAACAGCATTGATACAGGCAAGAACTTGGAAGGATCTCAGACATTTACACCAAATGAGAGAAGCCAGTCAAAGGTTATATATGGAATGACTCCATTCATTTGACAGTCTTGAAAAGACAAAATTACAGTGATGGAAAACAGATTAGTGGTTGCCGGGGTTATGGGTGTGGTGAGGGTGTAACTATAAGGGGATAGCACGAGGGATTTGGGGAGATGAGGAAACGTTCTATGGCCTGATTGTGGTAGTGATTACATGAGTCTACACTTCATGATATTTCATGGAGCTGTACGCTAGGAGGAAAAGAAAAATCTCACTGCCTGCTAGTTAAGAAACAACCTAAGAGTGTGGACAAAGGCTGTAAGAGAGAAATGCTTGGCTCTTGGGCAACAGACTCATATTTCAGAAGGATGTACAAAGTGTGAACTTGGCACAGTGCATAGATCTTAATAAATGCTCAACACATAAACAACAGCAATAAAGAGAGAGATTAATTATGAACTCAGTGAGTCGAGGAAGTGATGTCGCCAAGAAACCAAACACTAGATTCTTCTGGGAAGTGGATTCCTAAAGTGGATTCCAGAAGATGCCCCAAAGTCAGACCTTCCCAGACACAGGTGGGAGGTGGGAATGCCCCCCATGGCACCCCTAGAGATAACTGTCAGCCTGCAGGGCTGGGAGGGTTGACTCCCACCTGGCTCCATGGACAGACCTTGCTCAGGGCCGCCCAGAAGGGCTGCGTCTTCTTGGATGAGGCAGGAAGCAGCTGGCTCTGAATGGAGATCCAGCTCCCTCTAGCTCACCTCCCAGGTGGCCCTCAGCCATGACCTACTTTTCCTACCTGTCCGTGCAGGTGAACTCCCCTGCCCATTGCTATATTTATTGCAGAGGGATTCCCAGCTATTTTTGCCATCCTGGCTTGTGGGAGAGTTGGACTGTGGGGCTGGGCTTCCTACCCTTGCGGAGACCCTAATGGACATGCTCTTTCCTCCTTTCCCAGTGACAACCCTTTTGCCTTCCCACGGCCACCCCTGCCCCAAGTGTCTGTCCTGCTGCAAGAGCTCTGCATAGCCTCCAGGATAAACTTCAAACTCTTGAACTGGACATTCGAAGCTTTCTCTACCTGGAACCCAGTTTCCTTTTGGCCTCGTGTCTCCCCGCACCTCATGGCTGGCCCACTCGAAGAGCCAGCCAATCCGGGCCCTTTGCCAGATGCTGACAAGGCCTCTCAATTTCCTGCCTGTGCACCTGTTGCTGGGAGTGTCCCTTTCCTCCCATCTCCATGGGGCCCCCCTGCACTAATTGCTGCCTCCTCCATGGAGCCCTCCTTGATTCTCTGGCTGGCAGTGATTGGGAACTTGTCCTGGTGCTCTCTGCTCTGCTACTTCAGGGAATATCCACCCATGGATATGTCTCTCTCTTTCTGGTTCTTGAGGATGGCCCTTGCCCACCTCTACCCCCCCAGAGCACACGTATGTAGGATGGTAAGCATGTAGTTGGCTTTCCTTCATCCTCCAGGCTGCCCGCACCCCCTGTGTCTGGGCCCCATGATGCCAGCTCTCCCCAAGGCAGGGCTGGGGCTCTGCCACCTCCTGACAGCTAGGCTCGGAGCCTCAGTGAATCAGCAAACCATTCCCAGCGCCTGCAATGGGTTCAGCACTTTTCTGAGCACTCTGGGGAGGGTGTGAGGAGGAAGTCTGAGAGGCTGCACCCATCAGAGGGAGCCTGGGCAGGGACTACTCCCATGGTGGTGGTAGGCACGCCTGGGCCCCCCAGAGCCACACTCCCTTCACCCCTGTAACCACTGCACCAGCTTTCTCCTCAGCCTCACCCCCTCTGGCCAGCCTTCTTGTCCTCCACACCACACAGTCTAGCCTTGGTCCCTGCCTTCTGCAGCCCCTACTAAGACCACCTGGGCACCAGATCCACGATCTTAGCTTCCAGGTCTGCTCAGAGCCTTTGCTCACTGCTCTGCTCCTCCTCCATCTCCTTGAAGGGCTCCCACTTTTGCCAATGCTGGGGAGGTCAGACGTCCTCATGGCGTGACAGGGCCTCCCCTGTCCCTGGACCGCCTAAGGCCTCAACCGTCAACACTGACCTCCAGATACTTCTTTCTACCTCAGGCCTTCTGCCCTGAGCTCTAGATCTCATAGCCCCTCAGACTTAACACAATCAAAACGCAACTCATTCCTCTTTCCTTCCCATTCCTTCTCTGCTCCCCTGCTCCCCGTCCCCCCCATCCCAATCTGGAGCCTCCTCCCTCTTCCTCCTGACTCTTGGCATTTGAAGCACTGCAGGCCGGGCCCCCTTTTTCTCAAAGACTGCAGCCCTCCTGACCTGGCACCTGGACTCCTGCCTTCCTACTCCCACCAGTCCTCCGCCACCCCACTCCGCAGCCTGCACAAACCTGCCAGACCTTCCTTTAAATGTGCTGCTTGCAGAAGCAAGCCCAGGGGTGTTAGGAAGGAGGACTGGGTGTGTGTAGTGTTGCTGATGGCAGGTGCTGGGGCGTCCTGCCAGCTGCAAGGCCTGGGCAGGGGACCTTCCCTCTGGAAGCCTCCACTTCTTCCTGTTTGTCAGGTGTATCTTGGCTTGGGGCAGCTGTGAAAATCAAAGGCGATGGCCTTTGATTGGTGGGTGGAGAAGCAGGCTGTTCTGCAGGGAAAACTGTGAGGACTCAGGCCGTAGTGTTCTCAGCCACGGCCTCCCCTCTCCAGGCCCTCTGCCCCTACCCTTGCCTCCTTCCCGCAGGGGCATGCCTCTGAGCATCAGAGCCTCTACAGCTTGGGCCCTGCTCTTCTTTCCGCAGGAGATGCCTTCCTCCTACATGCCCCTCCTAGCCAATGACCCTTCTGCAAGGTCCACTAGGAATCCCATCTCTTCTGAGCAGCAGGGACCAGAACAACCCGCCCATCAGGAGTCCCAGGGGCCTGGGGCCTGAAGCCCTCTGGTGCTTCTAGCCCAATGCTGTATCAGGGCCCTGGGGGGCAGAGCAGGAAGTGTGTTGGAACACCCCATCAGAGTCTCTCAGAGACCCCAGGCCCCAGGAGAGGGTGTGACCCAGGGACAAGCAACCAGCTTGAGGCCCTCGTGCGGGAGGGTGGTTCACATGCGTCTTCCAGAGGATGCTTTCTCCCTGGTGTCACTCTAGGTTGTCATTCTAGAGGGCCAGGTCCCACAGGGAGTACAATCAGACCCCGAAGACCAGCCCCAGTCCCCGCATGGCGCCGCCCCTGACTCAAGGACATCTTCAGGACAGGCAGGGAATATGGAGGCAGACGCAGGTAGGACATGGACATCCTCACAGGGGAATGTGGGAGAAAGAAGTTTCCCAGAAGTCTGGGCTGGGAGTGGCCAGGACTGGGAGGGGAAGAGGCCATAGCTGGATGGCCCTTGTCCCACCGGGTGGCCCAGCAGATCTGGGCATCGCACTGTGCAATCCAGCTGCCACCAACCCCACGTGGCTATTTAGAGCAAAATTAAGTGACATTAAAATTAAGTACCCCAGTTGCATGAGTCATACAGCATGTGCTCGAAGACCACCCAGGATTGGCGGCTACCATGTGGGACAGCACAGATACAGAACATTTCCATGGGCTCAGAGAGTTCTAACTCAAGACTCAGCACTGCTCTGCTACTGCAAAGCCTTGCGGGGGCCGGGGTGGTCACTGGATCTCTCCGTGCCTCAGTTTCCTCTCTAAATGGAGATAATGATAGTCACTGAGAAAGCTAAAGGAATGAAATGCGTGTAAAGTATTTGCAGGAGCACCTGTACATGGGAAGGGCCTGCCAGGCTGCACACAGGTAGAGATAAGCATGGCCTACACCACAGCCTTAACCCAAAGATATGTTCCCATGGTTGAAGGGTATGCAAAATTCAAACATAGGGGAAAGCCTCCAGCAACACTGTCTCCCAGCCACCTGCTGGCAGCCTGCGCCAGTCTTGTTTGCTGGGATGGTGTGGGTGCCTCCCTTCCGCAAAACAGGGAAAGGACCTGCTCATAGCCAGTGTGGTGAGAGAGGAGAACCCTGCTCTCTGATCCCAGGCTCAGAGCTCCCTGTCACCTCCCCAAGTGGGGGCCGCGACCCCCATCCCCATCCTTAAACCCACCCCATGCCACCCCGCCTTTGATGATGCATGCCACTGCCTGACCTAGCCCATGCTGTAAGTCCTTCCTCAGGGCTGACCTTGGTCCCAGCAGCTGCAGCGTCCGGGAGAGGCTTCCCCCATGGAGATACCACAGGGGCTGAGGGGTGGGGGTGGCTGGAGGGGGCAGGGGATTTTGTATGATCTATTCCCAGACACCACCCTCCCTTGGGAAGTCAGTTCATCCTGATGTCTAACCCTACTCCCACCTACCCTGGATAAAGGCTGGTCCTTCTTGCTGTCCTTGGGAGACATGGGCTTCCACAGCTACCCTTACCATTCCTGACTTGTCCCTCGGTTACACAAAATGGGCTCACTGCCGGCCCATGCAAGAAGGTACATCTTAACCCTGGCTATCCGTGGAGGCAAGACCTCTGGCAAACCCTATAAGGACTACGCCTCCCATTTACAGATGGGGAACTGAGTCCCAGGGCAAAAAAGGATTTTCCCCGGAGCACAAGGCCAGGACTGCGTCTCTTGATGTTCATTGCAATCCTCTCTCCAGGCTCTCCAGGTCTCTAGGAAGGCCTTGGGGGGTTTGTAGCATCTCAGATGTGGAGGAAAGCAGGCTGAGTAATTGACCTTAATGACTCCAAAGTGAAAGGTTTCAACCTTCTTGTATCCTGCAGGTCCAACGAGGAGTTTAGGAGAGAAGGCAGAAGGAACCTGCTGCCACTAGGAAGTGAGAAGCACTATGGAATTCACTTTTCTGAGGGTATTTAACAAATACATGGATAAGCAGGGCTGCCTGGTACAGTGGCGCAGGTGCCTACTGCACAAAGGGCAAGGGGGAAGATGAAATCTCTCTGAGTCAAACTAATGTGCTCAGAAGGCTTATGGGAAGCGGGTACTATGGATTAGCCATCCTCACACCCTGCTTTGCCTAGGTCTAGCCTGAGAGAGAAGCAGTGGTGTCCTGGGGGCATGCTTACTCTTGCCCCTGGCCTTGTCTGTTGGGTGTCTCTCCCTCCTGCCCACCCTGACTACCTCTGAGTCTCTTGTGATTGAAATCTCCCTGCTGGTCTCAGAGCTGAACTTCCCGCCTTTAATTCAATCAGGAATCACAAGCCCTTTTAATTTAGGAAATGAAAGGCTGGCTGCTGAGAGAGCTGCACCTGATTGACAGGGCTGCCAGCATGGCCAGGCCAGCCAGGGGAGGGGGCACAGACCCATGACCTCAGCCAGCCTCTCTGGGGTTAGGACGCTCCCCAGAGGCCTGGGGGAACAAAGGAGAACCAGCCTTCTCCTGACCTTCAGCAGAGGAGGGGCTGAAGTCGCACGGTAGGGGGTGGCTGCCACCTGGCCCAGAGAAACTGTGGAATGTCAAACTCTCCCTGCAGCCTGGGGGACTTAGGGTAGACAGAAGGGAGGACTTCCCGACCAACTCATTCTTCCCTTTGTCCTTATGTGACTCTGTGTTGAGGTTCCAAAGAGCCCAACAATATATCTTTCCTTTCTAAGAGAAAAGAAGAGGTGCCAAAGGAATTAACCCTAGCTTTTGGGGGCTTTGGTTTCTCAACTGTGTACAAGGTTAATCATGAGACTCAGTCGCAGGGCTGTTTTGAAGATTAAATGAGTTAATGAAAGCTCACTGGCACATAACAGCTCCTCATTAAATTAGAGCTAATAATATTATTCTGCTAGAGGCACACAGAGGTCCCCACCTCTCTTCAAAAGTGGCAGAGACTTGGGGCTGTGGGCCCTGTTGCTCTCTTCCTCTCCCAGGAGATAGCCAAGGGCAGGTCCCCCCAGGCCCAGCCCCCTAACCCAGGGAGATAGAACAGGGCAGAAGAAAGTTGTTGGTGTAGGATTAGAATTCTAGTTGAGTACATTTTGAGTTTTGTGACCTAGGGCAAATCACCTCTCTGCTCTGAGAGAAAGTGGGCTAGCAGCACATCCCAGCAAGATTGTTTTGATGCTTTGTGAAGTCCTGTGTAGAAGGGGCTCAGAATATGGTACCTTCCTCCCCTAAACTCTAATCAAATGCTTAGCACGGCCTATCCAAGCGGGAAACCCTATTTCCCTGCGGTCTGAGGCCAAGCTCCGAGCATCCACTGTACATTTCCTATCCACATTGCATGAACATCCTGACAGCCCCAAGCTCCTGCCTGCCTGTGGCCAGGTCTTGCCCAGAGGCTCCCACTGTGGTCAGCCTCACCTGCTTCCTGAGCTGCTCCCGTGGAAGGAACCGCCTAGGGCCAACCCAGATGGCAGTGGCTCCCTGCATGTGTGGTGCCTGGCACAGAAAAGTGCTCCAGGAGGCCTCTCCCCCAAACTTCCACCTGTCCTCCCGGGCCAAGTGTACCAGAAAAACATGGACTTCTAATATCATTCTTCGGTTTCTCCATGAGCAATTCCACCCAGCTTCTGTATGAAATGGGTTTAGAACAAAGATGCTAGTCCCAGTGACCACCCACTGAGCCCCAGGCTTACTTCCTCCCAAACTTGGGGCTGAGCAATCAACCCTCCCACAGCATGGGCAAGTGGGGATTGAGGCGCACCGCACAGGGGACAGAAACTCCGGGAGATTGAGCGTCTGCTCCCCCCTGGCCAGCCCTCCAGCCGCAGTGTTGGACTCTAAACCCCAGTGCTCTCCTGACTTGGCTGGCCTGTTCAGAGAAGTCTCTCACGTCCACTGGAACATCTGATCACACAGCTACCTTGGTGGTATGCCAAGCACCTGACTGTCATTATTATCTCTTCTTACAGAAGAGGAAGCGGGGCTCCCAGATCACACGCAGTGACTCAAAGATGGGACAGACTCTTGCCCCCAGCTTTCAAGGGGAGCCCCACTGCCACTGGATTTCAAAACTGTCCCTTACTCCCCAAAGTCAGGGTTCCAACGGGATCATTCATTCTTTCATTCATCCATTTGGCAAATATTTACCAGGCCCCTAACTATGTTCGAGGTCCTGTGTTGCACGTTCGTCCTGAGCAAGTCAGACCCTAGCCCCTTCCTGAAGCTTCCCATCTCTGCGAGAAAGACTCAAAACAATCAATACACACAAAAAGGAAAAAAATGGTGATGAATGTTGTTCCCCAGGGAGGGGTGAAAGGTCAGGGAGGGTCACTCCCCCCCCACCCCCGCCGCCCCCACCCAGCCCGCACCACTGAGATCTGAAGGCAGGTTAGGAGTTTGGCCTGGGAAGTGGGCATGAAGGCTGGAAGAGCACCTCGGTGGAGGAAACAGGTGCCTGGAGGCAGGAACAAGCATTGCAAATAAGTCTGGAAGGTGCTCGAAGGAAGCGCAGGGGGAAAGGGGCCAGAGCCCGTAGAGCCGGATGGCCTGCCTTCCTCCTAACAGGGGGCTGAGGGGTTGTCGCATGCCAGGTTAGTGGAGGGGAGACTGAAGGGGGCTGAGTAGGAGCAAGCAAGGTTGCCTTAGTGGTCTAGGCACAGGGCTTCCATGGGGCTGGATGGGAGGAAGAAGGAGGGAAGTCAGGCTAGCTCTGCCCACAGCTCTTGCGGGGCTCCTCTGGCTCTTTCCCAGGGGCTCACTATAGTATCCAGGGCTCAGGATTCCCTGACCCCGGGGGTGGTGGGGAAGTGGTATGCTGGTAGCTGCTTAACCACTGGCTTTCTGGGAAAAGTCTTTATTTGTAGCGTTTGTCGGTGTCCTTGGTGTTATTACTCTCACCATGATTGATTTCAGTCTACCAACATGAAGTCAATGGAGGAGAAGTTGGGAAGAGATGTGTGTACATGCCCACGGCCAGAGTAAGTTGCGTCCAATCCAGCACTGGCATCAGGTCTCAGAATGGCAGTGGTTCTACTGAAATGTTATTTATCTGTGTCTTACCTCTCTGTGCAGTTCCTGTGTAGTCCTGGGAGGAAGAGGATGAAGAATGAATGGGGAGGGCATGTGGGGGAAGGGAGTCATAGTGATGCCCCTCCCCACCCCAGGTCTTCCCAGTGAGCATAAGAAATGGACACTATTACTATCCTCACTTCCTAGATGGAGGAACTGAGGCACAGGAGGTCAAACAGCTTGTCCAAGATACGATACTAAGGGGCAGAACTGGGAGGAGAGCAGGCTAGTGCTAGAGTGATCCCTGCGTCTTCCTGAATCCCTCCGTCCTGTCCTGCCTGTGAGCTGACCAGAAGAGAGGGAGATGGGGGAAAGTTAGATGGGGACAATAAACAGAGGATGGGCGAGCTGGAAGGAAGGAGGAAGCTCTCCAGGGAGGTTGGGGTGGGGGACCTCCTGAATTTTCTGGCTGGAACCCTAATTTTCAGGGGAGTGGCTGCTAGAAGTCAAGTTGGGGTAGAAGCGATTTTTAGAGGGTGATCCCGAGTTTACTCTGAGAATGCTCGCTGGAGAGGGCGCTGCAAATTAGAATGGACAGAGGTCAGGTGTTGGACCCCCACCCCGCACTCCCACCACTCCCTGGTTCTGTGCAGAGTCCGTGTGGCAGACCAGAGTCCATGCAGTTGCAACTCTCTCCAGGCTTATAAGGTAGGGGACTCTGCTCCCCCCAATCCCCCCCACCCCCCAAGGCTCATCTAGGACCCGAGATGGGGGCAGTCAGATCTGCCCAAATGGCCCAGGAACAGCTCCCATCTGTGGTCAATGAACTTGGAATTGAACAGTCTCTCCGGGCCAGCAGGGATTTGAGGAGGTCAGTGGAGGTATAGGAGATGGAGCTCAGGCCCAGGGCGTGCCCTGGGGTGAGTGGGAGAGCGCACCGACAGGACCAGAGTTCCAGGGAGCCCACCCTTCACCTGTGTTCTCTGCCCTGCTGGAGCTGTGGGTCACTGGTGTCTGTGGGCAATGCAATAGGCGGCTGCTCCCCATCTCCACATCCACACCCTGCTCTGTGTACCACCCACTCCCATCGTCTCGGTCCCTCTCTCTTCTCTGCGCTGCTCAGGACTGCCGTTGCACCTTTGACATTCCCTTTTTGAAGTTCTTTCCAGCACACAGCAAGTGCTTTATGGGGTGGTTTGGTGAGCCTGCCTTTGCCTGGGAGGTGGGAATGAGGAAGACTCCTAAGGGGCAATGGACCTGTGAACGACGACGTCACCCACAGGGATAGGTTGGGAGTGGCCCCTCCCAATGGCCCCCTCCCAAGATCCCCTGGACATCCTGCTTAGTTATTATTCTCATCATCCCGCTTTTACAAACAAAGAGAGGGAGCACCAGAGAGCTTACATTGTTTCTCCAAGGTTATTCAGCTAGGAGGTGGCGGAGCTGAGATTTAAACCCAGGCAGCCGGCTCTAGGACCCACGTCCCTAATCCTTGGACCACTGGCTTCTCCTTGTAACTGAGTGTAGTGGTCTCCGAAGTTGGAAGGCTTCAGGCGGAAATTACTAGAAATTAAGTTCTATTTATTTTATCTCTTCCTTTAAAATTTCAAGTTTTCTTTTTTGGTGAACGTGTATTTTACTCGCAGTACATGTATATAATTTTAAAAGGGCTCTATTGAGTATCATTTACATACCATAAATTCACTATTTTTCATGTATAATTCAGTGACTTTCAGTAAACATATGTAGTTGTGCAATCATCACCGTAATCCAATTTCAGAACATTTCCATCACCTTCCTGCTTGTTTGTAGTCCATCTCCAGGCTGCCGTTCATCTACTTTCTCTCTTTGCAGAATTATGTTTCCTGGACATTTCATAAACAGGGCTCAATGCAAAGCGTGGTAGTTTGTGTCTAGTTTACCCGACTTGGCATGACATTGCTGCGATTCACGTTTTAATATGTATCAGTATTTCATTCCTTCAGAATAGTATTCTGTAGTATGAAGACACCACATTTTGTCCATCCGTTCACCAGCCTCTGATCCTTTGAATGGTTTCTGCTTTTTGGCTGCTATGAATAAAACCACTATACACATTCATGGGTCTTGTGAGGACAGAAGGTTTCACTTCTCTTGGGTATACACCTAGGAGTAGAACTGCTGCATCATCTGGCAGGTTTGCAGTTGACTTTTTAAGAAACTGCCAAAATGTTGTCCAAAGTTGTTGCATCATTTTACATGTCCATCAGCAATGTATGGGGTTCTAATTTCTTCACATCTTGGTTGGCACTTGTTATTGTCTTTAAACATTTTTTTTTATTTTTATAAACATATAATATATTTTTATCCCCAGGGATACAGGTCTGTGAATCGCCAGGTTTACACACTTCACAGCACTCACCAAAGCACATACCCTCCCCAATGTCCATAACCCCACCCCCCTTCTCTCAACTTTTTTTTTTTTTTAAGATTTTATTTATTTGAGAGAGAGAGCACAAGCAGGGGGAAGATGGAGAAGCAAACTTACCACTAAAGCAGAGAGCTTGATGTGAGGCTCGATCCCAGGACCCTGCGATCATGACGTGCGCTGAAGGCAGAAGCTTAACTGACTGAGCCACCCAGGAATCCCTGTTACTGTCTTTTTGATTGTAGCCATCCAATGGGTCTGAGGTGGTATCTCCTTGTGGTTGAAATTTACATTTCTCTAATAGCCAATGATGTTAAACATCTAAGTGCTCTAATATGTTGACATAAAGTTGTTCATAATATTCCCTTATCATCCTTTTAATTTCTGGGAGGTTGGCAGTAATATTCCCTTTTTCGTTTTGATTTTAGTAATTCACGTTTTTTTCCTTTTTTTTTTCTTTTTCCTTGGTGTGTCTATCTAAATCTTGTCAGTTTTAAAAATCTTTACATTTTAGTTTCATTTTTTTTCCTTATTGTTCTTCTGGTTCCTGTTTCATTGATTTCTACTCTAATCTTTATTATTTCCTTATTTTTTTATTGCTTTGGGTTTAGTTTGCTCTTTTTTTTCTTTTTCTTTTTAAGATTTATTTATTTATTTATTTGACAGACAGAGATCACAAGTAGGCAGAGAGGAGGAAGCAGGCTCCCTGCTGAGCAGGCAGCCCAATGTGGGACTCGATCCCAGGACGCTGGGATCATGACCTGAACCCAAGGCAGAGGCTTTAACCCACTAAGCCACCCCAGCGCCCCTGCTCTTCTTTTTCTAATTTCTCTTTTGGACATTAAGGTTTTTGATTTGGCATTTTCTTTTTCTAATGTAATTTTTAAAGCTATAAATTTATTCCTAATACTGTTTTAATGGCATTCTATAAATTTTACTGTGTTGTGTGTGGTCATTCAATTCAAATACTTTTACATTTGCCTTGTGATTTCTTTTTGACCTACAGATTATTTAGAAATGTATTGCTTAATTCTTAAATATTTGGTGATTTCCCAGATTTTCTTCTGTTATTGATTTCAAATTTAATTCTGTTGTGTTTGGAGAACATTATTTGTATCATTTTTATTCTTTTCAACTTATTGAGACTTGTTTTATAATCTAGCATATGGTCTATCCTGGCGAATATTTCCAGTGCACTTGAAAAGAATGTGTATTCCTGCTATTGTTGGGTGGGTTGTTCTATACATGGTAGATTAAATTGTTTGATTGTGTTGCTCAAGTCTCATATATCCTTGCTGATTTCCTGTATGGTTGTTCTATATGTTATTGATATTGGAGTGTTCAAACCTTCTTGGTGAATTTTCTCTTTCTCCCTTCCATTCTGCCAGTTTTTGTTTTGTATATTTTGGGGCTCTGTTGTTAGGTGCATATAGTGTTCATTACTCTATCATTCTGATAAATTGAACATTTTATCATCATAAACTGTCTGTCTCTACTATAATTTTATGTCTTAAAGTCTGTTTTACCAGACATTCTATTTCTCTTATGGTCATTGTTTGCATGGCATGTATTTTTCCATTCTTTCGCTTTCAACCTAGATCTTTCAACCTAGGTCTTTAGATCAAGAATGCTTCTTGTAGGCAGCATATAATTGGCTCTTGTTTTATTAATCCAGTCTGATAATGTTTAAGTCATCATATAAGCCTGACTGTTTTACTTACATTTATGTAGTTATTGATATGGTTTGATTTATCACTGCAATTTTGCTACTTTTTCTATATGTCTCATGTTATTTTTTTTTTGTTCTCCTGTTTTTCCTTTACTGCCTTCTTTTGTGTTAAATACAGATTTTTCTCATGTACCTTTTAATTCCTTTGTTGTCATTCCTTTGTTATATTTTTGAGTTATTATCGTAATTGTTCTAGGGATTACAGTATGTAATTTATCACAGTCTACTTCAGCTTAATACTAATTCAGTTCTATAAATTATCAAGACTTTGTTCCATGTAACTTCGTGTTCTTCCCCACCCTTTGTGCTAATATTGTCGTGTATATCATATCCTTGTATTTATAAATCCAATAATAGTATTATAATCATTGCTTTATACTATCTTATGTCTTTTTAAAATTTTAAGAGAAGAAAGGAGAAAAACATATTTAGAGAATCTTTTATATTAATCCACATATTTATCATTTCTGGAGTTCTTCATTTTTTGCTGTGGATTCAAGTTACCACCTGGTGTCCTTTCCTTGCTCCAGTAACTCTGTTCCCTCCCTCTCTTTGTGCTATTATGTATTGGTTATCTATAATGTTTTTTGTGTTATAAGCCCAATAATACAGCTTTATAATTAATATTTTATGCAACTATCTTTTAAATCAGTTAAAAGAAGAAAAGAAAATATATTTGTAATGTCATTTATATTTATCTACATAATTACATTTTTTGGTGCTCTTTATTTCTTCATATGGATCTGAGTAACTGTCTAGTATCATTTCCTTTCATCCTGAAGGACTTCCTTTAATATTTTTTATGAGGCATGCTTGTTAGCAACAAGTTCTCATTCTTTATCTGGGAGTGTCTGCAGTTCACCATCATTTTTGAAGGACATTTTTATTGGCTATAGATTTCTAGTTTGACTTTTTTGTTTTCTTTCAGCACCTTGATTATGCCACCCCACTTCTTCTGGCCTCCATTATTTCTGATGTGAAATCAGCTGTTAATTTTATTGTGGTTCCCTTGTATGATGCATCATATTTCTCCTGCTACCTTCAAGATTTTCTCTGTCTCTGTCTTTCAACAGTTTTACTCTAATGTCTATGGGTGTTTTTCTGTTTCTCCTATCTGACTTTATTTGTATGTGTACATCTTTTTCATCAAATTTGGAAACTTTTGGGGCGCCTGGGTGGCTCAGTGGGTTAAAGCCTCTGCCTTCAGCTCAGGTCATGATCCCAGGGTCTTGGGATCGAGCCCCGCATCGGGCTCTCTGCTCAGCGGGGAGCCTGCTTCCTCCTCTCTCTCTCTGCCTGCTTCTCTGCCTACTTGTGATCTCTGTCTGTCGAATAAATAAATAAAATCTTTAAAAAAAAATTTTGGAAACTTTTGGACCATTGTATCTTCAAATATATTTTTCTGGCTCTTTCTTTTTTTGGAAATACCATTAAGTGTATATTGATATGTTTGATGATGTTCTACAGGTATTTGAAACTCTGTTCACTTTTTTATCACTCCTTCTTTTCTTTAGATTGGATAATCTCAATTGATCTATCTTCAAGTTTGCTGTTGTTGAAGCCTCTTAGTGAATTACTCATTTCAGTTATGTTACTTTTCAACTCCAGAATTTCCACTTGGTTCTTTAAAAATATTCTACATATATATATATATATATATATAAATATACACACACACATATATATATCATACATATGATATAAATCATAGATATCATATTTATATATATATCATATGACATATATACACACACACACACATATATAGTTTCTATTTCCATGATATTCCCTGATGATTCTTTCATTAATTCTTTATACACGGTTTTCTTCAGTCCTTTGAAGACATTTATAATAGCTTCTTCAAAGTCTTTGTTTGCTAAATACAACATGTGGACCATTTCTGAGGCAGTTTCTACCGACTGCTTTTCTTCCCCCTCTGAATGGATCACACCTTCCTGTTTCTTTGCACGTCTTGTAATTTTTCATTGAGAACTGGACATTTTCGATAACTCATTGTGGCAACTCTGAATTCTGATTCCTCATGACCAATTCCAGGGCTGTTGTTCCTGAGTTTGCTGTTCGTTTGTTTAGTGACTTGCCTAGACTACTTCTGTGGAGTCTGTCTTCCTCACAGTGTGAGGCTGCTGGTGTCTCTGCTCCATTTATTTCTTAAATTCCTCGTTTTGTTTTTAAGCTTGGTGTCCTAGAAATTGCCCTGGATCAGCATAGCTTAGCGTTATGCCAGTGACAGAAAGTGGCTTAAATACCTTGATCCAGTTTAGGCTTCTAGCCCCTGCCAATGCATCTGGGTGTGGGTTGGGAAACACATTCAAGATTTAGGCAGTTTACAAATCTGTCCCAACTTCTACTCTCTGTGCGCTTAGCCAGGGATCAGTAACTAGCTAAGGGCCTTCTCAGCGGCTGATTAGTGTGCACACAGCCTTCCCCCCAACACCCCTAGGGACATGTGGGAGCTTATCAAGGCTCACTATGACTTTCTTGTTACTGGATATCCCTTTTAAAAGTTTTGCCATTCTCTTGATTTGTTACTTGCTCCAAATCATATTATACCTTAGGCTAATGCCACGATGTTGGCCTCAGTGTATATAATTTTAAAGAAATATATCTATACTGAGTCATGTGCACAACATATTTTCTGATGAGGGTGCATGACAAAACATGTGTGGCACCTACCTATCTAGTTTTGGGCATCTCTGACTGGTTTGCCCTGGCTGGGAGCTGCGTTTGGATGCTAAGCTCTGGACTGGCATCCCTTGGGTTTGGGGGTCTGGGGGGCACTTGAGAAGAGTTGTTGCAAAAACACAACTCTCCAGGAGGCTCCTCAGGGGCAAGTGGTAGTCATCCAAAGTGGTTGAACTTGCCTCCCTAGGACAACTGGCCCTGGCCATCCTGGCTGGACCTTTGCTCCCACAGGGTTGCAGGCCTGGCTGCTCTGTCAGCAGGCTTGGGGTGGGGAGCCAGGTGCCCTCTACCCTAGCTTCCAGGCACCGGTAGCCTGCCAGGCATTCAGCAGGAAGATCTAACAGAGCCAAGAGAACGATCAATTCCCTCAGGGCAGGGCTGCCAGTAGGGGGGGTCACCCAGGAAGCAGCTGGCTCTTGTCCCAAGGAGCCCAGACTGGAGAGGGCTGGGGCCTGTGGCCTCCTCAGTCCCCTGGGTAGTCACTGGAAGACAAGGAGTCAGGGCGTAGCCCCTTCCTACTGGTACTGCCCCTGTCCTTGGGGTGGGCACGCAGAGAGGCCTGTGTCCATGAGCTGAAGGTCAGTGTGCTCAGCAGGCACTGTGGGTAGGAGGGGTGGAGGGTGGAGGGGAAAACTGGGATTACAGTCACGTACACTGATGTCACTGGTCCCTCCGCCTCCCCAAGGTATCGCTTTCCTCATGGCCGAGCCTGCAGCTGAGTTCAGGGGGGCAGTCACGTCCCATCCCTGGCACGGCCCTTCGGCAGCTCACTGCACCACCTCTGGGGCTGCTGAGGTCAGGGTGGCACTTGCCAGCGCTGCCTAGTGTCAGCTCAGATCTGACAGTGGGGAACGGGAGCCCAGGGAATGGGGAGAGTGGCAGGGACAGGTGTCTGGGGGCTGGGTGCGGCCAGGCTGCTGAGAAGCTGTCCCAGGGTACATGGGGGGCTAAGCTGGGCTTCTATCCAGGTGAGCAGCTGCCCTTGCCCACAGGCAGCTCCCCATCTGAGGGAGAGGACAGAGTTCCATCAGCAGATATAGCCTCTGTGTCAAAGCTGAGCGTGGTCGTAGCAGTAGTTGGAAACTCCCTCCCCACCCCCCATTCTCTCCTCCTGTGCAAGGCTCCCAGGTCACCCAGAACAGATCTTGTGGTGAATCCCTTCCCCAGACCCCAGGAGGACCCAGCAGGTGCCCTGCTTGTGACTACCCACGTGTAGTAGGGAGGGGCTCCCAGAGCCCAAGTGTGGACAGACAGCGGCGTCCCTGTGTCTGAGCTCGTCCTCAGGGCTGGGTCCAGCAGAGGGAGCTGGCAGCCAGCAGGAGCTGAGACAAGCCGTCCCTGACCCCTGAGATGGCCTTGAGGAGCTCTGGCTGCCGACCCAGGTTGGGGGATTCACCTGTGGCTGGCGGTGGAGTGTTGGCGGCATACATGGGGGTCCGGGATGCTTCAGCCCACCCCAACACCCAGTGCTGTCTCATAGAGACGCCACTGCAGAATCACAAATTCTATACCCCTCCAGCTCAGCCTGTGGAGTCCTTCCCCTTGTCCCCAGGCTAGGGAGTAATGCGAGGGATCTGACCCTTGGGTGTGAATTCTGTTCCCTTACCTACGAGTTTTGTGACTCTAGGCAGGTTATATAATCTCTCTGGGACTCAGTTTCTTCACCTGTAAAATGGGGCCGCTGTGAGGGGAACGTGCATGACACAGGCCTGGCACACAGTAGGTGCCCAGATAGGACGACGTCCTTTCTCCTCACTCCATTCCTCTTTGTTTCACTTGGAGTCATGACAAAATGGCTGGGGGATGGGAGAAGTGTGCTAGGGTGAGAGCCAGCCAAGGGGCAGGTGGCATTAACACGCACAGCACGCGTCCTTTGGAGACGATGTTTGAATTAGGTTTGCAGAAATGCTTCTAGTTAACCCCAAGGCAGACACATCAAACTATAGCCAGAATGAGGTGGCCCTTAGGGGACAAGGGGCATGGCCCCATTGGTGCTTCTCTGAGCACCTTGCCTAGCAACATTTCCATTCACTTGCTCCTGGCGGCAGATCAGCCCCCAGTAGCACTTACTGGCCTCTTGCCCCCGCCATCCATGCTGAGGTCTCCTTGGGGCATGTAGCTCTCTGGGTGTTCCCTCCCTTTCCCTGTGTGCCAGGCCCTGTTGAAGGCACAAGGGAAACAACAGTGAGTTAAAGTGACCATGGTCGCTGACCACATGGACTTGGCATTCTAGTGGACAGTGAAAACAGTTAGCAAAATGAATATATTAGAGGGTGATGATAAGTGCTCTGGGAAAAAATAAGGAAAGGTTGGCGGATGGGAGTGTAGGTGTTAACGGGGTGATGCAATGTGAATGGAAAGATCAGGAAGGCCACGAGGAGAAGATGATGTCTAAGCAAATATTGGAAAGGCGAAGCCACGTTTACGATGGGAAAACATTCCACGGGAGGGCGGGAATAGGCAGTGCAAAGGCCCTGGGCTGTCACGGAATTGGCTTGTTTGAGGAACAGCAAAGGGGCCAGCATGAAATCAGTGAGAGGGAAAGTCGTGGCAAATGAGGTCAGAGGGGTAGGAGGGACCAGATCTTGTAGAGGCTAGCAGGCCACTGTCAAGCCCTTAGCCGCACAGTAAACATGGATGCCAAAAAGGAACAAGGGAACAAGAGAGAAGGAATGAATGATGGACACAGGTCCTGTCCCTTCATTCCCCATAGCAGCAGGGACCCAGCTGGAGTGTTTCAAATGCTGAAGGCAATACACTCAGAGAGAACCAGGCCTCATTTTCCCCTTTCCCCTCGGGGTCTCCTGCAGGGGTGTCTCTGCTGACTCCTGGGTGATGTTGCTGTGGCTGAGCCAACTTACCCCCACTTTTCCTGGCACTGGCCACCCCAGTACACTCACATCTCAGACACTCAGCCCCTCTGGAGTTAATGCCAGAATCCGGTCTGAGGTCCTTCTCTTTCCTCTCTGAGCCCAATCAGAGGGGCCACCACTTATGGGGAGCTGCCGTACACCCATGGACCTCAACCAAATGACCCCAAGCTCAGGCAGTGGTGGGAAGTGGCCAAGAGCCCAGTAATTACACTAAAGGTAACCAAGTAGCCACTTACCTTCATCAGGCACCGACTGCGGGCCCAACTCTGCCCTCAACACACCACCTGCATTGTCTCTGTTAGCTCCAGAGGCCTCCACGTGCCAGTCAAAAGGACTGGGAGTCTAAGAGGCCAAGGAACTTGAGGCGCCTGGGTGGCTCAGTCGATTAAAGCCTCTGCCTTCGGCTCAGGTCGTGATCTCAGGGTCCTGGGATAAAGCCCCGCATCGGGCTCTCTGCTCAGCAGGGAGCCTGCTTCCCTCTCTCTCTGCCTGCCTCTCTGCCTACTTGTGATCTCTGTCTGTCAAATAGATAAATAAAATCTTAAAAAAGAAAAAAAAGTTCAAGGGACTTGTCTGGGGGCTCTTCCAGGTGCCCTTCCTGGATGGCGGGGGGTCACAGGAAACTGAGAGAAATGTCCCTTCCTGCCCCTACCCTGGAGTGGGCCAAGCAGAAGGGTTCAGCTCAAGGCACCCCCAACTCCTGTGAGTCCCAAGCTGAGCATGACAAACTTCAGCCCTGCCTCTCAGAGGAAAGGCTGGGGTGCTGGGGTTGAGGTTCACAGGAGCTAGGAGAGCCGAGGCTGGTGGGCCCAAGGAGCCCCTCCTGTCCCTGGCAGGGCTTGTATCCCCCAGCATGTTGCTGCTTCTTTGGTCTGCTGGGCACTTGCTGCTCGCCCTTCCCCTCTGGGCTGGCTGGGTCCACTGGGAAGAGGAGCTGTAAGCAGAGCCAGGCCCACCCCCTACCTGATCGTCTGCAAATGGGTTTCCTGCAGGCAGAGAACAGATCTGGGGGACCCATAGATACAGAGGAAGGCCCCACTGGGCCTGTCAGAGCTCAGGTCTCCTGCCCTGGCGGAGGGGGCTGAAAGCCACCCTCTCTGAGCGGGGGACGCTGCCTTCCTGCCTGTCCTGCCCCCGGGGAGATGAGGGGACAAGGTGCAGGAAAGCTGCCAGGTAGCAAAGTGCTTTGCAAATGGGGGTCATGCACAAGTGCACATCCTCTCACAGCTGGGGGGGGGCACTCTCCTCCGAACTTGAATGTCCAGGAACCGTACCTTCCACCTGGCCACAGCTCACCTTTCCCTTGACTGATAGGCCTTAACGCACATTTCTAACCCCCCACGAATCGAGACAAGCCTAGGGGAAGCAAGACTTGGGTCTGAGTCTGTTTGGCACAGGGCCGGATAGACAGGTAGCTCTTCCTCCCTGTCTCCCTTCCAGAGAACAGCAGGACAGAAGTGGGCAACGGGGTGGGGAGTAGAGCGGGGTTCGAATTGCTCATGGAATCACAGAACCTGGGCCTAAGGATCCAGGTTTGTGTCCTGGCTCTGCCTAACAGCTCCTACCTCTCTTGAAGATGTTTGAGAATAGAAGTGATGCTCACATCGCCCTATCAGACAAAGGCTCTGCAGGTCTATGAACCCAGAGCTGGTGGGATAGGAGGATGATTTCCGGGAGGAGAGAAAAACCTATGGAAGCGGCCAGCCTCCTGGCCTGGCTGGTGCCGCAGCCTGATCCCCAAGCCGGGGGTGACCCACTCTCTACATGGCTCCTCCTGGGCCAGGGCTGGAGCGTGATCCTCTGTGTTCCCAGTGCCTAGGGCAGGGGCCGTCCCACAATGGCCCCAACACTTGATCGGCTGGAAATGACAGTGGCCTTATCACTGTGAATCCTTCCTCAGCAGTGAGCCCAAGGAGGTGGGCCCCCGGCTGGGCATCCTGAACTTCGGGAAAGGAAGGAACCCGTGGCTTTACACTTGGGAGTGCATCTAGAGCTGGGACAGGTACAAGGCTGGGAAGTGGAGTCCCTCCCAGACCATCACAGCTGAGCCCCAGCAGGGAGGTCAGAGGGGCACCAGCTGGTGGGCACCCCGGTGGAAACAGTGTTAAAAGGAACTGCATTTTGAAAATTCATGTTCAAACTCTGGTCAGATGAGCTCTTGTCCAAATATCAGGGCATGGCTCACCATGCAGAGAGGGAAGCCACCCTGGGCAGAAGGAGCTGGGATCTCAGGGATAAAGGGCTAGGATGGCATTCTTTCTTTTAGCTCTGTTGCAGCTGGAAAAAGGTCCAGCTCTCCCTGCTAGGGGGACCCACCGGAATCAGGTTAGAGTGGGTCTGGGTCAGTCCAAGCAAAAAGAAGGGTTAGGATGGAACTGACCCTATTTGTGGTGCTGAAGTCTGGGGCCAGAGGTTGTTTTGTGTGCAGAGCTGAAAGACCCACTCCAGAGTACAGAGCCTCAGCTCTGTAGGGAGGGCAGAACCCCAGAGGTAGGCTGATTTTGAAAAGCAGGAAGGGGCCATCTGGGAAGTGACAGGCTTCTGAGCTTGAAGCCAACCCCCACCAAATACCTGGGAGTTGATTATTTGGCCTGCGGATTCATAGATAAAGAAGACAGAGATTGACGGGACAGACAGAACAGATAGCAGTTGAAGCCCTGGTAGGGACAAATGATTTCCTACATCCTCACAACATGGAGAGGTGGGATTTGTTATCACCAGTTGGCAGGTGAAAAAATAGGCTTCTGGAGGTTAAGCAATTTGCCCAAAGCCACATTGCTAGAAATAGGCCGCTCAGGGTCCCAGCTCTGCTGACCACGAAGGTCAGGTGTCTCCTTTCCAGACCTTCCAGTCAGCTCTCATGGGAACAAACGAAACCACGCTGAGCAGCCCCAGCTTTCTTTCCCACAAGGATGCCGGGCTGCCAGAGCGGGGGTGGTGCTGGGTTTCCACCCTCCGGGTGGCAGAGCCTGTTGGGATACTTGAGCGAGGCTGGCTGTCATGACAACCATGACACACCCATGGTGACAGCTGATGAACGGACCCCTGGAATTCTCTAGGGCTTATCCCAGGGCCCTCCTCCTTGGTCCCATCACCCTGAACATTCTTATTCATGAGGCAAGGAGTTATAAGTTACTAATAAGAAAACTTTCCCAACACACCTGCTTAAGTAAAAAAAAAAAAAAAAAAAAAAGCAAGGTACATGACAGTGTACAGACAGTGGAGACCATGCTTCTCTTTGTATAATCAAAAATGTATGTATTTGATTATATGTGCACAGATCATCTCCAAGGATACATGAGAAACCAAAGAGGCAGCCAGGGTCTTGCTTTACACTGTATGTCTTTTGTGCTTTTATTTTGTGCCACACAGGTGTGTGTGGGCGGAGGGGTGGGGGCTTGGGTAGGAGGATATGGATAAAGAAATTCTATCGAAAGAAACCTGTAAGATTGGCTGACCATAAATTCACTAAAAATCGCAGGGAAAACAAAACAAAACACACCCTATAATCTGAGGTTATATTAACAGGAGACTAAGACCCTGCCTGAAGGAGGTGTATGTTCTGCTATATTCTGTGCTGATTAGGCTGTACCCAGAATATGGGGCCTCTCAGAGGGAGCCGTGTTTGAAGAGAAGCCCTAGGAGCTAGACTGGACCTGAGAGGACAACTCGGCTACAAGAGAGGTAGGTGGAGGGAGGGAAACTTGACCAATATGGAGATGCCAAAGAGATCGAGGGGCACTGAAGGACTGGCATGTGGAAGCAGGATGGGTCCGATTTTTTTTCTTTTACATGCACCCCTATGTTTGTTTGTTTGTTCATTTTGGTTTCAGGAGTAGAATTTAGTGATTCATCACTGACATATAACCCCCAGTGCTCATCATAACAAGTACCCAGAAGGGCCTGATTTTTTAAATTTGCTTCTAAGAATTGAACTTGGATCAATGGTTTGGAAGGTAAAGGGAGACAAATTTTGGCCTCAGGAAGACCTTTCTAATCATTAGAATTGGATTATATAATAAGATAATATAATAAGAATAATATATAATGCATTAGATAATTTATCAATATAATGTAATAAAACTACTTTCTAATAATTAATACCAGGATGCGTTCTGCATTACTGGATGTATTCAAGCCTCCACTGATGACATCTCACTAGGATGTTGTGGAGGGCATCAACAGAAATCACCGGGACTGGGATTTGGAAGCCTACCCCCAGCCTATGGAAGCTGTATGTCTGGAGTTAAAATTTAGAAATCTGCTCTCCTGATTTGTTTTTGCCATGCACGCAGATAACCGGACTCCATACACTCCTCCATTCACAGTGTACTATCGTCATTGGTCTGGTCACCTCTGGTCTCCACTCCCATTTTCCACCATCCCCAACCCCCTGCTTCCAGACTCTCATTTTATGTGCTTGATATAGGTCTGGAAACACGCATCTTCTTTGCATGCTGCATTGTGTCCTTTCCTGCATGTTTTCTCATTTTTGGAAATGCTGTGATGCTGTCATTCCCCTCTGATTTTTACTTTTTTCTTTGCACACTGCTGTTGGTACGCGTTCTCATAGGTGTGTCGGGCTTGATTCTAACTGCCGCTTTGCATCTGACTAATCCACTCCCCAGCAGTGGGAACTTAGGCTGCCTCCAACTCCCCACTTACTCCAAGTTTTGCCATCATGAGCGCCCCATGCCTGTCCTCTCTCCCCTGTGTATAATCATTTTTCCAGGCTATATACCCACTCGTGGGATTCTGGGATATGGGGTGATGCATGCTTCCCTGCACTAAACACAGTCAGAGTGCTGCTCTTAGAACAGATGGACCCATTGAGCCTCTCACCTGTAGGACATGAGGGTCTTGTCTCCCCACATCGAGTAGAATTCATCTTTCTCATTTGTGCCATTCAGCTGGGTGTGCAGAGGGGAGCCTTTTGAAGTACACATCTTTCAGATGGCTAGTGAATTTGCACAACCTTCATATACCTGACCTTTGCATTTCCTCTTCCATGGCTTGCCTCTTCCTCTACTAATAATTCTTCTTCTTCTCCTCCTCCTCCTCCTCCTCCTTCTTCTTCTTCTTCTTCTTCTTCTTCTCCTTCCTCTTCTTCCTCCCCCCTCCTCCTCCCTCTCCTCCTCCCCCTTCTCCTCTTCCTCGTTCTCCTCTTCCTCCTTCTTCTTCCTCTCTTTCCTCTTCTTCCTCCTCCTCCCTCTTCTTCTCCTCCTTCTTCTTCTTCTTCCTCCCCCTCCTCCACCTCTTCCCCCTCCTCCTCCTCTTCTTCTTCTTCTCCTCCTCCTCCTTCTTCTTGCTTACTTTTTTCTATTAGATTTCTTGTCTTTTTTCTTATTGGTTAGCAGGAGTTCCCTGACTATTTTAGATTTTAACCCCAGGCAAGTTCTGAAGTTGTGAACATCCTCTCCCTGTCTGGGAATCTTCCATCTTCGAAGATATCTTCAGGGTCAGGGAGGTTCCAGAAGCCTCAGGATAGATATACATCACTTAAGATCATTTCTAATTTTGTCATGGCATGTTTTTAAGATTCTTGGCCTTCATGAGGAGTTTCCTTGCCACCTCTGTGGGGGAAACAGAGGCGTCAGGAGAGCTGAGGATAAGGCAAGTCATTGTGAATGTGGACGTGGAGCTGGGACGCCCCCAAAGCTGCCTCTGGCAGTGTGTGGCATTGTGAAGATGTTCATGTGTTGTGGCCCAGACTTTTGAGATCCTCCTGGGAGATGAGTTCATTCGGTAAAGTCTAGAATAGTTCATTTGGGTAAAGTCTAGAATAGCTCATTGTTTGAAAGAGGTCATCGATCTATGGGAACTTTCTCAACCACAGAAGCTAACCCTTTCATCTGTGGAAGTCTTAAAATTTGACTGCAAATTTTTAACATGCCTCTCATTGAGAGGTAGTGGAGGGAGGTCTGTGTTTCCTCCCCTTGAATCTGGGCTAGTGTTGGTCCCTTCTTTGTGCTCAGTAGAATTTTGCAGGAATGATGTTGAATGACATCTGAGGTTAGGTCAGAGAAGCCTAACCTCTTTTAGGATTCTCACTCTGGAGGAAGCCATCTGCTGTGTAAGACATCCAGCTACCCTGAGGCTGCCATGCTAGAGAGGCCATGAATAGGGTCTTGGGTCAACAACATGGTCCCAGTCGGTATCCAGCACCAACTGCCAGCCATGTGAGCAAGTTGCCTTGAATGTCCAGCCCTAACTGACGTCTAACAGCAATTGTGTGAGAGACCCCACGTGAGAACTGCCCAGCTGAGCCCTTTCTAAATTCCTGACCCACAAAATCACAAGATAACAAAACTGTTTATACCATTAAGTTCTGGGGTACTTTGTAATGGAGCAGAAGTAACCACATCAATCTTCTAGAACATAGCAAGTGTTTACTTCAGATCTTCAATGACGACTCTAATACGTATAACCTTTATGGGTCTCTTTCTATTGTCTGCTGTTCTGATGTTTTGAAATTATGTTTTCTGACTCCTCCTGTGTGGGTATTTTCAATTATGTGTTGGACATTGTATTTATGGACTTCTTTGTAGAAAAAAACCCAGGCCCTAGAATGATGTTAGATTCTTTCAGAAAGGATTTACATTTGTGTCTGCCTGCTACCTGGGGCACTGATAATAGTTACCTGCTTCAGTTTTAAGGCCTCTGTGATTAGAACCTGAGCTGTGACCCTTAACTCCAAGGTATAGCCCTTTTGGGGTGCCTGCCCAAAGACAAAGGGCTCACTAAGTCCAACTTTTTGGTAAGCCTCAGACTCCACCACATGTTCTCTGAGTTCCACAAGGCCATCAGAATTGTTGTTCAGCTTCCTGGACTCTGAGCTGACCCCTCTTCCATGGGCAAACACCCTTAGTGGAGAAAATAGCCTTCAATGCCACTCTTTCATCTCTGGGTCTCAGTCATGGCCCAAAAGTTCTTCCTATCTTGTGAGCTCCTCAATGTTTTGAGCAGATTTTTAAACTATTTTGTCCAGTTGTTCTAGTTGTCCTCAGTAGGATATTGGTCTAAATCACTTAGGCTGCTATTATTAAATCTTACTTAATTCTTTAAATGTCAAAAAAATGAATACGAAATCATGTTCTTTGAAAGTCCTTGTAAAAAATGTATCACACGGTCTGAAACCTTCTTAAACAGAGATGGACCATAATCCAATTTTCCGCTGAAGCCTCAGGGTCCTCGTTAAGAATATCCCCTACTGTAGTCAAAACATAGTGATACCCCTCGGAACTAGGATATGTCATTTTTTTTGCTCCTACTCTGAATAACTCAAGATTGCTTTAGTTTTCATTCTCAGATCTACTTTTTATTGTTTATGTTTTTGCACCTTTTGCTATCAGTGAGAATATCCTTACTGGCCTTCCCCCCCACCTTCTGATTTTTTTCTTTTACTACAAACATAAATTGGACAACCAAGCATACTAGAGTAGGGTGTAAGGTGAGAGCAGACAGGCTCTGACTCAGGTAGGGGGAAAAAATGAGTGAAGCTCTGAAGTTTAATTGCCAGACTCGAGTCCAAGAATTGTCAGGAACATCTTTAGTCTGTTCAGAAGCCTTATGACCTCAGCCCTCAGTCTGAATGGTAGAGGTCATCAAGCATGTGGGCTGTGGACAAGTAGAATGTTGTTGCGGTTGCCCTGACTTTGGTGTCCCCACCGGAGGCAGGGAGTTTGGGGGCACAAGCTGTGCCCTAAAGCAATTCAGGGGCTTTGGCCAGCTATAAGCCGCCTTCTCTTTGTTTCCGAGGCCCCACCCTGTCTCCTGGCCAAGGAGACTGAAGAAATCTTGGCAGAGAACGCTATTCCCTGCTGCCCTGCGGAGATGACCACTTCATGGAGAGCACAGGGAGGAAGGAGGAGAAAAGCGAAGAGAAAGGTTCTCTTTCAGGCTTAAGATGATGTGGAGTGGCTGCTCTGTGGCCTGCCAAGAGCTGACTCACCGGGCTGGGACAAGGCACTACAGGTGCACTCAGGCCAGCAGACAATAGGCGCCTGTTGCAAACAGCCCCACACCCGAAACGGACCACCGGGGTCAGGTGGAGACAGTCCCTGAGGGAGCATGGAAGCTGGAAGGGCAGGCAAAAGGCTTGGCCTGGGAAGCTGCTCTTGTCCCTCCTTTGCCTGGCTCTGAGCACTCACAGCCATGGGTACCCTATGATTTCTAAGGCACAGGAGCACTGGACCAGGAGTCCAGAGACCAGGGGCACAAGGGAGTGGCCTCTATTGTGGGCTCCATCTCTCATCTGCTGGCTCGAACGCTCTGGTTCTCACTGCCACTAGCATGCTCCATAATGTGGGGAAAGGCACACACGCTTTCCAAGCTTTGTTTTGTCCCTCTCTGGGTGAATCCTTACCTGCATTATCTCTTTAAATCCTTACTGTCTTCTGAAGTAAGGTGCCATTGTCTGTCCCTTTTTACAGATGAGGAAACTGAGACCCAGGTGGCCTGCTGATGCACAGAATGGTTTCGAGGCCAGAGCTGTGTGAGCCTGGAGCCCATGCTCAGCCCTGCGTTGCCACTCAAGTAGACGAGAACCCAACACCCAGCATCTTGGCAAATATGAGGACTGCTCTGGGGATCTGGCAAGGCAATGGGGGGGGGCGGTCAGGAAGCTTCCTGGAGGAGGAGAGATGGAGCAGCTCCTGGCATGGGGACAGGCAACGTGAGGGGTGAGGGCTGGGGGGACAGGGAGCCGAGACTCGGACCCTTAGCTGACTCCTGCATTCAGCAGCAGACTAGAGGGAGGGGAAAAGGATGAGGAGGGAGACTCACTTCTGTCTCTCTTAAGCCTTGGGGGAGGGACCTGGGACTCTCTTCCTGGGACCTGGTGACCCAAACCATCACTACCCACGGGTTAATTTCCTGAGTGACTGGTGTCTTCCTACTTTGTCCCCTTCTCCCCTCCTGTCCCCAAGCTCCCAAGCCTGTGCTCCCTGACTGCTCTGCCAAAGGGACCCTGGTCCAGGCCCTCATGGAGCTCTTTCTCTGCTGTTGCCCGGCAGCAAGAGATGAGGGGTAAATGCCCCAGAGATGCATGCCTGGAGACCGTGTTCAAGGCGGGCTCCTCCTCACTGAATGGCTAGGTCAGCTACCAGCCCTCACTGAGGTTTCCTGTCTGAAAAGGGAGGTTGTTTGGGGGGCCTCCTCCCACAGGGACTCAGAGTGAGTGAGCTGAGATTGCTCCCTGGGGAGGGAGGGGCTGAGGAGGCCTGGCAGGCGAGAAGGAAGGGAGAGCTGCCCTCCCTTCTTCCTCCCTCCCCTTGTCTACAAGCCTCCCAGGGTCCTTTGCCTGAAAAAGAAACCATCTGCCTTGCCTTGTCGGAGGACAGGGTCTCGATAAGGAGTTCGGGGAGCAAAGCCAGCCTGCGTGTTAATCCTTGCAGGCTTCAAGTTAGCTGGAGAGACTGGCAGAGTGCGGGGCTGGCCCAGCGGTAGTCCTGTCCAGACCTCCTGCTATCAAGGCAGCAGACGGTTAGCCAATTAGCCTGGAGGAAACCGGTCTGGCTCCCTGGGGGCTCCACTGCATCTCCCAAGGGAGTAGTGGCTTCTGAGAGTGCTGGTTTAGGCAAAGGGGGGGCATGCTGTGGGGCCTTGCCCAGGACCCATGGGGTACCCAGAGGAGGGGGCCTTCTTGGCTGCCATTTACAAGGGAGGAGACGACAGGGCTGGGGCTCTGTGAGCCAGACAGGCCTCCTGGGTGTGACCTGGGCCTGGGTTATGGTCAGCCCTGTCGTTATGATCATTGTTCTTATTGTTCCCACTACGCAGGGAGCACCTGTGATGTGACATTGTCTCTGTGAAGTCATATTATTAACTCCAGAGAGGCCGGGGAGAAACTGAGAGGAAATTCCAGCTTAGCTCTTCAAAACCCGATGTCCCAGCTATGATGTTCCGCCGTATCATGGCAGTCGGGGTCAGCCGGGGCACTCGTTGTAACCGCAGATCTCCTCACCCACGAGGCCTGCTCCGTCAGGATTTCTTAGGGGTGGAGACGATTGCAGGCCCAGAGAGGGTCCTGGGCTGATCAGAGGCCTCCCTGAGTCCCAGGAACCCCAGGGCCTCAGGGTTTGCCCTCTTCCTGAGTTTTGGTCACTGACACCCACGGACATCTCTGGCGAGTCTGTTTCTCATCAGCCTCTCTGGGCCTTGAAACCAAGGCTTGAGGCTGGCCCGTGGCCTTGTGGTTTAGAAGGAAGGGGAGGCCCAGCCCTGGAGTTCCCAGGGCCTCTTCACTCAGAAGCTTGCCCCGGCCACACACACGCACATGCGTGAACTGGCAGGACCCTGGGCAACAAAATTCTGCCTGCACGTGCACTTGGGGCTCAGGGCTGCAGGCCCAGGGAAGCCTGGTTCAGGGGTGGCCTGCTACAGACCAGGGGAGCCGGGGAGACAGGAAGGCCTGGTCTAAGAAGGCCTCACCCTGGCCAGTCCTGGCTTTGTGCAGCTCCATCCCTTTCTCCTCAGGTGGCTGGGTTCCGTCTCTGAAAAGGTTCTCCCTTTGCTACCTGACCTGGAGGGGCTCACAGGCTTACCAGGGAGTTTAGGAGGTCAGGAGTCTCCACAGTGAAGCCCCCTCTGCCCTCCGTCTCCACACAATGAGGCACAAGGCTGGTGCCCGAGGAGCACTCGCTTTGCTGGGTGGGGGCTGGGCTGGCACAGGTCAGACCCTAACCTCAGACCCGAATGACCCCGAATGGTGGCCCCTCCATGTTCAGGCCAGAGACAGGAGCTGACCTCCACAGCCGAGCCGGAGCTGAGGGCCTGAGGTCCCAGGCCAGAATGTGGGGGCATCCGGGGCCTCTGGCCTCAGACACAGACCTGATCCTCTGGCCCTGCTTCTGTTGGGGGAGAGCTGGCCTGACTCAGGGGTGGGTCATCCCACCACAGCCTCCCCTCCCCCTTGGATTTGGGGGCCCGTGGGCTACCACCAGCTACAACCAGCTCTGAGAGCTCCTTTAAGGCAGGGCCTTCCATGATGTACGGTGGGGCCGGGGTGGGGTGGGCAATAAGTGCTCCAGACACCCCAAGTGTGCAAACACACCCCTTCTGTTCCCCCCTCCTTTCTCTCTAGGTGCTTAATTCCTTCCTTCCTTGCCTTCCCTCCCTCCCTCCCTTCCTTTTCCTTCCTGTGTCTCAGCCCTAGGACATGCCCCCACACTGCAGGACCTGCTTAAAGGACCCCCAGAGAGGAACATAGGTTGATGGTCCAGAGGCTTCCTATCAGGGGCCAAATCTCCAAATAATCCCTGAACTGAGGGCTGCTTCTCACCAGCCTCTCTGGACCTTGAGGAAATCAAGCTCGAGTCAGGCCAGCAGGATCTTTTCTGGAGACACACTTCCTCAGAGGGGGCCTAGGAGACCAATTAGGGATTGGCACATCCCTCATGGTCATTATGGGCCAAGCCCCTGCGCCGGCCACCCTCAGCGCTGGCACTCTGCTAACCCTCATCCCTACCCTCCTCCCGGCCTGAGGGCCGCCTTCCTCAGCCAACTCAGCGAGTCCTGCATGGGGCCCATCCTGGGCTTGGTGCTGAGAAGATTACAGGTCCTGTCTGCCAAGGGCTGACAGTCTGGCTCAGAGATGCCTACTTTATCCAGAGAGAGATGCTCAAGAGAGCAGAAGTAGGCAGGGCTGAACACAAGTCCCTTCTCTCAGAGATGGCTGACTCAGCCCTGGGCAAGGAACTGGGACAGGTAGGACTGCCACAGCGCCCTTCCGCCTTGTGAGGGGCAGGGAATGGGACCCAAGGTATAAAAGAAACATCTCTAGGCTGTGAGGTAAGCAGCCTCTGGCCTAGACTGCCTGGGTTTGCATTCAGGTCTGACCCTCATGAGCAAACAGGACTTCCACAATTAAAAGAGTTTCTCGATGTGAAACACTGGAATAGTGCTTGGCACATAGTAAGCCCTCAACTGATGTTAGATGTTATCATTATAGACTGGACAGCAAACCAAAACCCACCATGAAGAGCTTTAATTGACTGTTGACATTTGGTTTCCTCTACTGGGCTCTGAGCTCCCCAGGCGCATTATCTCCTATGCCTGGCACATCTCAGAGACTCAAAAATGTGTGTTGAAAGGATGAACACAGGAGTAAACGAATCAGGGAGAGTATGGCATCAAGAGATACTTCCTGGAAGAGGCAGAGCCAGCAGCAAGGGTCCCACAGAGGTGGGGAGGTAAGCCTGAGGGAAGTCCTCGAGGCCTCTGGCTGGGCTGGTGGCAAGGGAGGCTCTCAAGGAGAGGAGCCCAGCCAAGCCGGAGGGGGGCTGCGGGGAGGGGGGAAGCTGGAGAGAGGCTGGAGGGTGACTGAGCCGGCTGAAGCCGCCCCACAGAGACTGGACCGCCCATCCCCTGCCCTGGTCACAGGGGCCTGGGGCTGGGTGAGGATGGGAAAAGGGCAGGGAGAGGTAGTGGGGGGCCCTCACCTCAAACCTGCCTTCCTCCTCTGCCCAGGCACCAGTGGGTCATTTATGGAGCCTGCAATTCTGTTGTCACTGAGAGAAAAACCAGCCTCGCTCCACAGACCCCTCCACCAGTGGAGAAACGAGCGTTGAAGATAAGAGGCATTTAAACAAATACATTCGCATACAGGAGACTTAAAAAGGGAAAAGACTGAGAATTTTCTCTCCCCTCTTTCCTTCCTTCCCTCTTCTTCATCGTCCTTTCCTTCATGTTTTTCTTCTATCAACAACCTACCCAGCAGATCAACAGAACAAAACAAAAGCCACGCCCCATCTCGGTGGTATCCTGTACTAAACTCTGAGGATCTATAAAAGGTTTTATTGACCCAGAGCCAATAAAAGGGTCATCCTGTTCATTCCTCTGCCTCCAGATGCAACCGCAGATAGATCCCTACAGAGGACGCCCTGTTCCCCTCAGAGGTGCCCTGGGGCCTCCACTCTAGCCCCTTCTTCTGTCCAGCCTAGGAATGGCTCTTGGGCAGCAGAAGGTCCAGTCTAGATCCAGCACTCACCACTACCCAGGGAGCAGGTGGGCTGTGGATGGTGCAGCTCAGGTCAGACGGTGGGGAAAGTGTTTCTGTGTGGGGAGACACAGCCCTGCCCTCAGGGAGCCCCAGTCTGAGGGGAGACAGAGCCTGTGTTCTAGGAAACCCCTGATACAGAGGAGTAAAGAACTGCACCACAGATAATAACCTGTTTTTCACTTTTGAAGCAGGATGACAAGACATTAGGCAGGATGGGCCCACCAAATCTGTATCACAGAGAGGGGTGAGTGAGAATGTGTGGGAAGCTGTGACAGGTTAAGGGACAGCAGGGACAAGTATCCTTAGTTCCCTCTATTCCTTTTCTGTCTCTAGCCTGACTGACCAAGGGGGAGGGTCACTGGAATCCAGTGTCCCCTTGAGGCAGGAGAGAGTCGGGGCTGGAGAAGCAAGAGGTTGGGAGAGGCCTGCTGAGTGGCTCTCTGGAGTCTGGCAGGCGAGTGACCACAGGAGATAAGGCCCCATGATAAGGGGCAATCAAGCCACCTCGTTTAGTGGAGAGCCTGTCGGTGACAAGCTGAGCCCTGCACGGCCCAGGGTGTGTGTGTCCGGGGGAAGTCGGGGGGTAGGCGCGATTTGGGAGCTCTCAGCTGGCGGTCAGCACTGGCAGGCGGGAGGGTTCCCAAGGCAGAGCCCCCAGAGCCTCCTGTCTGTCTCTGCCCAGGTGGAAACATTCCCAGTCCCTGACATGGGGGCATCTCTAGTGGGACCTCATTAAGATGGAGACGGTGGGGATGGAATGTGGCGGAGGGGGGGTTCCTGGATTCCCAGCGGCTTCTTGGCTCCGCCCTTGGTCACATTATATTGAGTGCGAACTGACTGGCAGCCGGCACGTCCACTGGCGTGCCTATGACCCAGAGGCTGGAGGGAGGGTTCTGGGGAGGGAGAGTGTGAGCCTCAGGGCGGTGGTGTTGGCTTTGGCCTTTTCATGACCATGAAGAACCCCCTCTGGGGCTCAGGTGGTGAGCTGGGGCTGCCTGCTCATGCTTGCAGAGGCCGACACTGGGAAGACTTTTAGGTTCAGAAGGAGAAACAGGCCCACGGAGGGAAAAGCTCTTTCCCAGCACCACCCAGCCCGCACCAGGACCGCAGTCAGACTTTGCTCCTCTCCACGTATGGGTGTAGATGCTGTGGGCTGTGTTCTGCAGGCCGGGCGCCTGCAGTGGGGCCCTGGAAGGGGTCCCAAGCCCAGATCTGGCCCCCCGACTGTGGACAGCCAAGACGACCCACATGGGATGGCCCCCAGACTTCCAGGCGACACTCACTCATCACTCCATTAGTTGCTCTCCAGCGGACAGGCCACAGACGGTTCTCATTCTGGCCTGGCGCTCCCCGAGGCCCAGCGAGAGCATGAGGACATGCTCAGCTTACGAGTCCCCAGGGCCTTCCGAGCTCACATTGGTTTCAGGCAGAGCACGGGAGAGTCGGGCACGCAGATTAGCTCCCGAGAAAACTGCTCTCGGCCTTCACCGGGTACTGCCACAGAGAAACACTGAGATTGTCTGCAGCTGGGCATCATCCCTGCCCTGTCTTCCCTTCCAGAAGGGGGAGCAAAAGACATGGGGACAGCCAGCTGTGGGGAGGGGGAGAATCGCATAAATCAAAATGCCTGAAATGAATATGGATAGGAGCAAGCTTTATGCAAACACATGCAAATAGGCATGCAAATCTACCCCAGAGGATGGGGAGGTGGGGAGGACATGTGCAAATCAGGGTTCCAGAAAGTCGTGACAGCGACAGTCTCTGTTCTAGTGAACAAAAACCAGGGATCCCCAAATATATCCTTGCACAGAGCTTGGGTCTGCCTTCTCTACGAGAGTCCCAACTCTGTCACTCCATCCCCTCCGACTGCTTGTGGTCTGACCCCAGGTCACTCAGGGGCTGGGGCAGAGCATGGTATGGCCCAGATGGAGCCTCCCATAGGGCCCAGCTTCCTTCTACTTTTCCCAGGCTGCACTGCTAAGTGCCCTCCAGCTCCTAACCACTGTGTCTGCCTGTGGATGGCCAGGAAGGGTCTGTGGCTGCCCATCTCCCGTGACTGCAGTGTCCACCCCAAGCTTGGCCTGTCCCCCAGCAAGGGGCCCAGAGAGTGGTCTGCCCAAGAAAGATGGCCTCCTCTGTGGGCCCTCCTGTTGTTGCCAGCAATGCCCAGCACACAAAAGATTCTCGATAACAAATGAGGCCCAGAGTAAATGAATGCACAAACGCAAATTCAAATGCATGGTCACTTCCCTCTGGGAACTCTTGTCCTCCCCTCCGGCTTCTTAGTATTTCTCACAGTTGCTTGAGTATTGGAGCTGAAATGTTTGTGCTGTTTCCTCATGGCCTCAGCCAGCCTGTGCCCACCAAGGGCAGGAGGGCGTCCTGGTCAGCATTCTGATCCTGATTTCTTCCACGGAGGGCTCTCAAATGTTGATTGACTCAATGAACACGCAAACATGTGGTTTGTAAGTGTCTGCCTGCTTCCCTCTCCCCGCATTGTGGGACCCTCAGCGTTTGGAGGGTGAGGACAGGCTCACTTTTCCATAGAACTCAGGGCTGGGCACGTAATAGGCACTCATGACTTGTGGGACACATAGATGGGTGCATGGGGACCTGCTGACAGGTCTCCTTCCTGTTAGAAGGGTCTTGACTCTTAGGCAAATAAAGGAGGAAGTGAAGGGATGAGAAGTGAATGAATAAGTGATTTAATAAATCACTCTTGGACATCTGAAGATGCTGTTGCCTGCTGCACAGTGTCTCTGTCCCCAGCCCAGGTGACCACACACACACCTGTGTCCTGTTCTTGGATTTGAGGTCCTCTCTGACTTCTCCCCTGGAACCTACTCCAGCCTGCAGGCTTTTGCTTCTGTGTCACCCTCCCCCAGCTTGGATCTTCCATGGTTCTTCCTGTGGCCTTTACCCCCCATCGCCCTATTACCCCATCCATCTGTTTGGCCCAGAACCCCACAGCCTCAGGGTGGCTTTCTCCTTCTTTCCTTGAGGTTGCCAGGTCAAGTGCAGTTCTGAAGCCAGCTAAACTTTCTGGACTTGAATCTCTTGCCACCTGCCATCTGCCAAGGGGCAAAAAACTGAAATTTCCCCAGCCTCAGTTTTCAAATCTATAAAATGGAGATAATATTGGCTATTAAGAGGCTTAACTGAGGCTCCAAACTGACTCCTGATATGGTGCCAACTGCTTGCTTATGCATTCCTTCCTTGGGTCTTCCCTTTGCTCCCTGCACCTGCCACTCCCCCTTTAACCTCCTGTGGGGCTTGCTCTCTGCCCAGGGGAACCCCCCCCCCTTGCTTTTGAGGAGCAGGAGTAAAGGACTCGCTTCTGTAGGAAGGGGAGTCCCGGAGCTGGTTTGGGTGGAGCGGCCCCCCACCAGGAGCAGGGAAGGAACTGGGACCCTTAAGCCAGAAAAGGGGAGGTGCCCTAAGAGAGAAGGGGAACTGGAACCTCTGTGTGAAGCATTCCAAAGCAACAGCTAAAACCGAAACAAGAGAGAGCTTAAGGTGAGGTACAAGAAAGGACTTCCCATAAGGGAAGTGGAGGGAGAAGCACGTTGTCAGAGGCAGAAGCTGGGGCGCTCCTGCCTAAAGTTTAGGGGGCCTTGAGAAAAAAAACATTTGAATTTAAAAATCTTCTGCTTCCAAGTTATCAAAGCATTTGCCTAATCCTTATCTTATTTCATCACCATCATAGGCCCCGAATACATGGTAACCATGTACAGCCGTCCCCCTCATTCGCGGTTTCGCTTCCCACGGTTTCAGTTACGCGCGGTCAACAACGGTCTGGAAGCAGATGCCCCCCTTCTGACTTCTTCAGAATGTCGAAAGCAGCCTAATGCCGTGTGACAGTGTCTGTGTCATTTCCCTCGCCTCATCTCATGTCGTCTTACCTTGACCCAGGAAGAAGGGGGGTACAGCCCAGTAAGGTCTTTGGAGAGAGTGACCACATATACTTAACTTTTATTACAATAGTTGTTATCGTTGTTCTGTTTTGTTAGTGGTTATTGTTGTTAATCTCTTATTGTGCCTAATTTGTAAATTAAACTTTATCTCATGTATGTATGCAGAGGAAAAAACATCATATATATATATATATAGAGAGAGAGAGAGAGAGAGAACTTGGTATTCTCCACTGGGGATCTTGGAACATATCCCCTGTGGTTGAGTGGGGCTATGGTAGTTTGTAAAATAGGTGGAACAACCATCATGATTCCCATCACATAAGGAGAGAAGAAGGTTCTGGGAGCTCACACGACTGGCCCAAGGTTGGCCAGTGGATGGTCAGGGAACTGGACTGAGATCTTTCTTATGAGTAAGCCCAGATTATTGACTTTCCCTCACCCTTTCCAGGGTGTTTTTTTTTTTTTACAACTGAGGTTTAATGCTGATTTTTGTTTGTTTGTTTAAGGAAATAATGGAAAGTGGAGTGTGGAGGAGGTTTTCCCAACCCCTGGAGTACTGTGGGGCCCTGGTGTGTGTCCCTTTGCCTCTAGAGCTGGGCTGGGACCTGTGCAGAGGTCAGTGAGGAGGACTCTCTCTGAGGCAGAAAAGGGAACATCGGGGCGAGGAGGAGGGGTTGGGCCTCCGAGCTTCCATCAAAGGCAGACGCCTCTTTGACCCCATCTGGGCGGCCAGGCTTTCACCCTCCTGTGTGGCCAGACACCCCCATTCCCACCCCAGCCCGGCCCATCTCCGCCTTGCCCCAAACCTGCAAACAATGCGTTGTTGACAATCCACGGGGGCTAAACACTCGATAACACAGTCCCCACCACGCCAGACATCCTAACAGCGGGCCGGGGGGCTCTGGGCTGTGACGGGAAGATGCTTTGAATACATCATCCTGTCAACTGAGTTTATTATTCTTTCGGTCAAGATAAACGGCTGCCGCCATCGAGGGGCTGTATAAATTCCAGGCTCAGAAGTCAGGCAGGCCCCACTCCTTGTTAAACACTCACTCACACACACACTCACTCACACACACACGCACACACGCACACACACATAAATCCTGCTGAGAAAATACTACCCTCCCCTTTGGCCCCACGGCGCTCTCAGGGGCCCAGTAGCCCCTGTCTCATGGGGTGGTCCTAGGAGCCACGTGGGCCTACCCTTGGGCCCTTCCCTTGCCAGGCCTGAGTGGACCCAGCCTGGGGGCTCAGGTAGGTCTCCCCACAGGAGCCAGCAGTCCTCCCATCGAGCCCAGCCTCTTGACTCCAGGACTTCTGTCTGTCCAAGGCCACAGCCCCATGTGGGTGGCCAGAGCAACCGTATGGCTGTGTTGGGAAGGGAAGAGGGTTTCAGACTCGAGCTGACAGCCAGGCCCTCAACGTGGACCCCGATGAGGCCCTCAGAAACAGCCAGCATCTAGCCTTGGAGGCGGGGGGTGGGGGGTGGACCCCATGGACTATCTCTTCTCCCCACTCCCACCACACAGAGGAGATGCAGAGGAATCTGTGTCATTTCCATGTGCCAGTCAGAGAGAGGGGTCCTTGCACCTAGAGTTACAAATCCTGGCCTTTCCTCCTGGGGCCCTTGGCTGCTTGCCACTGGAGGGGAGGGGCTCGGCTTGGCGGGCTTTGCTTCAGTCTTGCTCTGTCTCACTTGGGGACTTCAAATCAAATCAAAACAAAGCCAAACCGCACACTGGGGGCCGGGACCGTAAGAGGGAAGCAGCCAGAAGCAGTGGGAAGAACATGAGCTCTGGTGAGAGATCCAGGTTTGGTTTTCCAGTCTTCAGGATCCTTCTCCATAAAATGGGGAGAGTTGTTTCTGTCCTGCAGCATTATCATCAGGACTGGAGGCTAAGCACAGCGTGTGGCAGGTGCCTGCAAGAATTCTCTCCAACGCCTGCTTCCTATTCTCAACCAGGCCAGGGAGGTAATCGTGTTTATTATCCTATCCTATGGACAAGGAGAGTAAACTCCAAAGAGTGTCCAAGGCATCTCCGACAGGAAACCCATTTCACTTCCAACTGCAAAGCAAGCATATCACAGACAATTATTTGGCACCTGCTGGGTGCAGGGGACTGTGCTGGATATTGAAGGAACTAATAGAAGGGCTTCAACCTGAGATCGTCCTCCTGTAGGGTGCAGACTCTGTCAGGTCAGGGATCTGTCTGTCTTCTGCAAGGCATGTCTCCTCCCATCCAAAAGGATTCTGGCCCTAGCAGGTGAAGCTCTTGTTTTGAGGTCCAAGGGTTGGTCTCACCACCTTTGTAAAGCACATGATTCCACATGGATCTCTCTGAGCCTCATTTGTCTCATCTGTGAAATGGGTGCCCCAAGATGCAGTCTCAGGAAGGACTCTCATGGAAAAACTCAGCCAATGCCAGGGGCCTGCCCTGGTGGAGGAGTTCTTGTTATCCCAAAGCAAGCAAGGAGAGCAAATCCCAGATGCCAAAGGCCCAGCTCAAGTAGAAGCAAATCCCCACCCCCATCAGATGGATGGCTGCCACTTGCTGTACTATCTCCGACAACAGGTCCAAGGATCCCCCCAAGCATTTAGGACATGTCACTTCCCCTCCCCAGCAAGGACGGCAAGCAGGCAGAGGAAACTGACAAGCTGGAAGGAGCTGTGTGTCCAGCCCCAGGTCCCTCTCCACCCACCCCATACCATGTTACCTGCACTCAGGCCTCTCCAGGACTTGGAACTGGGGTCCGGAGCAAGTCCCTGGAGTGTTCCTGAAGTAGGATTTACAGAACCTACACCAGGGCCTGGGGCGCATTCCACGGGACACTGCCTTGGGAAGAGGATCCAGCATAACAGAACTCAAAGCTATCTGACCATGTGCCTATGCTCTCCAGCTCTGACTGGAGCTCAGAGAATCAGTAAATTGTGCCTTAGGGGCCGCCAAGGAGCAGATAGCCTGAACCCCACCCCCCAAAAAAGCTCCTTAAAAAAATTATTTATTTGACAGAGAGAGAAATCACAAGTAGACAGAGAGGCAGGCGGGGGGGGGGGGGAGCCCAATTCGGAGCTCGATTCCAGGACCCGGAGATCATGACCGGAGCTGAAGGCAGAGGCCCAACCCACTGAGCCACCCAGGCGCCCCCCAATAAAGCTCTTCTGACCTATTTTGTATCTCAGACTGTACCTAAGACCTGACCGAAGGAAAAATTCTACCACTAAAAAGTGCGGGGAATTTGACGATGGAGTTCAGCTCTCTTGTTTCACAGAGGACTTCAGCCACTCAGATTAGAGACGCACTAAGGTCAGGATCCAGGCCCAGTGCTCACTCTTCTGCTCCAGCCTGCCCAAAGCCAGTGTCCAGAGGTTCACCAAAGCTGAGCTAGTGAAGGTTCTGTGAGAATCTCCCAGGCAGCTTTGCAGAAATTAGGAACCTGAAGATCTGGATGCTTCCCGAGCTCCCTGGATGATTTTCTTTCATCCCTGGGACTGGGAACCAGTGCTCTGGGCTGTGAGGGATGCTCCTAAAATCATCAGTATGGAGCTACATGCCTGCTGTGTGACTTTGGACAGATTGCTTTCCTTCTCTGTACCTCAGGCTCCTCATCAGCTAAAGGGAACAACAATAGTACCGGTGCTCAGCGTTGCTGTGATATTAAATGAGTTAACACACAATCAACACAACACCTCACCTCCTCCACCCCGCATGTCTCTCACTCTGCTCCAATTTCAGTAGCCTCCTGGCTATTGAACACGCCATGTCTGTTCCTGCCCCAGGGTCTTGGTACTTACTGTCCCCTTTGCCCAGCACTTTTGTCCCTCAGGTAGTCCTGTGTTCCCTCTCTCAGTGTCTTCGGGGGTTTGCTCAAAAGTCACCAGATCTAAGGCCTCTGCTGATCAGCTCTTCTCCCAATTTACTTTTTACCATGTAGGTTATTTTCTGTTTACTCATTTCTTGGCTTATTCTGCTTTTCTCACTGGAATATGAGCTTCCTCAGAGTTTTGTGTGCTTTGCTTAATGCCATATCTCCAGCATCTAGAACAGTGTCTGTCGCTCCATAGATATGATTAATTGAAAGCATGTAAATGAAATACTTGAAACTGTGCTGGGGACATCGTAGGTGTCTAACAGATGGAGGTATTACCGTCATTCACACCTGCACCAACATTAGGCCTGGAAAAGACCAAATGTGAGGCACAGCGCAGGCCCCCAAGGGCAGGGAAAGAAGGAAAGGATGCACTTTACAGGCTGAAGTAAGCTCCTATGAGCTGTGTGACCTCAGGTAGGTACGTTCATGTCTCTGAATCCCGGGTTCCTATCTGATCAAATGCCACACTTGTTCTGTGTTTGGCATTTCTGGGAAGAGTATCCAGGTGCCGTGTCACTGCTGATATTTTGGCTCTCAGCTCAGAAACAGACGGGACCCAAGGACAGATGCCTGAGTGAGGTCACGACTTAGGGATCTAATGTCACACTGACCTGGGAGCAGAGTTGTCACCTGCCTAGGCGGTGCAGACACAAGGACGGTTGCCTCACCAACGGGAGGACGTGCAGAGAGCTCCTAACAGGTGGGAAGAGGCCTCCAGATGGCCCCCTCTCTGTCACCACCTCCTTACACCCAGCTTCTGTTGACTGAGAGAGCCAGGAGATCGCTGCCGATAAGGCACAGGCCCTGCTGGGCTAAGCTGACCGGGCGGCCTCCCGCTGCCACCGTCCCCCTGGCGGTCCGCCTACTCTGGGGGACAGCTTCAGGAATATTTTTCTCCTTGAGCGGGGTTGCGGGGGGAAGCCTGTAAATGCCTTCAGGGAATTGTTTGAAACTGGTCTGGTACTTCCCCCATTCCTGGCTCGTAACATGTACTCAGATTGTGTGAATGAATGAGCCAGGGTTTCAGACTTCACCCCACAGGCCTGGGGCTCAAGCTGCATCCACTTCTTCTCTCTTGTGGGAAAAGGCAGCAGTTCAACAAAGAAGATACTTCTGAGCCCTGACTATACGCAGGCAGGGCCCTGAGTGTGGGGCACCCACCACCTACCCATGGGAGCTCACGGCCTAGAGAGGACACAGCACAGAGTGCTTTCAATCCAACTCGCACTTGTGAAGATAGGGCTTTGCTCAGGTGGGAAGCACAGATGGGGCACGGGGCAGAGGGCTCCTGGGAGGGGGTGACACAGAGTCCCTAAAGGCTGAATCTAAAATGCTCAGCAGAACAAGGGGAAGGGTATCCTGCATGGGGGAACAGCTGGTGCCAGGACATGGAGGTGGGAATTAGCCTGGGGTGTTCTGGGAAGGGCCCCGCAGCTCAGAGGAACTTGGGTTACACGTAGAAAAAAGAAGCTGGAGAGGGAGGGAGGGGCCAGGCCTGGGACCCTGGGGAAGGGTGACTTCGGTGGGCTTTAAGCGGGGCCAGAGCGTGCTCAGAGTCACAGGTTTTCGCCAGGTCCTGTGGTTGCATGGCGGCAAAAGGATCTGGGGGCCGAGGCTGGTGGCCTGGGCAATAGTCCAAGGGAGCGGCACCGGGATCTGAGGAAAGGCAGTGGTCACTGGGATTCCATCCCAGTCTCTACCACTTACCAGGAGTACCTCTTGCTTGGGCACCAGGGTGGCTTAGTCGTTAAGCACCTGCCTTCGGCTCAGGACATGATCCCAGGGTTCTGCGATGGAGTCCTGCATCCTGCTCCCTGCTGGGTGAGGAGATGGTTCCCCATCTCCCACTCCTCCTGCTTGTGTTCCCTCTCTTGATGTGTCTCTCTCTGTCAAATAAATAAAATCTTAAAAAAAAAAAAAAAAGAAGAAGATACCTGTTGCTCTGTGACAGTTCAGACTTGAGGAAACTGAGGCCTGGAGAGGAGACATGGAGGCCGGAGTGGCTGAGGGCCACCATTCAGGATGCGGCTGGGTTCTCTCTTCCACCCTGAGAATAAAACTCTTCTGGGGGCAGGCCTTGTTTAGAGCAAATTTCCCATCAAGCGAGTTGCCCCAACTCTGTGGTTTTCCTTTCAAGAGAGAAGGCGGTCCTTGAACTTAAGGGCAAACCTGTACCCTTATCCTTCCTCGAAGAGATAATAAAGTTAATGGGATTATTTCCTCTGCCCAAGAATAGGGCTGCTAAGAAAATACCGAGGCGTGAAGGCTATTTGCAAAGGCCAGAGCGAAAGGCCAACTCTTCGCCACCAGGAGGAAGTTAAGGGTGTGCCTCCATGGGCTCCAGGGTTAACCACGCCGCCGGGGCCTTGCTCTGCCCGAGCCTGCTGTGTGCCTGGGCTCTGACTTCCTTCTGCCTCCCTCCCTAGGCTCTGGTTCGCACAGGTGCCCAGATCACCCAGGCACCTGGCCCCTTCTGCCCGGTCTCCTAGGTGTGGGTTCATTGGCTAATTCTTTAGCTTTTAGATAAAAAGTTCATCCTAGACCCAGAGAGTCTTTCCAGCTGGTCTTCAAGATGGACTAGGGTCACCACTCTTTTGTAAATGGGGAAACCAAGGTCCCCATTTACATGGAGGTGAGCTTTACATGCTGCAAATGACATGGCCAGTTCTGGCAAAGCCCGGTAGGGAAACTGAGGCACAGAGATGGGAAATGACTCACTCTGGTCCGATGGCCAGCTGATGGGATTGTAGTGAGGTGGAGGGATAGGCTCAGAGAGGAGAAATGGCTTGTCTGGGCCCCCGAAGCCTGCTGGCCTAAAGCCTGGGGTGGATCTGGTTCCCTGACCCCTGGAACAGAGCCGGCTCTGTCATCAAACATGAGTTCCATTCCCACCCCCCACCCACCACTCATCTGCACAGGGAAGCCTCAGCAGATCACTGCAGCCCCTCTCTGTTTGCTGAGTCTCAGTCATCCCTGACAGTGTCTCCAAACCCCCAGCTCAGCCCCTTTAGATCTTATCGATCCAGCCCCTCCGAGGGCTCCTCACCTGGAGCATCCTCAAACAGCATCCGTGTGCACAGGTGCACAGGCCCGCGGCATGCTGGGCGTTCCGGCAGGGGATAGACAATGGCCGGGTTAAGAGGGTCGTCTTCTTTTCGCACCTCCTGATTCCTGAAGTTTGTAAATCATTATCCCGGGCTACACAAAGCATTGAGCAGGGCTCGTCGCTGCCCTGTGACAGGGTAGGCAGAGGCTCCTGGGGTCCCTGAGTGGCTGGGTGGTAGCTCCCGGCCCCCCACCCCCCCTCCCGGGCTCCAGGATTGGGTTACCCCTATAATCCCCGCTCCTCCATCCTCCCTCTTTGTGCCCGTTGTAATTTATAATCGAGGGCATGACGCAACCTGCTAATTACATTGCTCGATTTTGAACACATCCCGGGCTTCTGTGACTCAGGCAGCAGAGGGAGGAAGGAGCAGCCGGCTCTGCTTTGTGGCTTATCAGGGCTGGGTTATTCTGCTCACACCCGCTCACGCCTCCCGGCCCTCGGCCTTTGTTAACCAAGGCTTGCATCACCTCCTGCTTTCCATTTCTCCAGAATTTTTTTAAGGGCCTTTTTTTATGAGCCACTCCATCTTGTTAGCTAATGAATGATTGTGGGGCAGCGATGGGGATCACTTTGTGTCTCTATTAAATGTTACATGATTGCAATTATGAGTTAACAAGGGACAGCTAATAAAAAAAAACAAAAAAACAAAACAAAAAACAACAACAACAAAAAAAACCCCAACTCATCTATTCTGCAGCCTGGGGCAGACCTGGGACTCAACTGCCTGATTCCCAGGCTGAACAATTCCATGCCCTGGTGACCATAGACTGGACCAGGAATCCACTGAGGGGAGGAGGGATTCTTCCAGCTGTGGAGGTGCAGCTGACAGGAGGGCAAAGGTTCCAGCTCCAAACCTCTTTGGGGGGCTCCCCACCCATCCGGAGACTTCCGGCTCCCATAGGCGGGTGTCTGGACTACTGTGGTTCCTTCCCGTCAGCCATTGTCCCGAGACCCCTCTCTGCTCTCCAGCTGAGTGAGCTGCTAACCATGAGTCCCCCTGGGCCATGGCCCTGCCTGGACTCCCGTCGGGGCCCTCCAGGTTCTCCCTTTATCACTGGGCCCTCATTTCAACTCTCTGCTTTCAATTAGGCATTCGCATGGCAGGCCTGTCCTCACCAAACCCCCTGTTCAGGGCCCACCGGGCCCCTGGAAGACAGGTGACTTCAAGAGATGGGCAGGAGGAGGGTCTGAGTGCAGGAAGGGGTGGTAAGCACAGGGGCCCCACAGACAGCTATGCCTTCCCTGTGCAGGAGCCTCGGACTCCCCCCCCGGGGTGCCCAGGACGCTGCGGCATGGAAATAAATGGAGCGGCTCCAAGGAGGCAAAAGGCAGGCTGTTGGCTTGGGATCGAACCCTGGGGACTGCTGTGATATGTCCCAAGAATGGCCACTGAGCCTCTGCAGGGGTGGGGATGCAGGAGGTTCTCAGTAATGGTCGGAAGGGAGGGCCAGAGGCACAGACGATGGCCACAACCCACCAAGAAGACCATGACTCGTACCCCAAAGATGGACGCGGGATACAGCCCATTCACATGGCACACGGCTGCAGAGTAGCAGGGCCGTGTCCCTTCTGAGCAACCAGAAATGCAGCAGAGCCAGCCAGGCACCCATTTGTCCAGTGGACAGAGACACAGGCTCCTGAGTCCTCGTCTAGGCAAGGGACAGCCTTTCCCTGGGCCTGGGTTTGCACCCCCTGCCCCCGCCACATTCCGGCTGGCACCACAGTGTTCTGTCTGCACTCCCGCTCCGCTTTCACAGGCTCTGCCTGCTGCTGCCTGCCCCCGCTGCACCGAGCCCCCGAGCCCCACAGCAGCGGCCTGTCCTCTGCTGGCTCGGCTTTTCACAGGCACTCAGTAAATGCTGAGCTACTAAGCAGCTGAAATTAAATGCTCTCCTCACACCCACTCTGTGCCAGGCTTCCTACCCGTGCTCCCCCGGCATCCCCAGGGGTCCTCCCAACAATGCTACTGGGAAAACATGTTGGCCCCACTTTCCAGCTAAGGCAGCCGAGGGTAAGAGAGCGGATGGCTGGTGGCTGTCGGGTGGGGCTCGGGCTGAGCCGTCTCTGCAGGACCTTGGAACCAGAAGCTGAGTGTGACACGAATGGGGCCCCCCTTCCCAGCTCCTCACGGCCTGGGCGGCAGCGGCAAACAAGCACGGGGCAGGAGCTGGCAAGGGTGGCCGTAGGCTGGGCGACAGAATGAACACAGTCTGAGGACACCGCTGAAGTGCGTCTTCAAACACTGTGGCCACGCTGTGGGCGCCGGGAAACCACAGCCGCCCACATCCCCGCGGCTGGGGCCAGCCCAGGGCAGGAGGCCGAGCTGGCAGTGGCGGAGGGTGGCCGAGGGGCACACAAGCAGCAGGAAGGCGGGGAGTGGGCTGGGCCTTGCCAGGCTCACCCACAGAGGGCCTCAGTCAGTGGCGGGGTGGGCTACACAGTTTGCCAGGCCCTTGTTCAAAGCTATTAGGAGTTTCAAGATGGCAGCCGCAGAGCTCTAAGCCAGCCTCGGGGCCCTCTTACGTGTGGGCTCTTTGGTCACGTATTCATGAGGCCAGTCCTGGCCAGTAGGCTGTTTTCCGGGCTCCCAGCTCCTAGTTCTTCTTGGCAAGGCACTGGGGTACTGGATACTGCGCAAAAGTTCTGGCCCCTCATGGTCTAGTGGGGCCAGTGCAAAGTGCAGTACAGGGCAGGGCACGGCAGGGCTGACAGAAGGGCCAGGCCTCGGGAAGGCTCATGTTGTGGACTTTTCTGGAAGCTGTGTGGGCAAGGCCAGACCAGCACACTGCTGGGATGCCAGGCAGGCAGGCAGGCAGTGTTGGTCCTGCTTGCTGACTCATACCCACTTGACTGTTCAGAGATTCTGTGCTGCTGCTTCCACTCTGAGGATGTGGGGGACAGGCCCTGGGCCCACCCAGTGTATCCAGAGTCTCTAGCTGGGCTATCCACAGACCTCAAGCCTGCAGGAAAGTTCAAGGTCCTGGGGCTGCCCAGAAGCAGGCAGGTAGCTTGGCCTCTGGAGGCAGGTATGCCGTCACCAGAGAGGAGCCTACTTTGAGCCTGCATCCCCCCAGGCTGACCCTTGGTAATAGAGATGACTGGCCACAGGCTCACAGCCTGCCTCTGCCCTGCCTAAGGTGTCCCTAAGAGGCTGGACTGGGCCCTGGTTGGCTTCTGCCACCGCAGTCCCCAGCATAAGGTTCCATACACCATAGCTCCTCAGGAAGTAGTGGTTGAGCAAACACGTGAGGTAAGAAGACATCGACTCCTGCTCATTTGTCTTAGGGCTGACACTTAGCTCGAAGGTCAAAGGAAGGAGGTGCACTTTCGGTGCACACACGTGTTATGTGCACATCTGCCCATGTGTGTGTCCTTTTGGGAACACGTGTTTGAGGAATACACATGTGTGAGGAACACACATGTGCAAGGTGAACTCATGTATAGAGGGTGAAGATCTAGATCTAGACCTAGGGGAAGTACACAGTGCTGTTTGTGGGTGCAGGTATGCACACATATGTTCATATCATATCCACATGTGCCATGTGCAAGTGTGGGCATGGACACCATGCAGGAGATGCCTGCACGCGTGTGTGTTCTGGATGGGAGACCCCCTGCCCACTCATGACTACCAGCATGCGCAGGGGCCATCCTCTGTGGCCTGGACTTCACTTCTGAGCCAGTCACCCCACCCCATCCCAGAGCTGGGCTTGCTCACGGACTGGGAAAGGAGGAGAAGCATGGAGGCTGAGAATTCAGGCTGCCTGGTTATGTCCAGACTCTGTCACTCACTGTGTGTCTTTGGCCATGTTACATAAACTCTCCCAGCCTCAGTTTTATTGTCTGTAAAAGGGGCTCACAACAGAACCTCCTTCACAAGCTATGAGGCATGGGAGCTGGGGCTTGGTACCCCAGTAAGGGTTCGACAAAGGTGACTCGTTATTAGTAACGAGCACCGGAGCTCGTGAGGAGAGCAGGGTTGGGGCCTGCATCCCTTCGTCCCCATGAACACAATGCGGAAGTCCCGAACACCGGCTGCTCTAGCCTGAGAGGTGAGAAGAAGGGAAGGTGTGGCCCCTGACAGTTTCTTTTAGACTCCACAGAAGCCCCTGCCGAGGCTGCTGAGGAATCCCCAGATTGGGAACACACACATGGTGGGGCATGGCAAGGTAGGGGCAGTCTTTTTAGAAAACAGCTCTCCTGGGATGGCAGAGCGGGGCCCCAGAGGCCACCCACCTACCACGGGGACTGGCGGCCGCTAGGGACGAGGTAAATCACCCGTGATTGCCTTCTGGAATGCTGTGAAAGGTAACACGCGTATTACTGCTGCATAAACACAGTTAAACTATTTACCATGGCCTCTGCCTGGCGGCCCCGCGAAGACCCTGCCATGAGGGGGTGGGTGGGCCCGCCTCAGCCCTGCAGGCCACGATGGTCAGGAGAGGGATTTATTTTGGCAAGAACCAGATCCTTGGCGCTTTCCCGCTGCTACCCAACCAAGGGCCTGGCGTGGTCCAAGGGAGGCATCTTCTCCCAGGGCCAGGAAAAACGTGTTTTGAAATTATGGAAAGTAGCAGAACAACAAAATCTCCTCTTTGTTTTCTTTTAGCCCTGGTCCTTTGACCTGATTTGTGGAGGGCACAATTTCAAGAAAGCAGGAGCTTTTGTCCCCCCAACCCCAGAATGCCCCGGGGCAGATCTCCATGCAGGATACTGAGGAAGACTACACAGCAGTGCTCCTGAGGAGCCCCCAGCGTGGGGGAAAAAACTAGCCCCTGCCCGCAGCAGCCTCCAGTTTGAAGGTGGAGACCCAGCTCCTGTCCTCAACTCCCTCCTTCCCTCTTGCCCACTCTCAGAGGGGAGGCACAGGTCTGTTCCTCAGAATGGGGAGCCCCTCCCTGTTGAAAGCGGGGGACTGGACAACCTGAGTCTCCAGGCCTCTGACAGACTCAGGGAGCACACTGTCCTTTCAGGCCTTCCCAGCAGAAATACCCCCTGAATTGTTCCTTAGATCCATTCAGAGCAGGGGCCCTTTTCTGGCTCTGGTGCAGGTTCTAGCCTTGGTCCATTTTCTTTCTCCAGATGAACCCCCCTTCCCTTTTTTTTTTTCTTTTCTTTTTTTTATTTAAAACTTACCAGGGTCACTCAAGAGGTCACTGAGGCTGACAAACGTTAGAGGGATTTACCACCAGGGTGTGGAGACCTGGCCCACCTCAGAACCTCCTCCCTGGCCCCTCCAGGCCTCCCCCTTCTCCCCTCTGAGGGGGCTGCCCCTCCATCCTCTTCCCATGCTCCTGTGGCTCCTATACCTGGAATGTACCCCTCAAGCCTTCCCGCCCAGTCAACAAGGCCTTCTTTTCTCCCATCGTCTACACAATCCAGGCCAGTCCACCTGGATTAATCCGCGTGTCCTCCAGCTCTTTAGCTGCCAGCATTCGCAGAAAACCTTGTTAGCTCACATACCTCTCTCCAATTTCCCACCACCACCAGGTAGGTGGGGATTTCTGGCCCCATGTCAGGGAGGAGGAATCGGAGGCTGAGAGGCTGGTTATTCTCCCAGGTCACACAGCTGGGGAGTAGGACGGAAGTCTGCTGGCCGTGCTCTGTCCCCTCCACCACCTTGTCCACCCACCTGCATGCCCCAGGGCACAAGGAGCAACCAGATCCCTGTTAGGTGGGGTCAGAAATGGTTCTGGTGGGGTTTTGTTTCAGTAAACGAGTGAGGTTATACTTCAAAAAGTTTACCTCAGAAGAGAATAGTTACTCTGATCAGGCTGCTCGTTGGGTACATTTTTGTTCTTGGTTTTGATTTACATTTTATTTATTTCTATCAACAGGTACAACATGGAAAAGGCCAAAGAGCAAGTCTTTGTCTCTGCCCTATCCCAGCGCGTGGGCCCCTTCCTTCCAGGGGCGAACCCACCCTGAAGCTTCCCCTCCCTCTAGAGCTTTCTTGCCCGGCTTCCTGCGGTTTGATTCACTCACAAGCACTTTTAAAGTCAATTAAACTCATCACATCAGAATCAAACTTTTTTTTTCTTTACCCAGTTTAATCCAATTATTCTTTGAACTTTCAAATAGCATTTTTTAAAGAAACTCTTTGCTTTAGAATACTTTAAGACTTACGGAAAAATTGCCAAGACAATACAGAGTTCCCATGTACTCCACACCCATGTTCCTCTCTAGTAGACATCTCAATTAGCATGGTGTATTTGTTCTCATTAATGAACTCATTGATATGTTATTGGTAATTAAAGTCCTTACTTTTTTCAGATTTACTAATACCCTTTTTCTTATCCAGGATCGCACCCAGGATACGGCATTACAGCTCGTTATCATGTCTCCTTAGGCTCCTCTTGGCTGTGACAGTTCCTCATTTCCTTGTTTTGGATGACCTTGACCATTTTTGAGGCGTACCAGGCAGGTATTTCTGTAGAATGTCCTCAGTTAGGATTTGTCTGGTGTTTTTCTCCCAACTAGGTTCGAGTTCAGAATTTATGAAGGAAGAATACAGAGATAAAGTGCCATTTTCCTCCCATTGTATCAAGGGTACAAATTACCAATATAGCTTAGCACTGTGGATACTGACCTTGATCATCTGGCTGAGGTGGTCTTGTTCAATTTTCTCCACTTTAAAGATACTCTCCCCCGTTCCTCCACCTGCAACCACCCCGCCCCCTGCCCCAGCTCTTGCCACACTGTTCTCTTTGGAAGGAAGTCGCTATGCCCAGCTTACACTGAAGGGTTGAGGCACTATGTTCTCCCTCCTTGAGACTGAAACATCTACATAATTATATGGCATTTGGTTCTGCATAGGAGATTTGTCTCCTTGTTCCAATTTATTTATTCAATTATTTATTTCTATCAATATGAACTCATCAAAATTTATTTTATACTTCAGGTTATAATCCAAACTATTTCATTTCTCGAATTGTTCCATCTTTGGCCACTGGGAGTTCTTTCAGTTGGTTCCTTTGGGGTTTTTTGAGAACTTCCTTACTTTCTGACACTACAGGACACTCTGGGCTCATCTTGTATATTTCCTGTCCCAGTCCCGAAATCAGCCTTTACTCCAAGGAGCCCTGGGGTATAGAAACCAATGAGTGCTAGGTGTGCTTATCGGTATTGGGGTAGAGTTGTTTATAGTCCTTTCTAGTTGACAGAGAAAGGAGATATACATGTACTAGCCCATGTATGTATACGTTTCTATAAGTATTACTTATGTAACCATCTGTATTTGTATTAAGCTAAACATGGCCCCAACTCTATTACCACATGGGTCATTCTAACCTTCTCCCCTTAACTTGTATGTAAACTTTCATTCCAACAGCCAGAAACCTGGCTCTCATCATCTGCTATCCATTTCCTTAATTGGTCGACTCCAGTGTACATGTATATTATTTCATATTGTTGACCCATATTTCTTTGGGAAACAACTTAATCAACCAGAGTACAGTGCTTATGTGCTCTTCCTCTGTCTTGGCTCTTGGAGACTTGGTTTTAAATTTTTGTAAGATGGTTAGATCCTTTGGTCATGTTCTACCTTCTGTCCTATGACCTCCCAATCTTCTAAGGTTTTTTTGTTTGTTTGTTTGTTTGTTTTTAATGTACGTAGATTGAGGTGCACTCTTTGCACTGTTAAGTTCTGGGGGTTGTGACAATGATTGTCATGTATTCACCATTTTGGTATGAAAATGGTCCCTACTACCCTGTATTATTACTTGTGCTTCATCAGTTCAATTCTTTCCCCACCCCTGATCAGTTTACCATCTCTGTAGTTGCTTTTTCCAAAATGTCATATAATGGAGTCATACGGTGTATAACTTTTTCAGACTGGCTTCTTTCATTCAGCAATACTCCTTTAAGATTTACCCATGTTTTCGTGTGGCTTGACAGCTCATTTCTTTTTATGGCTAAATACTGTTAAACACAGTAGATATACCCCCGTTTATCTAGTCGCCCATGAAATGACATCTTGGTTACTTTGGCAAGGATGTTTTTGTTAATTCTGAATAATGTGCTTCTATAAATACTTATGTGATGGTATTTGTGTGGATCTAAGTTGTAAAATTAATTGAGGAAACACCTAGAAGTGCAATGGTTGGATCATACGGTAAGAGTATTTTGGTTTTATAAGATACTGGCAAACTTTTTTCCAAAGTGGCTGTACATTTTGCATTTTTATCAGTGGTGAATGAGAAGTCTTGTTGTTCCACATCCTTGCCAGCAATTGATAATGTCCATTTTTTTTTATTTTAGCCATTTTGATTAGATATGCTGTGGTTTCTTGATATTGTTTTAATTTGCATTTCCTTAATAACAAATGACATGGAGCTTCTTTTCATATGTCTATTTCCCATATATATGTCTATTTCATATAGATATATCTTCTTTTTTTTTTTTAAGATTTTTTTTCTTTGACAGACAGAGATCACAAGTAGGCAGAGAGGCAGACAGAGAGAGAGGAGGAAGCAGGATCCCCGCTGAGCAGAGAGCCTGATGCAGGTCTCGATCCCAGGACCCTGGGATCATGACCTGAGCTGAAGGCAGAGGCTTAACCCACTGAGCGACCCAGGTGCCCCTAGATATATCTTCTTTGATGTGATATCTATTCACATCTTTTGCCCATTTTTAAATTGGGTCATCAAATAACTTTTTATTGTTTTAAACAAATCAAATCCACCTCTGAGAGTGGAAGGTCAAACTCAGCTGAGCGCTGTCCACATTTTGGTGGGAAACACCTAAGGAATGTTTGTGGAATAGCATTCCATGGAGACCTGGAACCCCAGAGTTAAAAGACACCTTGGAGTTCTTTTACAGGAGAGGAAAATGAGATTTTGAGAGGAGAAGTGGTGAAGTGGCAGAGATGTCTACTACTTGCCCTCTGCCCACATACCCCCCCCCCCCACTCTCCGGCCCCCTCACCATCAGCTGGGACTACAAGAGCAGTCCTGGCCAGTGGGCTTGAATGGAGATGCTGCCTGTCACTTCTAGGCCAAAGCATTAGAGAGCTAGTACAGAGCTCTCCTGCTCTTTTCTGTCCCTGTAGGCACAACCATGGAAGCCATGTGTTGAAATTCGATGTATCCAACATCTGGGGTCCCCAACCGACTATGTGGAGCAGAGCCCGAGCCAATCTGCCTGGGTTAAATTGTGTGAGCAAGAAAGAAACCTTGGGGGTGGGGGGAACCTGGGTGGCTCAGTTGATTGGTGGCTGCCTTAGGCTCAAGTCATAATCCCAGGATCCTGGGATCGAGTCCCACATCGGACTCCCTATTTAGTGCTTGCTTTTCCCTCTGCCTGCCACTCACTCTTCTTGTGTTCTCTCTCTCCAAATAAATAAATAAAACATATTTTTTAAAAGTGAGCAAGCAAGCAAGAAACCTTGGTGGTGTGAATCCACTGAGATTTCTGGGCTCATCTGTTACTGTAGCACAAACTGTCCTATCCTGACTCCCACAGCCAGTCACTGGATCATGCTTTTGACATAAGGCTGATGTAATCAGGGTCTCCCAAACCTGGTGGTGTGCTGGCCTGGTGGAAAGTTGTTTAAAGGAAAGAAATCATTTGAATGAACTAGCATCTCCCGAGACCTTCCACACACCTGCCCAATGTGGTCACCGAGACTTCATTATCTCAGCTCTGTCTAGAAGGTCCAGCTCTCTAAACCATCTGCTCTTGTCATTCCCTGGGCCTTATCTCCCCAGAGGACACGTGGGAGCTGACATATCAGTGGAATTTCCCAACAATAGAACAATCCTTATGGGATACTAAGGTAGATCTCCCCACCCTCAGGCCCTCCAAAGTTCCTATACACTGCCTAGCCCCCAAAGTGTTGCCTTAGGGGAAGCAAGTCTCAGAAGCTCTATTTTATCTTCCGCTACATCTCCCCCCACCCCACATTCAGAACTTGCTTTCTACTAACCCCATCCTTTCTAGAAGTGGAAGACATTCCCATCCCATTTATTGCCAGCATATAGCACACTTCTTCTCCAGCCCTGCCCTGCCTGAAGCAAATTGTCCTGGGCTGGGCCTCTGCTGAAACAGTCACACTCTCCCAGCCTTCTCATCACAATATCTGGGGCAGGATGCGGCTGTGAGGGCAGAGAATGAGCCTCTCTCTGTGTGAAGTGAAGTGATGTTCACAGGGCTCAAAATCAAGACCTTGACCTCATTAGCTCGATGTTCTGGTCAGTGGGCTTGCGGAAATGTGTTGTTGTTAATTAAGCGCCCATTTATTTAATCCCTGTTCTTGTGAAATGCATGCATCTGCCTTCCCCTTCTCTCCCCAGGGACTATAAATTCCTGGGGGCACAGCAGGGGGTAGAGCAGGACGGGGAAGGGACCAGCCTGGGGTCACCCAGACCTGGATTCCATTCACTTCCTGACTACCCTGACCCTGGGTAACCTTACTGAGCCTGGGATTGGGTAAAGATTACGAGCTTGGCACTGCGCCTGGCACGTAGGAAGCTCTCAGTAAATTATAGCCATTATTATCATACTGTTAATTATTGTTTTATTCTATCAACTGAAGAATGATTTTCCATTGCTCCTTCTTGATTCTTCAGAGGCAGCAATTTGTAGACGGGCGTTGTCCAAAAGAACTTTCTGCCACAATGGGAAAGTTTAGCATCTGCACCGTTCAGTGTGTGACTACTGAGCCCTTGAAAGGAGGCTGGTGTAACTGAGGAACCGAATTTCTGCTATATTGAATTTTAGTGCAAAGTTAAATACAAAAGCCCCTGATTGATTTTTTTTTTTTTAACTTTATGATGGTGCAAAAGTGACGCGCATTCAGGAGAAACCGTATTTCGAATTTCGAACTTGGCTCTTTGCACAAGCTAACAAGAGGCAGTAGAATGTTCTCTCATGATGCTGGGCAGGGGAAACCACAGCTCCCAATCAGCCAAGCGATCACAAGGGCAAACAGCCCATATGCTTACAATGATTCTGTCCCTGTATGGCCAATCTGTTTCTCACTTTCAATACAGTATTCAGTAGGTTTCATGAGATATTCAACACTTTATTATAAGATGGGCTTTGCGTTAAATGATTTCGCCAAACTGTAGGCTAATGTAAGTATTCTGAGCACGTTGAAGGTAGGCGAGGCTAAGGTTGTAACTCCTTAAGTCAAGGAAGATCTCTAGTCTCATGAGTTTAGTGGCTCCTGTATTGCTCTTTTCAGGTGCAGAGGCTAAGAGCTCAGGCTCCAGGGTAGAAGGCCTGGCTTCCCATCCTGCTTCCTAGCTGTAAGACTTCAAACCAGTTCCTCAGCCTTTCTGGGCCTCTGCTTCCTCATCTGTAAATTGTGGGTATTATAGTAGAGGACTTTCCCCTTATCCATGGTTTCAGTCATCCATGGTCAACCACGGTCCAGAAGCAGGGGGTCCTCCCCCAGGCACGAGATCAGAAGGTCCATGGCAGCCTACCGGTATGTCACAGCGCCTATGCCATTCCCTTCACTTTAACTCATCACACAGGCATTTACCGTCTCACTCATCACAAGAAGGAGGGTGAGTACATTACAATAGGATATCTGGAGAGAGAGCGAGAGAGAGCACATTCATGTAACTCTTTATAACGTATGTGGTTACATTGTTCTGTGTTATTGTTAATTATTATTGTTAATTTCTTTTTTTTTTTAAGATTTTATTTATTTGACAGAGATCACAAGTAGGCAGAGAGGCAGGCAGAGAGAGAGGGAGAAGGAGGCTCCTTGCTTAGCAGAGAGCCGGATGCAGGGCTCAATCCCAGAACCCTAAGATCATGACCTGAGCTGAAGGCAGAGGCTTTAACCCACTGAGCCACCCAGGCGCCCCTGCTGTTAATCTCTTACTGTGCCTAATTTATGAATTAAGCTTTATCATAGGTATGTATGTGTAGGAAAAAAACACAGCGTGTGGAGGTTTCAGTGCTACCCATGGTTTCGGACATCCACTGGGGGTCTTAGTGGGTATCCCCCCACTTATAAGGGGGGACCGCCATCCTGACGTCCTAGGGTGGTTGTGAGGATTAAATGGGTTAATCTGTATAAAGTGCTCCATTTTGGAGGTGCTTAAGGAATGTTAACTCTTACTATTGTTCTCTCGAGCACTAATGCGGGGTCTATAACCCCTGCACAAGATGGCATGGCCTCTGTGTGGACATCTTGAGGACCTCTGTCTGCTCCTGCTCAGAATTTCTCACAGGCCCCAGCCCAAGGCAGAGAAAACCAGCATGTACTGACCAGTGAGGAAAAGGAACCCTGGAATGTGTAGAAGAGGAGGTAAATGGGCAATGCTCCTCTCCCCACAGCAGTGCTGGGCTCCTCGCCCTTCTCCAGAGGGTGTGGCCAGCAGGAGGCAGGCTCATCCTCCGGTCCTGGGGCTCTGAGGGCAAGGTAGCCAGAGAAAGGCAGTTCAGGTGGGCTCAGGGGCAAGGAGCTTTCTCCATCTCAATTTCCCGGGTGGGGGAGCCATAGAAACTAGCTGTGTCCCTTCTACACCATCTCCAAACATGGACACGATCTGGACCACCTGCCAAACCCAGTCAGAAGAGACCAGAAGTCAGGACGGCTCTCCTGGAAAGCTTCTAAGAAAGCATGAAGATCTGGGTCTGGTGCCAGAGCCCTGGAGCGGGGTCTTTGGAATTCCCCCTTCCTTCTCACCCCGATGAGGAACTGAATGCTTCCATTTCAGGGAATGGGTGCAAGCCTGTGTCCTTTTCCCCTCAATTTCTTCCTCCCCAGGGGTGGAAGGGCCACGTGGGGATTTCCGGATCCTGGGACTTCTTGGTGCCCCCAGAGGCATAGCCTCAAATTCCCCCCCAAAATTCATCAGCATCAGAAGCTGAGGACCCTCCGAAAGGCTGGCAGTTCCTGCCTTCATCCTGACTCACTCCTCACCTGTCCCACACTCAGTAGGAAATGAAAGGATCTGAAGGCGCTGTCCAAGTCTCCTCTGGGAGGTGGCCCGAGAGAAGACCTCCTCCTTCTTCCCCAATGTCTGGGACTCCTGCTTCTGCAGCCAGGAGCAATCCACACTTTGGAGCCCCAGATGAATGCCACAGTCCTGTGGGACAATCTTCAAAGACAGGGCATGGGGCAGGGACCATCTTTGTTCCACTTCCCTGATTTCATGGTAAGAGACAGGAGGAGGCAGCCAGAAGGACTTCCTAGGGTGGGAAATAAGAGATTGTGGGGGTAGGAGCCAGTTATATTCAATCCCTGGGGAAGAGTGAGCTGATAAGAAATCTGGGATTTAAAATACACAGACTACGTGGTTGTTATGATCTCTCAGTTAGCTGGATCTGGAGTCAGACAGACTGAGGTTTAAATCCTAGCTATGCCACCGACTGGCTGGCCGTGTGACCTTGGGCTAATTGTTTTAATGATGCTTCTCTTCAGTTTCCTCATCTGTAAAATGGAGATAGATTCATCACCCAGGCTCTCCTGAGGGAGGCCTGTGGGTGAATGGCCCTAGCCCAGTGCCTGGTGTAAGCTGGTTTACGGAGAAGTAGCCAAGTCTGAGCTGGCTGGGGATTTAGGGTACAGTGGATGGGGAAGACCTATAGGAAGCTTGGCTAGGGGTGGAAAGAGTGATCATCATGACTGGAGACAGCCTTGAGGACTGCTGCCCACCAACACATGGCCCTCCTCCCTGTGCGGGGCTGAGACTCTCTGGTACCCAGCCCTGCTCCTACACCCCATCTCAAAACAATCGTGGGGGAACAATGAGAGAACTGGGACCCCTCCCTGGAGATCTCTGCTCTTCCAGCAGGCCCCCTAACCCATCTTGATCTGGGGGCCTTCATTGGCTCGTTGAGGAAGCCCTTCGTGGGGCCAGCCGGAGGGAAGCAGTTTCCAGAAGCCTTACCGCTTCCCCTGCAAGCCCCTCAGGGAGTCCTGAGACAACAGCTGGGGCTGGACACCAGCCTGCCTGGCCTGCTTCAGACCCGAGCTGCTGAGTTGCAAGGCAGGGAGGCCTTTGGTGAGCTGGGGAGACGGCTGTGGGTGGGTCTGCAGGGGACCCATTTCCCACCAGACTCAAGAAGAAACTGAAAGCCCATCTGGAGCTCTCAGCAGGGACAGGAAAGAAGCTGGCTGTGCACAGCACGCACTGTGGCATCAGCTGGCTCTAACTGATGCACCTTTGAGGGACTCCCTCCCCCGCACCTCCCGACAGGGGTGAGAAGGACTCTGGCCACTGGACTGTAAACAGCCTCCCCAAACCAGCTCAGGTCAGACGCCCCACTGCCAAGGAGGGAGACCAAAAGATGGTGAGGGCTTGGGAAGCTCGGTGCTGTGTGACCCAGTGGGTGTCTTTAATTCAGGTTTAGGTTCCTGAATATAAAGGAACAGCTCTCTGTCCTAAGACGCAGGCTCCACCCCTTACACTAGGGGTTCCTTGGGCGCAGGGCTGTGTTCCCCATCTTATAGTCCTGGGAGATGGGACCCATCAGCTTTGCCTTACTCTCACTGTATGAATAAGACCAATGTGATTCCAGAAGGGCAAAATCTCTAATTTGTGGTTGTCCGGGATCTGAGAGTGATCCATTACCAAGGAGGGTAACTCTTTCCTGAAAAGCTGCAGACTCCTGGAAGCAAACTTGGTCTTCCCTAGATCTCTTTCTTCCCTTTGCCTCTGCCTGCCCTTCCAGGGGGAGGAGCTGGGTGCTCGGCCGGGCACTACGGGACCAGGTATGTGGCTGGGGTGGCCCCTCCTGTTCTCCCCCACTCCCACACCTGTCCCTCACCCCCAAGCCGGCCCCTCCGGCCTCTCTGCAGCTCTGTCTTGCCCAGGGCCGCCCCACCCTGGACCCTTCCTCCCTCCCTCCTTTGCTCATAGAGGAGGGTGCCCAGATGCCCACTGCCAGGCACAGAGGATAAAAATACCCAGTGGAAAAACACGTGGCCCCAAGTTAAACATTAACCTGTTAGACCTGGCATTCTGGCCATGGTGTCCCTTCCCAGGCTACCTGGCCACTAATGTGCAGCTGCTGACGGTGTCCTTTCTCCCTGACCATCACCGTGACTCTCAGACATTCACCCATATACTCTCAGCAGGAAGCACCTCCCTGAGGACCCCAAGCATGAGTCTGGACAGCACCTGTCTGGACTGGGAACTGTAGGGCGAGGAAAGATGACTCTCCCTCTATTCAGCCTGGAGTCTTCCTTGAAACTCTCTGAGCTTCCAGGTCAGCCCAGCTCCCGGATGAAAGCGGTGCCACGGACCCTCCTCGGCGGCAAGAGCCCGGCTCAGAGAGCCTGGGTTCCTCGGGTTGTCCATCCTTCTGCTGCAAAGCCAAGTTAATTTCAAGTCTCGAAGGAATGATGACCGGTGAAGGGAAGGAGTCGGTGGAGGATAGAGTCTAGCCAATGGGGGTACTCAGGGCTCAGCAAGCTGGGAAGCCACCTGGAGGAGGCGTTGGGAGAGGCAGGCAGGACATGTCCCTAACTTATCCTGTGTGTCCAGCTTTGATGTTTGCTGGGGCTGGGGAGACCAGAGGGACAACTGTGCCCACCCAGCTCCATCGACACATCTCAGAACCTTCTAGATCCTACTCGTGGGCATCCCCACAGCTGCCTGAAGCCCCTATTCTCACACCTCTGGGGTCCAACGCCCCGGGCTTCTAGGAAATGCAGCAACCTTGGGCGTGAGCCAAGTGCCCCATTTTCTGTCAGGGAAGCTCGACTATGCACAATTTAAAAAGAGTAAAGTCCATCTGGTGCAGCACAACTGCCCCATCATTCTGGCTGGCTGGAGGCCAGTGGGCCCACTTGGAGCCCAAAAAGGATTTGGGGGGCCCGGGACCAGGGAAGCACTCCTGGCCTCTTCGATGTCCATGGCAGCCTCGCAGCGCCACTGTGGAAGGTGTATGAATGTTCATTTTGAAGGGGAAGCAGAGGGTTTGAGTGGAGATCAGCAGCCCTTGCTCTCTTCTCCTGGGGCAGTGGAAAGCTGTCCCTTTGGGGATTGGCCTCTGCTGGCCCTTTCTCCGGGGTGAGAGTCCAGCACTGGACAGAGACTTGGGAGGCCTGGCACCTGGCCTCAGGAGCAGTCAGGCTCCCCCAGGCATAGGAGTTCCCACCTAGGACCGTCCCCCAGGCTCCTGGAGATTTTGTTCACCAGGCTGGCAGTTGCTGCACCCAGACAGGGCTCTGTCGACCCAGCAGGGCCACACAGGAGGCCCCATGGGCTTTAGAAGCCTGGTTTAAAGCCCGGTTCTGCCACTTAAGCAGCCATACGGTCTTGTGTGTGTTACTAAGCCTCTCTGAGCCTCAACTACCTATGCGATGGGGACATTTATGTCCAGCTCTCAAAGTTTCCCAAAGATTAGGTTTGCCTATCCCTCTGTTAGTGCCTGGCAAATGAAATTATTTCATAGGTGGTTGTTCTGGTTAGTTTTTCTCCCCATCCTGGGCCTCAGTTTCTGGATCTGTAAAATGAAAACAATCACACCACACCCACAGGACTAGGCGAGCTGCTCTCTGTATTGTTGCCCGCAGACATCGGTCCATAACTGTCGGCACATCTGTTACCTGTTCCTCTCTCTGCGCCTCAGTGTCCTCACTGCATTTTCTAAGCCCCCCACTGGAGGTCCAGGGCACTCACCACCAGCTGCCTGAACACAGCTGCTCGTCCCCCCTCTGGCCGGGGCCACCACTGCCTCATATCGCCATCATTATCGTGCTGACATTTGCTTTGGCTCACAGAGCAATTACCTGTTAAATTGAACAAAGGCCGAGAGAGACGCAGATAACAGGTCAGCCAGAGGCCCTGGCTTTGGAGAGAGAAGCGGGGAGAGGTGTTAGCCTGAGCCTTGACCTCAGGCCCGAGAAACCAAGCCAGTGATGTCGGGAGGGGGGTGTGAAGTGGGCTCAGGATTAATTTCCCCCAGCTGAGGAGCCAGAGCTGGGGGGAAAGGAGGGATGTTTGCATCTGGATGCCATCTGGATGGGGGCGAACGCCGAGGGGCCACTCGAGGAAATGCCTGAGCGGCAAATCCAATCCTGCAAAGAAATTGCCGGGCCCTTGAAATGAATGTCTGAGGGAGAGGAATGTGTCTGGGAGTGCTGGTGCTGGCGGGGAGACCTGGTTAGGGAAGGAAGCCAAGGGGGAGAGGAAGGCACCAAGCCTAAGGGCCTCTGGGTGAACAGGCTTCCCTGGCTGGTGGTCCCCAGAGGGCACTGAGGCTGGATCTCTGGGCTCGGGGTCATGTGGGCAGGGTCTCCAAACACACAGGGGGTCCACATCACCTCAGAATTCTGGGGCTTGTTCTTTGTAGCCCTCTACCCATTTGCCAGACCCAGGCCCTGGAATGCTGCGGGGGTGCTGCTACCCTTAGGGTCAACAGCCTTGTCCGCTCCCGGCACACCTTTACGGCAGGCGGCTGCTGTATGCAGAGCCACAGGTGCAGAAAGCCTAGACTCTCAGGTGTGGATCAGCATAGGGTGGTAGCTTTAGGTACTGACAGACTCAAGTTCAAATCCGCTCTCTCCTTCGACAGGCTTTCACAAAATTTCATCCTCCATTTTCTCATTTGTAAGAGTATAATCTCGCCGCTTCTTGGAACTTCCTGGGAGTGGACCAGTGCTAAACCTAAGTGGGGCTCCAGAGCAAGGCAGGACGTCTGAGAGATCCTCAACCCTCCATGGGCTGGAGCCTGTGTATCTCCCCCACAACCTCCCGCCACTGATGCAATAAGGCAGGCACCACCCCAAGCCCTGCCCAAGGGAGGTGCGCTCTGATGCAACCCCAAGGGGGTCGGGAGACACACTCCCCCCAAGTCAGCTGACAGCTGCTGACACGTGGGCCTTCTCCCACGGCTCCACGGCATGCCAGGCCGGGCAGGCACACACCAGTATGCGCGCTTGCCTGCCTGTGTGTGTGTATTTGCATGCGCGTGCAAGTGTGGGTGTGTTTGTGCATGTTTTCACATCTGTGGCTGCGTGCATGTGCTCCTATATTTGCCTGTGTATATTGTGTGCTTATTTGTATGTGTTTTGGGCAGAGACCTGTGTGTTTTACGTATGAAAAGTGTGTGCGCATGTCTGTGTGATGACGTGTGAGTGAGAATGTGATGCAAATGCGGGTTGTATGTTTATGGGTGTAGATACGTATATCAACACATTTGTGTGTTTCTATGTGCCATATGTATACACGCTATGTGAGTCCACGTATGTGTGCATATGTAATGTGCTGGGTTTGTGTCTGTAAATAAAGCATGTGTTTGTATCATGTGTTTCCGTGTTAACATATGTTTGTGGCTAGAATGCATCTGTGTGTAATTGGCATGCCTATGTGTTACGTGTGGACATGTGTGTGCCTGTGTGCTCAGATGTAAGCATGAAAGGCAAGCGTGTTTGTCTGTATGGGTATATTACATGCTTGTGTGGAAATGTGTGTGCATGATTAACATATGTGAGTAATGTATCTATATGTTTGCATATTTGTACGCATAATGTGTGTGTCTGTAGGAGGCAGCCTAGCCTGTTAGGAACAGCCCTGGGCTTGCAGCCAGAGGAAGGGGTTCAGACCCAAGAACTTGGACAGTGACGCCTCGAGGCACTTCTTTGGCCTTTCGAGCTTCTGGAGGCCCAGCTGTAACCATAACAGCTCTGCTCCCTGCCCTGCCTCCCACCTGTCAGGCCTGCAGTTGGAGCAACACGTGGACTAGCAGGCAGCTGAGGGCAGGACCATCCCGCTAAGTACTGGGAGATCTGCTGGGTCGGGCCCGCCTCTAGCATTGCAGGGCAGAGGACCTGGGGCCTGTCCTCACCCTGCGTACAGTCTGGCTGCAGAGACAGAAGTCAGCAAGAGCACAAGGAAGGGCCTGGCGGAGTTCGGCACGAAGATGGGCTCCTAGGGGCCCGGAGGGGCCAGGTGGGCACGGACCCTGCAGTGGGAAGAGCCAGGGTTTAAATCCCGGCTCTGCCACTTCCTTGACCTGGGATCGTGGGAGAGTCACTTAACCTCCCTGTACCATAATTTCTTCATCTGTAAAAGAAGATCATGTAGTGTACAGCTCTGAGGGTTGTTGTAGGGACGAAGTGAGTTCATACACGGAAAGTACTTAAAGAGGGCCTGGCACATAGGAAGGGCTCAACAGATGGTAGGTATAATAAAGCGAGGAGCCACTGAATTCCTCCTAAGTACGTAGAAAATTAAGTGAATGACCGAAAGAACCATCATCAATTGCAGAGAAAATAAAACGTTATGCCCCCCCCCCAAAAAAATCAGTTTACTAAGTGGCTCACCGCTGGATGTCAATGCTTTCACGAGGTCACATCCATTCTCATCTAACCAGAATGACATGGGGATTATGGAGGGGGAGGGAGGGAAGGCTGTGCCTAGGAGTGTGGCCGCAGGCACCAGAAGAATCTGTCATGGCAAGTGAACGTGGTCACCTCTGCCGAGGGAGTCTGTTGTTTTAACCTTACAGAACCTTACAGAGCCGAGTGACTCTCAGGTGACTCATAAGCGACTTTGATACAGATTTTTTAAAAATCCATTGAAATTCATCAAGTAGAGACCTGTGCCTGTGGTCAGGTGTGCCTGAGCTCGAAGTACTGGACGGGGTGCTGTGGGCTGTCCGTCTCAGCAGAGCGCAAGACAACGCCAGCATGAAGTCTCAGGACCAGGGTTACGGTGAAGAGGGTGTGGCTCTCCCTCCCCCACCGCACCTGGGGATGACTTTCTGTAAGAGCAGGGGTGGATGTCCTAGCAGCTCCTCTCTGGTTTTCCAGTGATGCTGACGGCGGACCATTAGTACTCCGGCTGCTTTCCCCTGCCTCTCTGCTGCCTATTTACTTACCGGTCTAAATGCATGGGTGAGAAGAAATGTAAGGAAGAGTCACGAGACCTTCTGCTGGTCCCGGAGTGCCACTGTTCTAAGCCTTTAACATATCTTAACTCATTTAATCTTCACACCCATCCTTACAAGGATCTGTTTTAATTTCCATATCAGAGATGAAGAAGTGAGGCCCAGAGAGTTGTTAGGTGACATGCCTAAGGCCATGTAACAGAGCAAGGACCTAAACTCAGGTGGTCTGACCCTGGAGTCTGTGCTCTTCACCACTGAAGCTTCTAGAACGTGTGAAGGAGCAGGGCGGAGAAAGAGATGCTACACCTGGCCCAGGGCTTTGGGAGCCATTGGCAGCCAGGCCACACCGCATGACCCTGTTGGACAAGACAGGGAGAGGCCAGGTCCTCACGGGGGTAGGGCCCGCGTCGCCACCAGCACCCTAGCTACTGTTGGGTCATCTGTACGGGCCCAGGTGAGTGCTAGGGGGAGGAGAAGCAGGGCCAAGAGGGCTTCGGATTCCAAGCTGCTGAAGTCAGTCCTGAACCAGTCCAGAAACCAAGGCCTGCCCCCCCTTGGCCCTTCGTCCCCATGTGCCTGCCCAGCGTCCTACCGTTCCCACAAGGACCCCACAAACACCCACCAAGTGCTCCCGCTGTACTGGAAAGTGGGCTCAGGCCTTTGAATCCTGGCACCTCCTAGTTTTGTGACCTTGGGAGACAAGTCAATCTACGTTCTGTGCCTCAGTTTCCTCTGCATACACGAAGACTGCACGGCCTCGATCTCATAAGTTTGTGAGGATTAACGAATTAACACCTGCGAAGAGCTCAGCACGTGCCTGAGCCACGTGCTCAATTCATCTAGCTACTGCTCTGTCCTTGACCTTTGGGGGGTTAAAAATAAGTTGCAATGGAGCTTCAGCCACTTAATCCCTAGGAAGGGTGATGAGTAAGAGCTCACCTGTCGACCCCCATGGGATTTTCAGTCTATTGAGGGGAGCTTGGGCTGATGAGGAAGTACTAGACTAAGGCAAAAACGGGGTAACTGTGTCTGAAGGGGAGCACCTAACAGTCTCTGCTCATGGACAGCCAGCCCATGGGCAGCAGGCTCAGGGAGGCCCAGAGCAGTCCCTCCTCCTGCCTCCATCAGGAGAGCGAAGCAGACCGGCCGATTGAATCCCCAGAGGGGTTGGAGCTCCTGAAGGGGCAGGATGGGCCTTGGACGGAGGTACCCCAGAGGAAAGGGGGGGCGCTCTTCCCAGGCCAGTGAGCAGGGCTCAGAGGAGCCCGGCCCCCTGGATACAAGCATGCAGCCTAGACTTTGCTTGTTCTATTCCACTCTCGGCCAAGTCCCGGCATTCCAGAGCCCCAGAGCCCTCACCCACCTGGCCTTTGTAACAGCCTCTTGTCTTGGATGTGAATAATGCGGCTTCGGACTGTGATCTGCCTCCCGAGGTCTGGCTTCTCAGGAGGAGGGGTGCATGGATGGTGCTGACCAGGGCAGCAGCCGGCCCATCTCCCTCCCCTAATGAATGTCCAGGTGGTCTAGGGTCTTCCTCAGGCTATGAGTCCCCTGGGCGCGCTGGAGAAGGAAGGCCAGGAGCAGCCAGAACCCCAATGTCCGTAATGCCTCACTAGGGGTGGAGGCAGGTGGTGGGAGGCGGGACACCTGTGCCCACCGGCCTGCCTCTGGCCCCACTTCTGTTCTGTTGTCCCTCCTGTAAATGTTTGTCACATGTGGGCTCGGTGCCACACCCCATCATGCCCCTTCCTGTGAGCCAGGAGTCATCCCCGCCTCACAGATGAGGAAGCAGAGACTCTGAGAAGTTAGTAAGAGGGCTAGAAAGAAGCAGAGTGGGGACTGGAGGCTTTGCTTACTAGCCCCCCCTTCGCCTTCCCTCTGAGGCTGGAATGACAGGAGAAATCTTGAGAACACTCGCTATGTACTTGCTACGTGCCAGTCATTACCTCACAGTGCTACGTGTCCCCACGCCTCCCAACCTCACGTCACAGAGATAAAGAGCTTGCCCCAGGTCACACAGCTCAGAGCCGAAGCGCCGGCTTTGAACCCAGGAATTCTGGCTTCAGCTCACTCCTGCTCCCACCACTCCCAGACAGATGCCAACACCTCAACCCAGGGCCACACTGGGCTACTCTCCTTCCATGTGCTATGAAGAATGCTAACAGATCTCCCGGATAGACTGAAAGGGAAAAAGCCAAGTAACAGAAGAGTGTGGTCCGGAGGCCACTATTTGTATGAGGGAACCCGAATAACATAGCCTTGGCTGACCACGGGAGCTGGGAGCCCTGAGGCAGGGGTGTGGCAGGCCCCAGATGTGTGGCCTCAAGGTGTGAAAGCTGGTGTGACCTCCGAGCTTTGACAGACACAGGACACAGGGGCCGCAGCCCAGGGTGGCACTGGCTTATTGGCCGGTCTGGAGATTGTGACATCAGGCTGGAGAAGGTCCTGAGGGAGACACCGAGGGGAGGACCCTCAGGGGTCTCAGGGAGCCTTCGGTCACACACATAGCTGACAGTACCAAGCTTAGGAACGAGGGAAGTGGGGACATGCCAGGAGGCATGGTCAGGCCCTGTAAGAGGCTGGGATCAGAGGGCTCCAGCGCCTTCCTAGGGTGCTTTTTTAAAGCCTAATTCCCCAGGGCATCTGGGTAGCTAGCTCAGTTGGTTAAGCAACTGGCTCTTGATCTCAGCTCAGGTCTTGATCTCAGGATCTTGAGTTCAAGCCCTGTGTTGGGCTCCATGCTGCATGTGGACCCTACTTAAAATAAAAATACAGCTTCCAAAGACCCAACCCTTTGAGACCTTAATTTATAAGAAATCCAAAAGAGGCCCCAGAATCCATAGTTTTATTTGATTTAAAAATTATTTTCATATATTTTTGAAAAGGTTAAAAGAACAGAGGAAGGAAAGAGGAAGAGGGGAGGGAGGGAGGCAGGGAGGAAGAACCAAGCAGTACTGAAAAGAATACAGTGGCAAGCAAGTCCCTCTCCTGTATTCCTTCCCGGGGACTGTCCTCCAGGGCCAGCAATAGCTATTTGCCTTCTCTCTGGAGAGATTCTAGAAACGCATAGCACCATACTGATGTGTAGAGAGCTGCCTCTTTCTTTTTCATGACGTTGTTGTAAAGAAGATGTACTTGTATAAAGCTTCTCCGCGAATGTCGATAAACAGCTAGCTTGGGAAAAGGCTGGTTTAGAGAACTTCTTTGGAGCCGACAGCTCTGGATTTGAATCTTGATTCTGACATTGACACGTTTATATGACCTCTCCAAGTTCCAAATCTTAGCTTTCCTGTGCATGACGATGGTAGAGTTTTCATGGAGATTAGAAATAATTTATGGCGAGCTCCTGGTGCCTACTGGGAGTGAATAATGGGGGGATGAGTTTACAAACACAGGCAGAAACAGAGAGACCGATCACGACGTTTGAGCTAATACAAAGAGTTCAGACACAGACAGCTTGCGGGGTGAGTCCCTTCAGCTCTGCCCCAGGAAGATTCCCAGGAAGAACAAGGTGGGAGAGAGGGAGCTCCCCTTCCTGACTCCATCAGCAGTGTGGGGAGGGGGCTGGGAGGGCGGGGTTACTTCCTGGAGGAACTGGAGAAGGCTGGCCTGCGCTCCACTTTGGAGGATAATCCCGTGTTGGTCCTCATGGCAGTTGTCCCTAAGTCGGGCCTGGCAGGACTCACGGGGAGACTGGGTCAAATGTCACAGGAGCTTCCGCTAGGCTCAATGCTCCGCTGTCCCTTGGCTTGGTGGCTCCAGGGACTGGGACTTCTAATGGGTGCCCTATCCAGGATAGGGCAACACACAGGAGCTAAACAAAGCTTTGTAGAATCACCTCTGGGACCACAAAACTCACTGGAAAAAAAGAATTCCACAGGATTCAGAAGAAAAGCTGGGGGATGGCCTGAGCCAGGAGTGGTTTCAAATTCCAGCTCTACAATTCCCTGGAGGTGTAAATTCAGGTTCGCTCTGTAATCTTCCAAAGCCCCATTCTCCTTTGGAAACCAGGGCCTTCTTTCAAGGATTAAGTGATAGAATGTCTCTAAAGCAACTGGTTTAGGGCAATTATTATTACACAGCAATAATGGTAGCCTAAATTCATGGTTTTCCCCTTTCAAAATGGACAGTTGTTGAAATTCAATTAGTTATATTTGCAAGTGAGTTTGAGCGTTTGTCACTCAAGTTGGGGAAGTTTTATCATGGAGATTTGTCGATAGGAGAGGAGTCTAAGTTACTGTTGAAAAGGCAAATGGATTCTAATTAATTCAATGATTTTTTATTGAGCACCTACCACATGCCAGGCTGGGTCTTAGGCCCTGGGGGTAAAACAGTGTACAAGGTAGGTCCAAATCCCTGCCCTGGAGAGTTTCTTTTCTAGCCTAGGACTAAAGCTCCCGGTCTGGCAAGGAGACTTTTCCAGACTCAAATAAACCCCTTTTGTGGTCTTTCGCCCTTAACAGGGTCAGTAAAGCTCCTTTTGGGTGGGTGGGTGGGGGGTGGATATGGCCTGGCAAGTAAACTTTGCTGAGCCTGTAGGCACCCACTCTGGGCATGTCTGGCAAGATTCCCACAAAGTAAGGGGCTGGCATTGCCAACAAGAGGCTCCAGGCAATGGTGGAACACCTACCCCATCCTGGTCTCTGTCCAGACTCAGAATGACTTATTCCAGATGATTATCTGAGGAGCCCTTGGCCTTCTCTGGACAAGTAATGAAGTGGATGGGTAGGGATGAACCCTGTTTCCCAACGGCCAAGCTTATTTGGTGCTTCTCTCTCTTGAGTCCCTGGGCTATGTCTCCTCCTCCTTCAGACTGGGGCTCCCCAAGGAGAGAGCTGCACCTCCTCCTCAGACTGGGGTTCCTTGAAGCAAGGCTGTGTTTCCCCCTCAGAATGGAGCTCCCTGAGGGCAGGGCTGTGTCTTCCCCCTCAGAATGGAGCTCCCTGAGGGCAGGGCCATGTCTCCAGTCAGAGTGGAGAATTTCTCCTTTTCCTCCTCTTCCAGGCTCTGGCCTCTAGGGAGAAAGGATGCCCCTCTCAACTCCTGGGGTGATATCCTACAAATTAAGGGTCGAGCTGACTCAAACCCAGCTCTCCTGATGCCAAGCAGAACTCTGCCCCCTACATATGACTTCCTCAAACTCCCAGTCTGGGAGTTTCTAACTAGCTCCAGTGTCGTCTCTGCCCTAGCTGTTCACAAAGCCATTGGGGGCCTGGCTGCCAGGCTAGGCAGCCTGGGGAAAAGGGGCAGTCTAAGGACTGGTACTTTATATCTCCCTCCTCTGTGGGAGCCATTAGGCAAGTGATGCATTTACTTTTCTGAGGCCCTCACTATTTAGCTACAGGATTAGTTCTAGTCCATTTACTCACCAAGCCCACTGGCCAAACGCTGTGACCAGAAAAGCACATCTCCCTTGTATAATAAATGTTTAATAATGACAATTGGGATTGACCAGAAAATGCCCCGGTTGGCAGTCCCAAAGCCACACAGGCTCCAGGGAACGATTAAAGTTCAGTTCTATCACCTCCTCCCCCCCAATCTGCTTGCCTCCAGGCCCTTTGGGCCCTTTGGGCACCAGCCCACCCATGACAACAGAGCTGGCGGGAGTGAATCCCACAGCCACTCCAAGGGCGTCTGTTGTGTTTTTCTATAGTCCTGCCTCCTTCGGCCTGGGAGCTTCCCCTCTGACTGGAGCTCCCTGAGGGCAGGGCTGTGTCCTTCCTGGGGGTTCATGAGGGCAGGGCTGTGCCTCCCCCTTAGACTGGGGCCCCCCAAGTGCAGACCCTTCAGACTGGGGCTCCCTAATGACTGGACTGTGTCCCCCCCTCAGACTGGGGCTCCCTGAGGGCAGGGCTGTGTCTCCCTCTCAACCCCCAACCACAACCGAGCCTGGGATCTACCTTCTGTGCGTCTTCCCACGCAGCCCAGCACAGAGCTAGTGCCACCTGAGGCTGCCCTGTGCCCAGGCCCCAGGCTCAATTGCAAACAAAGACCAGATCTGTGTGACTGCTGGCAGGTGTTAAAGAGAACCCCACTCGGCCCTTTAGGAATTAGTCTAAAATATACGATTGTATTTCAGGAGCCTTAAGGGTGTTTCTGAAACCTTGGGGCCCAAGACAGTTATAACATATGTCCATTTTAGACTTTGGAAAATAGGGCGCTATAATTGGAAAAGTTAGCAAAGCGCTAAGTACAGGGAGCCGGTCTCTTTACATCTCAAATACCAGGTATTTAGGTGGCTTTCTTGGAACCTGGCATTAGGGACACGTGTGAACGGGCCAGGCTCATTTCTGGGGAGTGAGTGGGAGCAGCGGGTGAAGGTTGGCCGGGTGGCGCTGTCTCTGGGCCCAATGCTAGCTAGCATCCCTGCCGCCTGGCACGTGGACCCTAGAACCACCTACCCTTTTTCCTTCCTCTTCTCTTCTAACCTAGGCTTTCTGAGGTTCCCAGGAACACTTCCTAGACTCGGTTCTGGGGCTTGCACCCTAAAGCGTTCCAGGTTCTGGCCTTTTCTCCAAGGGTGGAATATGGGACTCCTGTTGTCTGTCAGCACCCAAGGGCTGGTGCCAGAATGTCTGAGTTCAAGTCTTCCCATCCCCACTTAGGCAAGTTGCCTAACCTCTCTGGGCCATGATTTCCTCATCTATAAAATGGGATGAAAGTTCTAAGACTTACCTCCCAGGATTGTTGAGATGATTAATGCAGTCACTTCCCTAAAGCACTTTGCACAGTGCTTGGCACATAGCAAGAACTCAAGAATGTCAGCCACTGTAATTATATTTTAAAAGGGTTAACGTATTTCTAAAGCAATCTTTCATGAGACCTAGACTCTCTGCTGATCCTGCCCTTGATGGAGACCCTTCTGTACCTCTCCCACCATGACCTCGTGTTGGGATCCAGGTAAGTTCCTTTTTGTCATTGTCATTCATTCGCTCTCCCATTCCTTTATTCCTCCAACGTTTACTTAAGTGGGCACAGAGGAGGCTATTGTAGACACAATTAGCCTTTGGCTGCCAAACGCTGCCCAATCCTGATCTAACTGATAGGGCACGTCAGCAGCTTTATGGAAAAGCATGGGTGGTCCTTGGAGCCCGCCCCCATTGAAGAAGCAACAAATCCAAGCGGGAAGGGAAAGGAGGAACACCTGGCAGGGGTCGAGGGGAGGGCTTGGGGTTCTGGAGGGAAGAGTAGCCACTCCTACATATTTCCAGAGCATTAGCACCTTCCCAGGTGTAAGGAAGAGACATTTGGTGTTTTCGTGTAAAAGGAAGCACAGTGGATTTCGTTTTTCCGACAGTACAAAGGGCCTGGGGCCATCTGCCTGTGTTTCAGTTACCTCGTGCTGCATAACAAGCTACACCAAAAGCTAATGACTTAAGACAACAATTGTTTATTTGATCCCAATTCTGCAGTTGCAACAGGGCAGGGCAGGGACAGCTGGTCTCTGGTCCACCCCTCAGACTGTAGGATTTACTTCCTGAATGGCTTCACTCACATGCTGGCAAATGGGCGCAGGATCCCCTGGGGCCGAGGGCAGCGCCTCAGTTCTCCTCCATGTGGCCTTGCCTTATGGCTATGTCAGGCTTCTCAAGATTGGCAGCTGGGTTTGGAGAAGAGGCATCCTAAGAGTTAGGGTTCCAAGAGGACAAGACCCGCTGTGCAAATGCTTGCCAAGTCTCTGCTTATAGCCATCACACTTGCTAAGGCCCCAGGGGCCAAAGCAAGTCACATGGTCAAGTCCAGAGTCATTGTGAGCAGAGGTCACTCAAGGGTGTGAATACTGGGAAGGATGATCTATTAGAGACCACCAAAGTAAGAGTCGACTAAAACCTGGTGTTTCCAGTCTCACCAGTGACCAGACACATCTAGATGTGGCGATTCCACCACACTCATACAGTGAGCACATAAATTCAGCTGCCAGGACAAAGAAATTCCCAAATACAGAGGCTTCAACAGAATAAAAGTCGATCTGTTCTACATATAACATCCAACTAGGTAGTTCAAGGATGATCGGTGGCTTAATCATGTCAGGTACACACCACACCTGCCTTCAAACTTGTCGTTCTGCCTTCCTCAATGTGCAGGTTTCTTCGCGTGGTCCAAAATGACTGCTCCAGTTCCTGTCATCACATCTGCATTCCAACAAGTGGTAAACGGAAAGGTGAAAGGGAGTGCTCCTTCCTTGCAATCTCCTTGACCTGGACCTAGTCATGGGCCACATCTAAACTGCAAAAGAAGCAGGAAAATATAGTCTTTGGTGGAGACCAAAACTTCTATCACCATAGAAGAGGAGAAGAGATATAAAGGAGTAATTGGTTGTCTCAGTCATAGGATACAAATGACCAGCCCCAGCACATTCGGTCTGCCAATCTTGTGAGTTAGAAGGGACCATATTCCTGACAACAGGAGCAGAGATTTTAAAAATGACCCTGAACTATGGCTCATGATATAAAGAGAAGGGTGACCCATGGGTGGCAGGCAGCCTGGGCTTTGCACCATCAGAAGCCAGCTGACCTCCTAGGAGCACCATTTCCTACTGCTTCTATCAACTTCACTGCCATGGACAGCCCTTGAGCATCTCCAGCGCATGGCAGGGGAGGGTCCCCGGAGAGACCACTCACAGTTCCAAAGAGGATGCCATAAACTCTCCACCAGATCCCAAAGCACTGGGTGTGTGTGGGCTCCAAAGGGCTGGACGGAGTTCCGGGATGTGGGGGCCACAGTGGATTCCCCTAGTGAATCTGAATCCCTGGCCTCAGAGAGCAACTCTGGTGCCAACCCCCATCCTGCCCCCTCCACCAACCACCCTTCCCTGCCCCCGTCCTCCAGCTAGCTGGCAGCTGTGAACAGCTGGCCAGAGCAGGCAGCTCAGGTGGCTGCTGATGAGAGGCTGACCCGAGATTTGCTGGCTATCCCTGCCCACGCACGGGGGCTTCTCCTGCCTCGGCTCTGCCACCAACCTAGCCATGTGTCTCCCACCAGACCTGGGGCCCTGACTGTCTGTGTCAGCTGCGTAGCCTTCTTTGCTGCATGTCATCTCTCCCCAGCCTTCTGTTCCTTGATGGAAGGCTCTTCGCTTCAGAGCCACAGCAGTGGGCACTTGGTCAACCGTGGGAGAGGACTCGTAGCCTCTGAGCAGTCCAGTGGCACAGCTTCCAAGAACAGGGCTGCAGATACAAGAGTTCTAACCCCGGGGCTTGGAGACCAAGGTGGGCCCATAGCCCAGTATCAGTATGAGGCAAAAGCGCAATGAGGGCAGACGTGGGAGGCAGCTCGAGGACAAGTCCCACAGCCTGAGCAGCAAAGTGGTTCAGCCCTGGAAACTTAACAGAAGTCAATTCATTCAGGAGAAGGAGCCAGAAAGGAGAGGGCAGGCGCAGAGACCCTCCTGGTGGGGGATGTCCCCATTAGAGATTGTCTAGTTCAAATAACACGCCAGGTGGGGAGGGAGAAGTCAGTTTCTCAGAAACACAGATTAGGAAGCCGGTCAACCCCCACCCCCTCACCAGGCCTTTAGGACAAAAGAGAAGTCATGTAGTGAGAAACCATCCTCGCTCCGCACGCAGCCCCTCCCAGCACATCGCGGTTCTGTGCGACATTCACATCTGTGAGATAGAAAGCGTAACCAGGATAGGTGGGTGTGGACAGCACATCCAGAAGGAGAGGGACAAATGGAAATGTGTTCAGGCTTACAAACAACCAATGAGAGGCCGGGGCAAACAAGTTAGCGTTTGCGCCAATTACCTGCCTTCTTCCTATTTTTGAAAAAAGGTTTTATTCATTTATTTGACAGACCGAGATCACAAGTAGGCAGAGAGGCAGGCAGAGAGAGGGGGGGGGGAAGCAGGCTCCCTGCTGAGCAGAGAGCCCGACGCGGGGCTCTATCACAAGACCCTGGGATCATGACCTGAGCCAAAAGCAGAGGCTTTAACCCACTGAGCCACCCAGGCGCCCCCCTTTTTCATATTTTTTTAACAGAGTCTAACACAGGGGACATCAGAATTGTCTGTCTGCCTGCCCGTGGGCCCCAGCCCATTCTTCAGCATCCCCTGTCTGGCCCTTCCTCCATCGCAGGGGGCAGGACGTTGACTTACAGGGTTCCAACCCATAGATTGGGCTAAGTCAGTCAGATTCTCCCTTTTCTGAATTCTAACTCAGAGACACAGAAATGCTAGGCTGTTGCTGGAAGATTTGGGGGTCTCTGTGTTCCCAGGGATACTGGCATAGTGGTCCGGAGTACATTTTTGAAATGAGGTAGGCCAGTGAGGTGGGACCTGGTCCCACCAGTTACCGACTACATTTTTGAACAAGTTACTCAGTTTTTTCCATGCCTCAGTTTCTTCATCTGTGCAATGGGGACTATTATAATCCCTACACCCAAGGAGTGGATTGTGAAAATTAAGATAATCCATAAAGATGATTGGTATGGGGCCTGGAACAAAGTAAGTCCTCAGGACATGTGCGTGGTGAGTTTCAAAATGATATGTGCTCAGAGATGACAGCTCTTCTAGGTCCAAAAAGAAAAGAAAAGAAAAGAAATACCTGGGCAGGGAGAGCAGAGAGAGGGAGAGGCTGGGACAGGCAGGCCCCCGGGAGCCGGAGGCGGCCAGTTGAGCTCTTGTTGGCTCTCAGCTCCAGTTTCCCTGAAGCCTGACTGTACTTGGCGTCCAGTGTGGGATCCTTACATGAAACCTCCTTCATTTACTTTTGGAAAGCAGTTTGGCAAGCCACATCAAACAGCACAAAAACAGCCTTGCCTGCTGACCTGGACACTTATCTTACAGAAATAATTAATAAGGAGGAAAAAAACCACAGGCACAAAGATGTCCAAGGCAGCTTTGTTTATACTAATGAAACACTGGAAGCCATCAAAGGCGTAATGATCAGGGAAGAGAGATGTCCCGGAGATGGAATATTATGCAGCCATTAAGAATGACAGGTAGCAACATGAAATGGTTATGAAGAGTAAGTGAGAAAAAGAACAGAATGTAAAACCATAGCAGATTCTGATGACGTTGGGTAAAAAAAAAAAAATATATATATATATATATGGGGGAGGCTGGCTAGAATTGCCAAAAATGACCAAAAAAACAGGCTTATTCTTGGGCCTAGAAGGAAAGGCCCTCTGAAGGGAAGGGTCTCCCTCCCAGTTGTGCCCCCAACCCCCAACATCCCAGCCCTGGGAAGGGGAAGGATGGATGCCCTTGGAACTCCCATCCCCACAGCCTGCTTCTTGCCAGCCCCCATGCTGCCTCTCTAGGGGGAAGATGCTCCGGGCTTGGGCTGCTGGTATTTTTAGCCAGACCTCTTGCAGTCCAGTGTTCTAGGGTAAAAATAGCTGGGGTGGAGGGCACAGCACTAACTTTGCTGCTTTCTGCCTAACTCCCCCTTCCCCTGGACCAGGCGCCTCCTGGTCTTGGAGTTACGGCTTTCCGTTGCTTCACTCTGGCTTCATCCCATCTCTTGAGGCCTCAGAGGCCAGAGAGGAATGTTCTAGTCTGTTACATCTTGGAACCTTGGCGTTCATGGAGGCCATGCATTCCATTTTATGGATAAGGAAACTGAGACCCAGAGAGGATATGGGCCAAGTCAGGAAGGGACTGGCCAGAGTAGTCCCATCCTCACACCCCTCTCATTGTTCTTACTTACAGGAGGGAGGAAGCTTCACATGACAAACACAGGGGAGGCGTGTTTGACTCCCAGCTCTCCTGCTGGCAGGGGGATTGGGGGAAGGTAACTTTCTACCCCAGACTGCAGTTTCTGCATCTGTGAAATGAAAGAGTTAGACAAAACCGGCCCTTGAATTGAAGAGCTGCACTCCATCCCAGGGTGGAGGCTAGACCTGCCACCATTATCTACCATCTTCCCAGCACCTGCCCTGGGCTGTGAATTCTGTTTGGCAGGAGGATGGCACAGTGCAAGGGTTACCTGAGGTGGCCACTGCCTCCCAGGTGACCTTCTCCCAGGTCCGGACCCATATATGAGGCCCTTCAACCTGTTTCGGTACCTTCTTAAGGATTGAACACTGATTCTAACACTAGCTGGAGCCAAACCTAATCAAGGATGTAAACCTACTGGCAAAAACAAATCCTCTGAGTGTAGCTGGAGGCAACATACGTGAGGCTTGGGGACCATCAGCTGCTAGGAGCCTGGGACTCCTTGCCACTCCTGCAGAGCGAGAAAGGACTTGAATGTATCTACCACACCGGGAGACTATCCTAGTGTGATGAGCCTTCCACACAGCCCCTAGCTCTGCTCATCTCCTGGGACCTCCCCCTACCCAGGGCACCTGTCCGGCACTGCTTGGGCTGGGACTTCAGTCTATAGGGGGTTAGTCCCAGCACAGGACCCACCTCACAGCTCTGGGAAGGGCTTAAAGGGAACCAGCCCCAAGTGAGAAATCATAAGACTTGGAGCCAAGAGACAAGCCTAAGGGACTGGGGTGGCAAGCAAGTCACATCATCCCAGGCCCAATCTGCTGGTTCTTCTGGGGCACAGTGCGTGTGTGTGTGCGCGCGCGCACACGCGCGCATGTGCATGTGTATGCGTGCCCCATGAGCCCCATGACTGCTCTAAGTGTCCTTGGCATGGGGGCCCAAGCCCCTGAGCTCTTTCCCGTATTGCAAACATTGACCCGAGAATCCTACCAGTTCCCTCATTCATTTGCAGCCTCTAACTCAAATGTCAAATGTCTGCCCTTCTCTGGCACTTCCTCAGTACAGTAACACTGGAAACTGCATATTTCAGACACAGGCTTCCTTCATTAATAAAATGGGGAAATGGATCAGGACATAACAAGAGGCAGATTCGGTAGACAAAACATGGAACGTAGGCAGCAGGGACATTAATCCTGAAGTTCTGGGGCTGAGGGAGGGAGGAGCCCCAGATCAAGGACTCCGGAAGATCCCGAGTTAGAATTTGGAGGTCCTGAGAGCCATGGTGGTTGGAGAGAGGTCTGCCCTGCCGTGGGTCCTCAGACCTCTCCCAGGCTCTCATACCACATGTGAGACACTCTGGGTTGTCTAAAGGGAAGGTGGGGTCGGGCTGGGGTGGCCTGTGGGAGGCTCCCATGGCACCAGCCCTCTGGCCCTGTCTCCTACGGCTCTCCCTTCCTGGCAGCCAAACGCAGAAGCTTGCGCTCAGCCTGGCATGCAGAGGGAAAGTAATGGATAGGGGTGATCCAGCCCATCTCTCAGCCCCACGTCACCCGTGAGCAGGATCAGTGGCCTATTCTCACAAGGGCACATTTGGGATCATAGCATTGAACTCTATCCCAGTGAGTCACCTGGCAGGCCCCCTGGCATAGTCCTGGGCCTCCCGAGCCCTACTCTGAAAGCCTGGTGTCGCCTGATAAGTGTCTACCACATGGGGTCAGGAGGGTGGTCCAGAGATTATGGTTCGGATTTCCATTGTTCTCTGCCTCGGTTTCCCCTTCTGTAAAATGCAGATTACAGACAGGCTCTGTGTGTCTTACTACAATCCCACTTGTTAACTGACCTTGGGCAAGTTACTTGACCCCTTTGAACCTGTTTCTTTGCCTTTAAAATGGGGACACTGATCCTTGCCTTACCTTCCTCACTGGGCTGGTCAAGGATCAAGTCCCATAGCATCTGCAAAAGTACTTTGAACATCAGAGGCTCCTTGGGACCACAGGAGAGCATTCTTAGGACCAAGGACATCCCATGCATCCTACTTGGGTCAGGCTGTGAGGCCGCAGGGGAGAGGAAAGGTCTGGCACCGCCCGTTACCACCCTTGGGTGTGTTAGGGAAATGGAAACAACCAGCATCCATTCTGACATGGAGGGTGTCCGAGGCACCTAGGCACTGGAGGGGTTCAGTGGCTGAGAAACCCTGGGGACCGGGGCTAACCTAGGAGCCTCCTAGAGGAGAACACTCACCTTGAGGACACAGAGCCTTCAAAGGTAAGATGTGGCTTTGCTCTTCACCACACCAAATCCCTCAAAGTCCCTTTACTGGGTTTTGTTGTTGTTTTTACACACATCATCTTATTTGGTCTTGAAAATTGCCCATTTATTTAGTTATTATATATGTGCATTGACAGGGAGTTTCCCCATTCAAGAAGGCACGAAGTTGGGTCCCAAATGTGGGGCTCGAGAGGCCTGGTGTGGCCCTTCTAAGCATCCCTCAGATGTCTCCTGCCCTCCCCACTTTCTCTCCCTACTCTCCCCATCTCTATTACCTGTAGGCAACACAGATGCAGATGGCTCCTTTTATGTCTCTAGGGATCAAAGGATTGGCTTTGGAAGAAAGACGTGCTGCTTGAAAGCCAAGTGGAGCCAGTCTGCACAAATGGCCTGGCCTTTCCCGCTTCTTTTCCAGGGCTCTTGAGCAGTGCCCCTCCAGGAGGGCGGAGGGGAGTGGGGTTGGCCCCCACACTCCACCGCCTCCTAGGCCTCCCCTCCCTCCACAACCCGCACAGCTGGGCCAAGGGACCAGGCCCCTGAGGAAGGTCGCCTCTACTCACGGTCTCACCACCTCTGTTGGGTAATGAGACTGTGGAACGTGTTGTCCCCGCCGAGCCAGGCACCAGTCCTGTGGGAGAGGGAGAGAGACAAAGAGTGACGTGGAATGACAGAGAGACGGCCGGTGCAGGAGGAGGAGAAGCTCTCGGAGACAGAGAGCGGAGGAGAAACAAGTGGACAGAGCGAGAGAGGAGAGCCGGGCAGCAGAAGCCTACCAGACAGGCAGCGATGTCCAGGGAGAAAATGCGGAGATGGCAAGGGTAGATAGGAACAGGGAGAAGGGAAAGGGATGAAGACAAGGATGTGAAGGAGAGATTAATAAGTTAAAAAAAAAAAAAGAGAGAGAGAGAGAGAGACATATTTTTAAAGCCAGGCCAGAGATGAAGAGGAAACAGCTGAGAGGAGGAAAGAGGCAGACAGCTCTAAGAGTATGGAGATGGGCCAGCCAGGCAAGAGAGGGTGTCCCAGCTCCAGGTGGAGGCTGCAGGCAGGCCCCTGAGCACCCCTGCTCCCTCAATGAGCAGGGTTCCATCAGCCCTGCCCCCCACGCTGAGCTCACTCCCCATGCCACCCTAGAGGTTAGCCCCTACCCTCTGGACCTGAAGCTCCCAGCCCAGGTGACCCTCCCAGGCAGCTTCTGGAAGAAGGTGGCTTGAAGGGGAGGGACGAGAGTCTGAAATCTAGCAGACCTCCAGGGGGACCGACGTGGGGCACCTCATCAGGAATCCCCATACCCCTTCCCCACCATGGAATAAGTCTCTAGCCCCTAGCAAAAAAAGCCCCCGAGGGGTTGGAAGCCAGAGAGGAGAGGGGGCAGGAAAGCAGATAGGTAATTCTAGGGTGAGGTATGTGCCACCTTCCTCCTGGCCCACCTGCAGACATCAGAACCGATCTCCGTGGCTGACTCCCACCTATACCTTGCCGCATCCTTCACCCTCTGTGCCATGGAAGGACCTAGACCTTCGGAAGCCAGGACCTCTGGGTCCTCCATTCCTACCCTGTCACTGACTGGCTGGGTGACCTTGAACCTGTCACTTTTCCCCCCTGAGCCTCATTTTCCTTATCTGGAAAATGGGGAAAAAAAAAAATCCTAGTGCCTGCCTCATAGGATGGCTGTGAGGATTAGATAAGATTAAGGGGACTGTGTGCTCAGTGCAGCGCCTGGCACAGAGCAGGGCGCCATTGACAGGGTCCCTGCCTTGGCTGTTGCCCCTAGCAGTGGCCATGACCCTGCCATGGGTGTGGGGCCTGCCTGGCTCATGGGGGTGTTGTGAGGCTGGTAAGAGCTGAAGGATGGGAAAGGCGTCCCAGCCAGGGATGACTGAGCTCCTGGTCCACACAGGCTCCTCTGACCAGAGCACAGCACAGTGCTAGCCCATGAGACATTTAGGGGTCCACAAAAATGTTCTAATTTTTTTTTAAGATTTTATTTATTTGAGAGAGAGAGAGAGCGAGAGCACACAAGAGTGAGAGCTGGGGAGGAGGCAGAGGGAAAGAGAGAACTTCAAGCAGACTCCATGCTGAGTAAAGAGCCAGATAACAGCTCGATCTCATGACCCTGAGATCATGACCTGAGCCAGCCAGACCCCCGATGTTTTCACTTATTTTAAAGTGGAAAGGAAAACATGATTTCTTAAGTCAAGTAATGTTTTTTCCTACAATATAGATATATTTGTCTTTATTCCAACACAGTCATATAACAATCTTTGGTAATTGTGGAGGGAGGGGCTCACAAAGTCAAAAGTGCCTATGGCCCAGAAAACTCATAATGTGATCCCACTGGCCAGTGCTGCCACTCACTGAGGGTAGGGCAAAGGCACTCTTGGTGGTCCTAATGGACAGCCTTGACCAGAGGGAATACACCTGGGCCAAAGCTCTCCTGGAGCCATATACCCTGGGAATCGTAGGAAAGGAAAAAATAAAAGGGAACAGGCACATGAAATAGGAGCCCTTCACCTTCTGCCCTTGGGGAGATCAGACCAGGGGACAAAAATAGCCCTGTACCTCAGAAGACCCCTATTCTGAGGGAAAAGCCAATTCTCTGCCCTCAGGGATCCCCAGTCTGAGGAGGGAACCACAGCCTTGTCCTCAGGGAGCCCCAATCTGAGGGAAGACACAGCCCTGTCCTCAGGGAGCCCCAGTCTGAGGGGAGATAAAGCGCTGTCCTCAGGGAGCCCCAGTGTGAGGGAGGGAGACACAGCACTGTCCTCAGGGAACCTCAGTCTGAGGGGGAGCCCACAACCTTACAGAAAAGACAAAGTGCAAAAATTCAAAACACAACAAGCGGCTAGGGGGAAGAGACCTAACAGGCTGTGTCATAATTAGCTGTGTGGCCATCAGAGAAGCCTGGAGAGAGCTCCCAGATGGCTGGAGGAGGGCAGTCATCTCAGCGGACATGGAGGCCCTGACCTGAGGCAAGGAGAGACGTGGAGGGAGTAGGGAAGGGGGATGCTGCCACCGTTGTCCAGGAACGAGCCAAATGGAGAGGGGAGAATTGTGGGTCTGAGTACAGAAGGGTCTCAATGTCCAGCCAAGCCCATCCTGCCATGCCCACACTGGGGGCCTCCACAGATCATGGCTATCCCAGGGGCTTCTGTGTCCAGAGCTGCACGGGGACACGGGAGTCACTCCTGGTGCGGTCAGGTAACCGCACGTCCCAGGTGCCCCCCCCCTCCACCTCCCGGCCAGGCGCCCTGCAGAATTAAATTACCATATTGGAAATAGCAAAGTAAACACCAATAGGTAAAGTGCAAATTAAAGCCGTTCCTCCCAGATACCTTATTTATAGACCTGAGTTCAGTGGCCGCGCCCTCCTGGGCAGGAGCCCCAGGAGCGGAGCAGGGCACCTGCCTCGTGCCAACTCGTTCCCAAGACACTGTGTTTCTTTCTGGCAGGGGTGAAGGCAAGATATGTCTGGGGGCTGGCTTCCCCGTACCCCTGGCCTTCCACAGCACAAAGGCCTTGGGGCCAGTGACTGCTTTAGCTTGTTCTGAGAAGGCAGTGGGGGACAGGAAGGTCGGGCCAGAGCTGAGGGGTACAGCAGCCATGGTATGGGGGTTGGGGGTTGAGATACTACAGTGGTGACCAGAGCTAACACGTAGTAGTTACTGTGCTAAGTGCTTCCAAGACTTAGCTTACTTCATCCTTGTGATAGGTCTAGGACTGTCTCTGTTTTACAGATGGGGATACTGAGGCCCAGAGTCCTTACATAACTCCATGGCTACGAAGTGTCCCATCAGGGATTTGACTGAACCTCACGGTCTCTTCACTTAACCGTCACACTCTGCCACTCTGCCGCCTCTTTAGAGCCCTCCCCAATGGATTTGGAAGACTGACTCAGTAGCCTTGGGCCTGCCAGCCTGGCACTTTCTTGTTCTCCAGTGTTTTCCCACCAACACACGTGCCAACCTTCACGTAGGAAAGTGCCTGGCTTCATGCCCTGCTCGTTGGCAGGCAGGTGGACCAGCTCAGTGGGCATGTGGACCAGCTCTAGTCGGGCCCTCCCAGGGCTAGGGGCACAGAGACACCCACACACACTCTCCCTGACCCCCAGCCCTCCCCAGGCCTGCTCCCAATCCCTGCTGCATTGGCAAGGGTGGCAAGCTGAGGCCATGGATCAGAGCACACCTCTCTGCAATGCCAGCCTGGTTGGGATAAAGTGTGACCTTGGCCTTGTTGGCGTGGTACTCTAACCCATGGAGCATGAGGCCACGGATGGTTAGCCACAGGTTTATTAGTGGAGGGAAGATGCCGAGCCAGGGCCAGGAAACCACACTTTGCCTAATTTGCTCATCCCACCAGACCTGGGAAAGCTGTCACCATCTTGGCGGCGGGGAGCCAGGAACAGAAGCTGTGGGCTTGGCAAGAGGGCGGACAGGAAGGAGAAATGGCCACATTTTGTAAAGAAGGGAAAAGGCTCGCCAGAGCCTCATGCTCTCAGCCAATCAGCTGCACATCCGAGAGCTGTTTCCAGTTGGAAGCCAAAGGACACCGGCAGACTGACCCTTTGCAAATATCCCCCACTGCCCGACAAACACCACGTGCTAAAAATAGCTTCCATCCTGAGGAGGCAGGCTGGAGGCATGGGCCAAGGGGCGGGCAGGCCCGGGGGGTGGGGGGAGAGCTCAGCCTGGCTCCCACTGGATACACACCTGTCAGGTCCCCTCCTTTTCTTGCTGGGAGCTCCTTATCTATTTGGTGAGGGGCAGGGATAGAATATAGTGGTTAAAGATCAAGAAGCAGCTGAGGTATGGGCCCTTGGCAAAGTCCTTCCCCCCATTCAGGACTCAGCTTCTCCATCTGCACAGAGGGGACAGTAGGCCTGCCTAGTCCAAAAGCAGGAGCCATGGGAAGAAGGCCAGAGTTGCCATCCCGCACCAGACCCTGCAGGAGTAACGGTGACCTGCTCAATGCTTGGCCCATCCCAGTCCCCTTGACCCTCATGATGCCCTATGAAGAAGGTGAGAGCACTAGCTCCATCTTACAACTGAGGAAACTGAGGCACAAAGGGGTTGGGGCACTAGAGCAGGGTGGCTAATGAAGGCTCAAAGGAGGACTTGAACCCAGGCAATCGGGCTCCAGTGCCCATGTTTTAACCAACCAGATGCTATAAGAGGCAGCATGTGTCATTCTCAGGGTGGAAATAGAAAGTATTATCCCCAGCACCTCTAGAACCCACCTCTCCTCAGAGAGACCTTCTAGAAGCCAGAGGCCAGGATGGAGAGGCCAATGACCACTCACATCCCCGCCGTCTCTGTTTCTCCCCCTGCGGGGCTGAATGGAGCTGGGGCCACGGCGGTGGAGCTAGCAGGCTGACCAGCGTGTGGAACGTGCCCCGGTCAGAGAGCCCGGGTGCGGTGGGGGGGCGTGGGCTGCTGGCCATGTGGTCCCCAGCCCACGCACTGTCTGGCTGACTGGGGGGTGGGATGGGGAGCCCATAAATAGCAGGCCTCTCACCGGTGTTGGGAATAGAAACCCAATCCAAACAGTGTGGTGAGTCGGGGCTTTCCAGAACAGCCGCAACCCCCAGGGGCCCTGGAAGCGGCTGGGAGGGCCCCCTTCTCCTCAGGAGTCTCCTAAAGGATCAGGTCATCTTGGGGAGAAAGCCCACCTGGACCCAATCCCAGAATCCCTCACAGCTCAGGACGGAGTGTCAACAGCTGGCAGAACATCACCTACTTGCTGCTGGCCTGTTCTGAGGGCTCCGCTTGGATTATCCCACTTAAGGTCACCATGGTTGTATGAAATAGGTCTATCCTTTCCGCCATTTTAAGGAGGAGGAAACTGAGGCAGCAAAGGGGTGAAACATAGGACTCAGGTCAGACAGAGTGTGCCGGATATAAGATGTGAACTTGGGCCACTGGCTGCCGATGGTGCCCCTTGCTCCTGGGCTTGGGGGCACAGGCCAGCCACACTGGGTCCTACTACCCTTGAGGTCGCCTTGATCGGGGTGGGGATGGAGGTCCCAGCATCCAAGGAGAAAGCAGTAAGGACTCAAGGTGCAGGAACTGAAGGCCCACCAGCCCTGGCTGGGGCTTCTGCCATATGGAACTTACTCATCCTCTGATAGATTAGAGCCTGAAGAGCAAGGGACAGTGTCGGGGGTCGGGGGGTTCCCAGCAGGGCTAACCTGCTGAATACCAACTCAGCCTTGCTGAGCTGAGGTGAGGCCCCTGTTCCTGGAGGAAGTGGTGGGGGGGCAATCCCCGAGGCCGTTCAGGGGGCTAATGTTGAACACCCTACTGCTACCCACTCGGGGGCCCTTCTAGGATTTTGAGGCCCAGAGAGGAAGTTCATGGTCAACTGTTGATGCCCCTTTGAGATTTTTCGCAGGCCCAGATACCACTCCTACCATACAGACCCCACCAGACTTGGGACTCTCCTTGTGTGTTTCCTGGTTTCAGTAGCTACCCCCCCCCCTCACCTTCCTCAGGACACCCATGATGCTGATTTGCTGTCCTGGTGAAGGCCTTCATTTCTCTTTCCCTTCCAGGATTCATTGCCAAAGGCCTGTGAAGACGTGGAAAAACCTGGACAGAAGCCTAAAGTCTATGAGTTCTTGGAATGAGGAAGCCTGTGTTCATGTGGAGCAAGGGCAGGTGGCAGCCTGTGGCCTGGGTTCCAAGGGCACAGGTGAAGTTGCCCACCTCTGTCCTGGGGAGACATGGGGGTATTGGGGGAAACCAGACCCCTGCCATGGCTCCCCTGCCATAGCAGCCCTGGGCAGGCATTTCAGGGGGAAAGGAGGTCACCATCTGGGGGGATGGGGAAGACAGGAGAGGGAAGGCTTTCTCAGAATTGGGTTCAAGGAAGAGGACGGAGGCTGGCAGGTTTCCCTCAAATCAAATGCCTGGCTTGCTCTCCCTCTTCGGAAAGGCTGGCTTTCCACCCAGCTGACCCAAGAAGCTGCCTCTCTCGCCCAAGGGAGCCGTGTGGGGTGGGGCTGCCTCTCGGGGCTCTCTCTCTTGTTCCCCACATTCTTGGCAGGAAAGTACAGTTAAGGAAGGACAGCTCTGGGCTCCGCCTCAGTATCTCAAGCCCCTTCCACTCCAGGCACTCATTATAAGGCCTCCTGGGCCAGGTTGGCCTGGCAGTGACACAAAGAGCTGGAAATTGGGTCCTTCCCCCCATTGTCTGGGTGCCTGGAGCATAGAAAATGCTTGGTTAGTATTATTTTGAGCGAACAAGTGTTCAAATGATGCAGGAGGCCTTTTGGAAGAAAGTCTAGATGTGGACTTTAGAGGAAACCAAGCTTCTCTGGACTTGAAAACCCTGGAAGGATCCAAGACTGAGAGAGAAAGGGCAGCATTTCCCCCAGGCCTCAGAGTCAAGAGGAAGGAAGTGAGTGCGAGCCGGCCAAGGACGGAGCCGCCCAGAGAAGGAGGCTGCCGAGAGCCTGAGGCCACGCTGAACAGAACTGGGTACAGAAGGGGAGTGCCTGGGGCCAGACTCTCCTGAAGATCAATGTCCTCTGTTCCCTCTGGCTGTGGGAAAAGACAGCCTGCACAGAACCACAGACCCCAGGGCTCGGCCCGGCCCGGTCTCGAGGGCTACCCTCCGCCAACCCGAAGATGCCTGATGGTCGGAGCTTTTGAGGTCCAGTCTTGGCACCCTTAATCATTCTGCACATGTTTATGAAATACTGACTACATGTCACACCAATAGAGGACTTGACTCAGCAGGGAACAAGAGGCGAATTGCAGCCATCATGGGGCTGGTGTTTTAGTGAATGGAAACAGGCAATACACAGATTGATATTTAAGAGGTCCTAAAAAAAAAAGAAGAAGAAGAAGCAAGCAGAGTAAAGGAAATAGAGAATATGGGTAGGGGGACAGGAGGTGACACTGGAGCAGAGACATGGAAGCAAGAGACAGGGAGTCACAGCAGCTAGGGGCGGAGTCTTGCCGGCAGAGGGGGCAGCCAGTGCAAAGGCCCTGAGGCCAGTGCTAGTATTCTACATATTAAAAAATAGCCAAGAGACAGCTGATGGCCTGGAGTGGGGACAACAGTGGAGAATGGTAGGAAGGAAGGTTGGGGTCCCCAGGAAGCCGGATCAGGCAAAGGCATAGGGATGGATGTTAGGCCAGGGCTTTTACCCTGAGTGAGTGGAACCCGCTTTGAAGAGAGGATGGCCATGGGCTAATGGTGTCAGCCAGTCTGAAACTTTGCCTCTGTGAGCGTTAGTCCACTCCAGTAAAAGGAGGACCTAGGAGCTAGGACCTCACAGCACTGTGTCAGGTTTTAAATAAAATGGTACCTATGGAGGGATCTGTTTGAAACACAGTGACGACTCGACACATTGTAGGTGATAGCAGGTTATTCCCATGGTCCTCAGCTCGGAGTTAGTCACCGGCACAGGGCCGCCTCCCTGCCTCTGCCTCCCTGGCTGTGGGAGCTTTCTAGGAGGGTCTGGACTGTTCACAAAGCCAGTTCTGCTGGGCCTGCCATGTTCCCCAGTATTCTGTCTGACACCCAGGCTGATACCTGGTCAGAGCTGCCCAGCGCCGTGGGGCCCAGGGACACGCAGGGCCGGGCTGGCCATGTGAAACCAGAAATCAGGCAGAGGGCTGGGACAAGGTAGCAGGTGCTTGGTGTCTAGGAGGATATCCACATAGTTGTTGACATTGAAACGGCTTCTTCCTCCTTCCCAGCATCCGGGGGCAGATACCAGGGATCCTGTGCCAGCTGGCAGGGCTGACCCCGCTAACACCTCGCTCAGGCAGCCAGAGTAGACAGGCTCTTCTCACTGGCTCCTCGGTCAGAGCGGGAGTCACTGTCCTATACACACAGATGAGGCTCCAGGCCTGCCTAGGCCTTCCCAGACCGTAGGGTGTCCCTGCCTTAGGACCAAAAGCAACCTATGGCTGATGAGGCAGAAACTAGAGCTACCGTGGACCATGGGCTGCCAAGTACAGGCCCTGCTCATTTGTCCCTCGTGTTGTCTCTCAGTGGAGGAGACTCTTGGTGTCCTCCTCAGGTCCCCCAGACTCCCCCAGATCTTTGTATCGGGCCTGGGCGCTTCCCCCTACTTTCTGTGGCTCCCTTGGGTGACAACCCCAGGCTATAGGAGCTGCTTTGTCTGCAGAACCCCAAGTACCTGGAAGTTAACAACTCTTCCAAAAGTGGCCCTTAGTCAATGACTGGGGTGCAGAAGAGGGAGGTCCCAGCTCCCTTATCTCCCATGGGGAGGATCCTGGCTGAAACCAGCCTCTGTACCCTTGTCAGCCTCTTCCTCTCCCATCCCCAGTTGCTGTCCAGACTCCTACCCAGTCCTCCGGGGAGCACTACCTTAGGACATCACTGAGCCAGGAATCGAGAACTTGACCTAAGACACATTCTAAGGTGGAGGTAGTCATAGAGGTCATAGCTAATATCTACTGAGTGCCTACTACGTGCAAAATATTGTCTTGAGTGTTTCACAGTTTTAACCTGACAACAAGTCAGTGAAGCAGTCCCTCCCATTATCCCCCTTTCACAGATGAGAAAACCAAGGTACTGGGAGAATTGGTTGCCATAGAGATACTGCCGTTATCCTCACCCGGGTGAGGATTCGTGCTTGGTGCCCCTTCTAGGAAGGCTGGAGTCCATGCAGACACATTTTGGTGTCGTGGCATGCAGGGCAAATGGGCCAAGTCACAGCAGACGTGCGCCTGCCCCCAGATCAGCATTTGGAGAATGTCCTGTGATGTGGTACAGCTACAAACCCAGGACAGCCATGATCCGTTTGTCCTCATGGCCTCATCAAGGGCGATCTCGGGGATCCTCTGATCCCTTCCCTTTTTCCCATTTAAAGGGACTGGCCGCAGGGTGGCCCACTGCATGAAGGAAGTCCTTGGGACTCCAGAAGTTCAGCCATGGCTTGGTACATCCCATGCTCATTTAAAAAAAAAAAAAAAAAAAATCTGCTGTATAAATACACAAATGACTTCAGGACTAAAGGTGGGGACACTAACCCAGGCTCTGCAAAACCAGAGTTTTGGTGGAGAAAACCAAATATGCATAGGCACGTGCACATTAAATCGAATCAACAGAAAATTCTGTTCCCAATAATTTCTGAACAAACAAAATCATAATCAATTCCAGAACTGTGAGCACTAGGGCCCCCACCCTCGGCCACTTGCTTTGCCAGGAGGTATGGGGATGGGGATCCCAGAGAGGCAGGACAGAGAGACCCTGGCCTCTAGGAATGCAGTCTACCTGGGCGGGGGTCTGGAGGAGGCCCAGGGAGCATCCTCACCGTCAGGATCCCAGGAGGAGGGAGTGTCCCGCAGTTGGACAGCTGCGTTTCACATTCCCAACTAAACGCTCTGGCCCTCTGTGAGCCAGTTCTGCTCCACCCTGTCCTGGGCCCCCACCCCAGCTCAGCTGGTCCCCGGGCCATAGACAGCACCAAGGAGATCTTCCATCTCTTCATACACCTCAGGCGAGAGCCCTTTCAGTCCCAGAGTCAGAAAGGAGCACCCAGCCAAGCCCACCAGGCAGACTGAGCTACAGAATGCTGTTCCCTGTCTAGCTGGCTCTTGCTGTCTCTCGCAGGCTCCCCAAAGGGCTTCCTCTGTGTATGCGTGCAGGCGGCCCTCCTTGTCTAGTGGCGGACATTCAATGTACCCTTTGTCACAAACCCCTTTCAAAAGCAGAGCTATTCAGACGGGGCAGCAAGCTTTGGGACGATTCATTATCAGGCTGGGCAGCAGCTGGTCGGCTGACTCCCTCCTCTCCCATCTCCGTCCTTCCTGCAGTGGGAGTGGTGTGGGGGGCCAGCCTGAGTGGGAGCTCCCCTCCAGGGCTAACTGCGGGGGTGGGGGATTGGGCAAGACTCCAGCAGGGCATGGCTGACAGGACCCTCCTGGCTTCTAGGGGTGTCCCTGCCGTGCAATGTGCTCTGAGAAGTGCGCCGGCCTAGGCACCCAGGGCAAGGTGTGAGTAGATACGCACCGTCCAGAAACAGACAGATCCATTTTCTCAGGGCTGCAGACGGCTATGAGGGCCCTGCTCCCCATCACTTTGATGCACCTTCCTAGAGAAGCCAGTGGAGAAGAGGGACCCTGTGGGCAGCACAGCATCAGGCACACAGTAGTCAGTCAGTAGGCAGATACTACTACATAACAAGCAGGTGACGTCTACCCACTAATGCCACTGCCCCCCAGGAGCAGGGACCCAGGCCAGAGCCTCCGGAATGGGAGAACCCACCTGTGCTCAGGCCCTCCTTCCCCTGCTATCACCCCCGCCCCCCTCACCCTACCTACCCCCCACCCCCCCACCCTGCCTATGACCCCACTTCCTTTATTCCCCTCCCCCAGCCCTCCACCCCATTCTCTTCTCATTTTTCTTTCTCACCCCCCATTCCTCTGTCTCTTCTCCCTTTCATCCACTCCACAGGCATTTTCTGCCGGGCCCTATGGGAACGGACCAAATGGGCCTTGGTCCCGGCCCCCAGGCAAGCATGTGGCAGGCAGTCACCATACGCTACTGCTTAGGGGCAGGGGTCCCAGAGTCCCTGAACTGCCTGGGAAACTGAGAAGTCTTCCTTGAGGAGGGGCCATTGAGATGGGTCTTTAAACTGAAGGTTGCTGGAGGGAAGCGGGGGTGAGGGGATGGGGTAACTGGGGGATGAGCTTTAAGGAGGGCACATGATAGGATGAGCACTGTGTGTTACAGGCAACTGATGAATCACTGAAATCTACCACTGAAATTAATAATACACTATTTGATAATAAACTGAATTTAAATAATTTTTTTTAAATGTATGGGAGGTTAGGAAATGGAGAGGGGGAGATGAGGGGCCATATTGCTGCTAGAAGGACAAAGATGGAGCTTGGCATGGTGGGGAGAGGGCTCAGGGATCGGAATGCCTGAAGCGGAGTCACACCCGGGGCCCTCGGGCCATTGTCACCTCCTCCTGCCTGGGACCCACTTCTCCCTCCTTCTGCCCAGACCTGCAGCGGAATAGCTTTCCAGACAGTGTCAGCAGGAGGGCACCAGGAGAAGGGTGTGCGGAGTCGGTGTCCTGCTCCCACACCTGTAGGGGGCGCTCCTGGTCTCTCTGCCCAGCCCCTGCCCCTTTGTCCCCAGCATCAGTCCCCCACTGCCTGAAGTTGCTGTCCGGAACTCCTGGACCTGGACTTGGCTGCAGGGAAGGCCTGGGATCAGACACAGCCAATCACAGGATCCCACTCCCTTGGCCTGAACGATGGACCCCAAGGTGGGCACGAGATTCCAGGCCTTGCCTGGGTGTTCCCTCCACCACCAGGGAAGAGGGATGCTCTGTAAACCTCAGAAGAAGCAGTCACAGAGTTGGGGTGAAGATTAAGTCAGGGAAGAATAATGGGATAGAAAGTGTTTCATTCAATGCCTCCCCCAAGAGCTCAATGCATGTGACCTTTTGTTTCTGTTTTTCATTTCCTTCCCAACCACCCATTCCCAAGAGCCCGAGTGAGTCCAGCAGGCCTCTCCCGGTACACGGGGGGACACGGAGACCTGAAGAGAGGCTGTGACTCGCTCTCTCCCTAAGTCTCCCAGGCTGCTCGGCCCACGAGAGGTGGCTTCCCCACGGCCACAGGTGTGTGACTCTTTTCTGTACGGACCGCAGCTGGGAGGAGCTGCGAGGTGTCGGCTTTGCCTTGGTCAAGTGGAGAGGCCAAGTGGAGACCCCCTGGGTGCCTCTGACCTCAGGCAGTCCCCCTACTGCCGCCATGTCTCCTCCCACCTTGCTCCTCAGGGCCTGGCTTCTGTGGGCTCGTTCTGTGAGTCCATGGCGGGCCACACCAGGCCTCTGGGCTCGCCCTTGCCCAAACCGCTTCATGTTTCCGAGTAACCTCTGCTGTTCCCGTGGGAGTGGGACAACCAGGAAAAGGCCTCGAAAACCAACCTGGAAGGTTTTTCAAACAAAAGAGTGTGATTTCCTTCAAGGGAGGCAAGAAGAAGGGAAAAATACCCCCCATGGTCCTCCCTGGCTCCAAGCGCCTCAGTCACTGTCTTGGGTGCATTTAGTGGTTTGGCGACTGTGGGCGTATTTTAAAATCTGCTGTCCAGGCAGAGAGACAAAGGACGCTGGTGTGGGGCCAGGGGAGACCTCAGAGGACAGGGGTATTCATCTTGTTAAAAATAGCCCACCCGTTGCTATTTCTATTGAACTTGGCAAACAGAGCTGTATGATTTTCCCTTTTTTCGGCCATGCTTTGCTTGGGTCGTCTGATAAAAATAGTAGATAACAAGCTTAAAAAAAGCTGGGATATTTTTACATGTAAGCCCCACTTGGAGTGGGCCTGGAGTGGGGTGGCCAGCGAGTAGGGAAATGGGCAAGAAGGGGAGAAGCGTGGTTGGTGGGGTGGGGGCAGGGCGCGTGACCACAGCGCACCAGGGATGGGAGGAGGGTAGAAGGCAGTCCAGGGAGGAGATGCGGGAAGGGATGTGGTGCTTTCTCCTGTGTCCACAGCGCAGGGTCAACAAACAGTGGCTGGGCCCTCCTGACCCACCGTGGACTTTGCAGTTTCCCAGGCCCCGCCGGCCCCAACCCTGACCTTCAGCACGGTTCCCACCACCCTCCCCAGCACCGGGAGGCTGAGCCGGATACGAAGCCGGCTCTGCACATCTTTCTGGACTAGGCTGGCAGTGCCAGAGCCTGTGGCAGGGAGGAGAACATTCTGGGGTGCGGCCTGAGGCCCAAAGCCACCTGGACGTGGATGCTGAGGCTGATGAGGAAGGACGGGGCTGCCCAGGCTGGACCACTGGCCCATTTGGGGTTATCAGTCAACAGGTGGTCTCAGGAGGCTGGATTTGTAGTTCTGAGTGTGCAACAGGGAGACTTGAGAGAGGCTGGCGTGTGTGTGTGTGTGTGTGTGTGTGTGTGTATCTGCAGTAGCCAGGCACACAGCTGTCTATGGGCCACTCCCCTAGGGTGAGAGTCTCAAGAATGTCACTGCTGGGTCCCACCACACCCTAACTCCAGGTCAGATGTGGAAGGAGCAAGACTAAACAAAAGTGGACACATGGTTGCATGGGCACCAGAGGTGTGAAGACAGCATGTGTGGCTCACACCGTGGGAGGCTCCAAGGCCATCTGGAGTGGAGGGGCTGGCAGAGCCCGAGTTGGTCAACCTCTGTGCCCAGAGGCAGACACCTCCTACCCTTTTGAGCTGGGGGCGAGGGCAGATGCCTAGCTCACATACCAACTTCTGGGGTGCCATGGGGCCAGTGGGACCCACAGAACCACCAGATAAACTCATCCTAACTTAAGCTTTTGGGTTTAGGAGACTGGGGACTTTCCACAGGCAGCATTTATGTCTCTCTGAGCAGACTCCCCCAAGGGCCGCTTGGGTCTCCCCACAGCCTCCACTACCTACAGGCTAGTAGAGACTTCCCAGAAGTGACAGGCTTATTAGCTGACAAGCCAGATGCCTAGCCCGGGAACCAGGGACTCACCTTCCTGTCCTCATCCCCGCTTTGACCCACATTGCTCCCGTCTGCCTGGGGAATGGGGGGCGCTTTAGAAAGCACGTTCATGTTCCCCACAGTGACCTTGACAAGTTGGCAGAGAAACCCATTCCCACTTAAAAACTGATCCAGGGAGATGACCCTGAGCAAGCGGAAGCCACATGGCTGACGGGCGCTACCCCTCCCTGGCTGGTCCAGGACACACACACACACGCACAGTCAGGCTGGAGACATGTCCTCTGGTTTTTATGGCCCTGAGCAGGGCACAATCCCCTCCCCATCCCAGGTAACCAGGCAGATGTAGATGCACTAAGGAGGGAGCTCCTGGGGATGGACACAGGCTGGCCTCTGCCACCCAAGGGGTGGCCAGAGCAGTTGGGGCTCTTACTGGTCAGAGCACTGTACAGAGAGTCGGGAGTCCTGGAAGGACTTTGCAGGAAACTACTGTGTGACTTTGGAAAAGTCACCTCCTCTCTCTCCTCTCACTTTCTCTGAGGAACATACCTCATAGGAGGAATCTTTTTAAGCCCAGGCTGAGGCAAACAAAAGGCTTCAGTATTTGCAATAAATAGACTAAAGAGGGAATCAATACATGGGTGCACCAGGGCTAGACCAATCCCTCCTGGGCCTGTCCCTTCAGGCTCCTAGCCCGATGTCCTCCAGGGCAGGCAAATATCCCAAGAGCCACACCTTGTCTGGCAGAGCCATGGCCGTCCACAGCCGGGAGAGCCAGTCCTGCAGGCCCCACAGCCCCCAGCACCTGCCCAAAGACCTCAGTTTCCTCCTTAGCTCTCGGCTTTCCCTGGGTCTGTTCCCCATCATTACTTCCAACAGTCATTCCCCCAGGGTCATGTGCTTGCCAGGGACCACAGAGGACTGTCAGGCTTCTAGTTGTCCCCTCCCCCTTGATTGTTCCTGGGCACTGTTGACTTTGCAGGAACAGCTGGAAGCCCATTAGGGGGAGCGGGTGCCCTGGGCCGGGCAACTGGTGGGACAGGTTTCTCAGCTGAAACTTCAACACAGGTAAAAGGCAAACAAATAAACAAGAGGCCAAGGGCACCTCTGCCGCTGGGCATGCAAGCTAGAGACGGGCAGTGAGAGGACAGTAGCCAGCTGAGCCCTAAGACCCTGGGGACTTAAACACGTTAAAGCTCTCTTTCCGCTAAGTCAACTGACCCCTCACTCCTTCTGGGGTGAGAGGGAAGTTCTGGGCTCTGTAAATTCCACTGTGAATATATGGTTCCCAGGGCAATGGGTTCCTGGGGGTTAATAAGGACTAAGAGTTGTCTCAGAGGGAGCCCCAAATGTGAGCCTGGCACTGGGCTGATGTTTCCTGCAAGCATCACGAAAATCCCACCAGGTAAGTAGGTGAATATTTTTATCACCCTTGTTTTCTAGCTGAGAAAATAGAGGCCCAGAGAGGTTAAGTAATCTGCCCAAGGGCACACAGCTAGAAAGTTGCTGAGCTGGAATCCTACTGCTTTCTGTCCCCTACTCACACAGCCTCTGCTCTCAGATATCTCGGCCACCATCGCCTGTTGCCTGGACTGCTGCAGGGCCCAAGCAATGGTCTCCTGCCTCCACCCACACCTGGCTTCTTATAGTGAATTTTCCACACATTGGCCACAGTGGGCCTGTTAAAGTATGAGTCAGATCATATCTCTCATCTGCCCACCAGAAGCATGGCTCTCCTATGACTGCCAAGGCCCCAGGCTCCCCTGCTATGTCCCTGAACTCAGACCCACCACACACCTCCTCATCCCACTCCAGCCTCACTGGCCTCAGCCTTATTTCTTCACCCCACCAAACATACACCTGCCCCAGGGCCTTTATACCTACTACTCCTGCTGCCTAAAATGCTCTTCTCTGTTTATCCACAGGACTCATTCCAACAGGTTTCTACTCAAACATCACTTTTTCGAGATGCTTTACCTGCCTTCCTGCATAAAATAGCCTACCATCTCCTCTCTATTCCTCCTCTCCACCCCCCTCAGCCCTGCTTTCTATTTCTTCAGAGCCATTCTGGCTACTGACATGTGTATACACACTTTTATCTGGTTTTATTTTTTTAACTATCTCTAACCTACCAGAATGTAAGCTCTATGAAGGAAGGGGGTTTAGCTCATTTTGTTTGTTTTTGTACCCCAGAGCATAGACTGGTGCCTGGCAGATAGTAGGTGCTTAGTAAATGTTGTCAAACTAATTAATTAAATAAAGCAATTCTAGAGCTGGAGTTCTTAATGTACTCTGCTGTTTCTCCCGCTGTGTTCTCTAAACCTCAGATTCTATGGTGCGGGATATGTCAGCCTTCTCCTGCAGATTAGGGGTCCCTCAGGCTGAGGACCAACTGGACTTCTTGATTACTCCACCACCTACCCCCATCCATCCACATGCAACACCCCTCCCCCAGAGGAATCCGTTCTAGCCGTTCTGGGTGATTACTCAGCCACAACCAGCCAAGCCCTATCTGTGAGGTGCTGCTTTGGGCACCGGCTCAGACCCTGGTAAGCAACATTGCTCGACAAAGCTGGTACTGTCTTGTCCTCATGGATTGCGGCCCACTGACCCAAACTGGACAGTCAGATAAGCAGACTTCTGGCTAGCCCTCAGCTGGGGCAGGCCTTCCAGGTTCACTCCTGCCAGCACTCCCACGTGGCATCGCGGCCCCCATCCCCATCCCCTACTCTTGACTACAGGGAGTCTCCGTCCTCCATGGCTCCTCCCAGGGGGACAGGCCTCCTTTCCGCTCAGCTTCTCCCCCAACCAGCAAGGTGCTCGGACCCTCAAGACACTGGTTTCCCCTTCTGTGAAACAGGAAGCCCGGGGCTAGTTTTTTCCTTCCCTTTAAGCAAGCCTAGATTTGTAGAAAGTTTCCCTCAAGGAGTTCTATCCCCAGTTTACAAAGGGATTCACTGCAGAGCTCTTAAACTAGCCAATGACCTCATTCTTAGAACATAGGATGCAATTTACAAAATAAAATTCTGATAGAGGGCTCAACCACACCCACTCCTGCTCTCCCGGATGGGTCCCTGGGAGATGGTGGGGAGAAGGCCAGTGCATTAATAGAAAAAACTTTGGCAGTTTCTTTGTGTGAAACTGAAATGACCTGGTCCCTCTCGAGCCACCGGTCTGTGACTTGGGGCTGTGGGGTTCAGTCTGGGTCCAGCAGGCTTTTGGCATGGCTAGGTGCCCCGAGGGCTGGGATACTCAGGAGTGAGAGGGCTAGGTGGGGGCCTGGGTGGCTTAGATGGGTTCTTCTCCTGGACTTTGGCAAAAAGTTTCCTCTGGTAACCGTGGCTGCTCTCCCAGCAATCCCAGGACAGGCAGATGCAAGGCCTCCAGACCAGGAAAAGGAAAGAAGGCCTCTTGGAGTAAGGTCTGACGTTTGGGAGGTGAGTCTCGGTTTCTCCATCTAGCAAGCATTTATAGAGCACCCCTTGTACCAAGGAGGATGCAGGAGCTGGGAGAGAAGCACAGACCTGGTCCCGCCCCAGTGGAGCCCACAGTCTGTGGAAGAGGCGGATGGGAGGCCTTGGTATAGGGCTGGCCCTTGGTGAGGCCATGGAAGGGACACAGGGCCTCAAAGCCCTTTTACAGACCTTGGTATTGCCCCCACCTCCAGAAGTGGTTTTGTAATAGAAACAAACCCAGACCTAGCTCTACAAGCTCCAGACTGATGGTCCTACCACTCCTTAAAGTTGGTCTTCTGTAGGCTTCCTTCCCCCTTGCCTCGATGCTTACTTAGACTTGAACTTGTGTTCTTAGGAAAGGCAATACATTTTCTCTAGGACTTCCATTTTCTCTCCTGGATCCTTTGTTCCAACAGCAGGAATCTGCAAGAAGCTGAGTGGGACTTAGAGGTTCCTAGTGTGGTGAGGAAAAAGAGCCACTCTAGAAAAGCAATACAGAGAAGTGGTTTAGGGCAAAGACTCTGATGCCAGACCAAGCAGGTGCAGAAGTGTATCACCTTGCTGTGCCTCAGTTTCCTCTTCTGTAACATGGAGTGATAATAGTGCCAATCTCCTAGGGGTGGGAGGAAAGAGGAGTCATATGTGAGCACGTAATGTCCACCAGACACTGCTAGGTCCTTTCTGGAGTTTGTTTCATATAGTCTCCACAGTGACACAGGGAGGTGATAGAATTATCACCTCCTTCACCTTCAAAGGCGAAGGAACCCGGGTTCAGAGAGGTAAGAGACTGAGTAGGTCAGAAATCAAACCCACTTAGCATTTCTCACACCATGTTTAGTTCTGTTTCATGTCTGTCTCCCCCTCCCGAGGCTGGTAGCATTTAGGAATTGTTAACCCAGCCTGGTGACATAGGCAGTTTGCTGAGAGAGAGGACGTAGTCTGGTCATCACTTATCAGGAAGATTTTTGCTCCCGAAAAGGTTGGGGTGCGGGGCGCCTGGGGGGGCCAGTTGGTTAAGCCTCTGCCTTTGGCTCTGGTCATGATCTCAGGGTCCTGGGATTGAGTCCCGCATCCGGCTCCCGGCTCAGAGGGGAGCCTGCTTCTCCTTCTCCCTCTGCTGCTCCCCCTGCTTGTTCTCACTCTCTCTCACATAAATAAATAAAACCTTTTTTTTTTTTTTTTAAAGGTTAGGAACTCTCATTTCCCACTTCTTCAGACCCCTCAGAGCCTACCCAGCAAAAGGCCAAGTACTTGTCATGTACTCAGATGCTTTTACTTACTGAGGGGACGAATGAAGGAACAAAGGAAGGAACCAACAAGGCAAGCACTGAGGGAGAGACAGATTGAAGCAATAAGTGAATCTGAAGGAAATGGGATCCTGCTCTTGATTCTCTTTCTTACACTGGAGGAAAACCAACAGCCAGGGAAGTAGGCCCCTCACTGCAGGAGGGCTGCCTGTGGAGGGTAAGAGTGAGCTCTGTTTTTGTTTGCCTTCCACCAGTGGGGAGCAAGCCCAGTACAGACTCCTCACCCCCTAAGAAAGCCTCACCCCCTGGGGCCTACTCCTCCACGCCTGGCCCCTCTCAGAGGAGGCCTCTCTCTGCATCACTGGAGCAGGCTGAGGGCGCCTTTCCCTTGGGTGCCTGCCCTCAGGCCTGGGAGGGCTGGGGGAAGGGCTGACAGAGGAGGAGGCCTAGGAAGATTTGTTGGGGCCTTTCTGGCCTCTTCCCCCCTTGCCCTCTGAGGGCCAGTGGGCGCCTGGCTCAGGGTAAGTGTTCAATAGACGGCCGAGAATGGCAGGGAGCTCCGCTCACCTTTCAGCCACAATGGGCTCTAAGGGGCCCCAAGCACCAGAGCCAAGGAACGAGCTCCCTCCCTCTGCCCTCACAGTCAGCCAGCTGCTTTGGACCCTAGAAGTCAGTGGTCCCCACCCGCATGGGCTTTCCCCAGGCCCTGAGCCCATGCCTATAAACACCCTCCCTGGGAGTCACTCCCCCCAGTACTGGAAGCTCTGGCTTTCCCATCAAAGGCCCCAAGGGGAAAATGACCAGTGGGTTAGGGAGTAGAGGCCAGAGCCTCGGTCACTCTGCCTGTGGCTGGCGTCCTGTGGGGTGCCGGCTGGCAAAGGGCAACTCCCTCTTCCCCACACAGAGCTGGCAGGACAGCGGGTTCATCCTCCTTCAGCCACAGCCTGCAAAAAGCTTGTTCCCCTGGAGCCTCGGGCCACTGGCCAGTCCACTGGGGACATCCCTCAGGGAACGGAGGGGCGGGAGGGGCAGGGCGGGCACCCAGGCTGGCACACTGTGGCCGGCCTCCCTGCTCGGAGGACCGGTGGTTTGCACGTCTGGCTCCCTGTGGCCCAGACAGCCCCAACACATCACTGGGGGACGAGCAGGCTCCTGGCCAAACTCGAATTCACAGCTCAGGCCCTCAGAGGCTCCAAGCCAGGGCCCAAAGAAGTGGGGGCAGGAGGAGAACACAAGAACACAGGACTCTGCAGCCGGGCAGAGTGGGAGGGGTGCTACATTGGGGGGTGGCGGAGGCCAAGAGTCCAGAAGCACCCCGGGGGCAGCTCAGTCATGGGACTTCTGGAGGAGGTAGGCCAGGAATGGGAAGAGAAGCTGGAGGAAAAGAGAGGGAGCGACTGCCCAGAGGAATACCCAGGAAACTGGGTGGCTCCTTCTGTCTCTTCTGACGCTACCCCCCAGCTTCAGGCCCTTCGCCAGGCCAGGCCCCCCCTGGAAGTGCTCCTCCCAGCCCCTCCTCACGACTTCATCCTTCAGGGCCAGCTCCAAGTTAGCCCTCTGAGAGTCTTCCCTGATTCTCCCCAACCAGGAGCAAAGTCATCCTCTGAACTCTCAGAGCACATGATCTGTGTCCCCCTTCTTTCCGTCTGCTTTGCCTCCCACACGTCCTTCGTGTGAGGCCATCCACAAACGTTACTGAAAATGTCACTGTATGGGGCGCTAAGGGGATACTGAACTGAGTTCGACTTGCTTCCTGTTCGCAAGGAGATGGTGGTCGTGGGGCCAGAGCAACGTGAGTGAGTCAACCTTCTCCAGAGACACAGGTGCTAGAATTCGGGTCAGTAAGCATTTCAATGAGCATCTACTACAAGCAGGGCCAGAAATAAGCACTTCAGAAACACAGTCATCAGGGGAGTGAAGAGACCAGGACAGTGAGAGTTAAGTGCCTGACGAAGGTGGGCCCAGAGGACCTTGGGAGCACAGACTCGGGTCCTCGGGCCAGAGGCACAACCCTAGCTGAGAATCGAGGGATGAGCAGGTCTCAGCCAACACAGGAAGGTGGAAAGGGCCCGGGGAGCAGCACTGCAAAGGTACAGCCTTGGCAAGTTGGGGCACTATGGGTTTGGGGGCCTACTGGAGTGCTAGAAGGTGTGTGAGGCATGTCACCTGGAGGTGTGTTGGGGCCAGAAAGCCAAGTCAACCACATCTGGACCTGAGGCCCATGATGGCTGTTCTCCCCCAGGTCTATTCTCCACCCTGCTCTGTCTGGGGAACCTGGCTTCTGGTTGCATCGAGCCAATGGAAGGCACCAGGAGGTAATCTCAGGAAGGGAAGAGAGTGAGGCCCCCTAGCAGGCTTGCTAGACCATACCTTGGCAAGTGTTGCGTCCCTCTATCTATGACCACAGGTCCTAGCAGGTGACCCCTCTCCTGAAGCAACAGCTACCTCCCTGCTTCCTTCAGACCAACCACTGGCTCCCTCCTGTGTTGGTTCCCTCAGCTCTGTAAACAGCATCCAACTCCCTTCAGTTTCCCCTTTACGACAGTCTTGTAGGCCTGCCTGGACCGTGACCCAGGAACTTGCCTTCGAAGGCCTAGGAGGAGCACTGGAGGGTTTTAGGACAGGGAATGAGCCTGAGGAAATGATGGAGGCTCTACTGAGGCTGCACTTTGTGGGTTGGAGAAGCAGAGGAAAGTATTCTAGGCAAAGGAAAAAGTTTGTACTGTGGCACAGAGGTAGGAAAATATGAGGAGTGTGGGCCAGAGTGGTAACTGTCAGAGCTTTTTAAAGTACGACACGATGTGCATTTTAAGCAACTCATCTGTGACCTGTTGGGCATGGATAGGGGAAGAGTACGGGGGATGAGGGGACTGGATGAGATGCCAGAGAAGCCGTGAAGAATCAGATAGAGGCAGTAGCTCTGGGGAGGAAGGAGGACCTTCCTGGGAGGACCCAGGAGGTTTGGAAGGCAAAACTGAGGGGACCTCGTTCCTAAGTGCTGTGCGGTGATGGAGCTCAGGAGTTGTGGCTGGGCTGACTACATGGGTGAGCAAGGAAGTCAGAGAAGGAGCGGGACTGGCTGCAGGGAAGGGCAGAGAGAGGGGTCCAGGACAGAGGTGAGAGCTGGAGACCAGAGCTGCTGGTGAAGGTGATGGCAGGGGCCAAAGAGGTGGGTGAGATCCTGGGCCCTGTCTCTGCAGAGCTGGCAAAGGAAGACGTCAAGGAAATCACAAAGCACAAGGTATCGTGGTAGCTGAGGGAAGGAGGTCTAGCTAACGTAGAAAGGAGTCAGTGGTCTATGGGGCAGACATCCCACCATGCCCTGGAATAAAGGTACCTTGTGCCCTGAGGCAAACATCCCAGAATTCCCAAGGGTAAGCACCCCACCATGCCCTGGGGCAGACATCCCGCCATGCCCTGGGGCAAATGTACCACATTATCTGAGATAAACATCCCACCATGCCCTGGGGCAAAAGTCCCTTCACACCCAGGGACTAACTAACATCCCACTATACCTTAGAGCAGACCAGCTCATTGAGAAAGGTTCCATTTCTATGCACTGCAGAATTTCCAAGACCCTTTCTGGGGCACAAACATTTCTTGAATTATTAACTTCTTTAACCCTCATGGCCACTGCCTTGGAGAGATGATGTACCGTGCCCATGTACTGCTGCTAACATGAGGCTGGGGTCTGAGCAGGGCAGGCAGACGGATGCCATGTCTTAAGTATGGCATCTGCTGTCCCCTCACTGATGCCCAGTCTCCTCTGTAGCAATGGGCTGCATGGTGCTGCTCTCTTTCCACACGGGGAGCTTGCTTCCTTCCTTCCCGGGGCAGCACCCTTCCTGTCATGAAGCTGGAGCCCTGGGCTGTCTGATCTCAGTTGCTCTCCCCCACTGGTATTGATCCTGTGGGGGGAAGTGTGAGGTGACCCTGCAGACACCCAGTCTGGTCTCCACAGGAAGCCTTCCCCAGGTTTGAAGACAGAGTCCCACTATTGTCCTTGTCTTCATGCTCATCTCTAGCTGGGGCTCTCCAACCCTGGTTCCCAGCCCTCTGCAAAACTGAGACACCAGACAGAGCTTCATGGGAACAGAGAAGCAGGCTCTGCTTCAGAGACATTCCATGTATGAAGACTAAGACCAGTGATGATCCATGGCGGCTTCCCATCCTCCCCCTTCCCTTTCCAAAGTTGCCCGGTATAGCCCAGGGCCTGGTGGCATGATGAAGCCTGGGGTCCCTCCCAGCCCTGAGATTCTGTGGCTCCGGGGATCCCTCTGCAAGGCCCTAATCCCCAGGGTCCTGAGAACTCCTCTTGAGATAGTTGCTGGGCCATCCTCCTTCCTAGCCTAGCAGACAGCATGCCTGCCCCCACTACCTGTCCCTGCAGAGGAAGAAGTATGCCCGCCCCACCCCCCCTCCAGATTAGTGCATCCCTCTCCGCACAGACACCTCCTGCATCTCACAGCCGCAGCCCTAATCCTAGACTTGTTTCAAGCTGAATTCTGAGCCTGTGGTGCAGTAGCTGAGAGGTTGAGGTGGAAAAGGATTTATAGGCCGCATTAAATCATGTGTTTATTGTTAAGTGAGTGAGGCCAGAGGTGCTCAGGAGCTCCGCGTCCCTCCGCACCACCTCGGGTCCCACCAAAGTGCCTACTCTCTCATCCACAAAGGGCACCTCTGGGGCCCTGTCGGCTTCTCCTAGAGGCCCACACCAGTCCCCCTTGCCCCACTCCCCCTGCAGTGGCAGGCAGAGGTTGCCTTATCCCCACTGTACAGATGAAGAGACCTGAGGCCTCACAGGGAGGAGGCCCTCTGCCTTCGGTTGTACTGCAAGGAGGTAGAAATGGCATGGACAGCGTCTCAGCCTGGTAACACTGGGGCCCTGATTCTTGCAAGCTCATGTAAGCACTCTGGGGTCCTTTTCTGGGAAGAGCTCCCTAGCCTGAGGTAGAAAGGGTATGGGACCTGAGCCCTGCTCTGCCTGTAGGACCTCAGACCCCTCAAGCACAGAGAGCCCTGGCCTGCAGAGTCAGGGAAGGAACCCCAGTACCCACCCTAACCCCCTTTCCTGAGTGTTGGGGGACAGTGTGACATTCTATCCCCGGAACCCATCCCTCAGCCCCTACCCTGCCCTCCAGCAATGGCAGCCAGTGCTCCCAGCCAGCGTCCCCCATCTGCCCCGACGGCCACATCCATGTTCCTGCCGGCTCCACTGTTTGTTCTCACGCCCTGCTCTCCCTGCTCACATTCCTGGCCACTTCTCTCCCAACCCACGGTTTCCAGGCATCCCCCATTGGCCACCCCCGCCACCCCAGGTGACCCTGGACAGGACAGGCCATGAAATCCCCGGACGGGTGCTGAGAGACTCCCACCAGGCCACCTGCCCCCAGAAAACAGGCCACTGAGAAGCTGCTGGGTGCAGGGGCTGGACCAGGGCACCCAGGGAGCCAGCAGGCTCCCCGTGTTACTGTGGGCAGGACCGGCTGCCTCGCACTGCTCCTGAAGCAGAGCAGCATCTCTGGTGCATCTCTGGCTCTCTTTAGCTGGTATTTTTATAGCTTAAGGTTGGAGGAACGCCGGGGCCAGGGAAGCATGGCCCCTCTGCCTGGGCAGCCCATCTGCCCACCAAAAATGTGCTGTGGTCTTGAACCCCACAGCTCTGTCCACGTTCCCACGAGGGACCCCAATTCCATCTGAACGACACTGCAGGCATTTAAATGTGTTCCTCATTCCTAGTTTTATGAGATGCCCATAACATACCAGGTTGCATAGACTTGGCGGGGGCCGGAGGAGGGTTTTCCTAACATTTTAGAGGAAAGGAGACTGATGCCCAGAAGGCAGATCGGAGGCCCAGTCTGGAGCAGAGGCACAGCAAGGGCAGGAACCCAAGAGTCCCCATCCCCATCTGGGATGCTGACTCCCTTCCAGGCTGGACAGAGAGGGGAAGGCTGCTCAGGTTCTGCAGAATCCTGGCAGAACCCACTGACCTTACAGGGTCCACGTTCTGTTCGGCTAGAGGCTCCTGCCACAGGTGCCCCCACCTAGCCCCTGCCACCTTCACCTGACAGAGCTAAGCTGCAAAGCTGAGAGGGGAGCAGATGTGCCGAGGGGGGCCTTTGAGCCAGTGCTTCCAGGACATCCCAGGACTTGTCAATCTGTGCATTTGTCCCTCTGGAGTCAGCCCTCAAGGGCAGTGAGAAAGGACTTCAGTGGCTGCATGAAGTAGGGCTTCCTTGGGAATAGCTGTGTTCTGGACTGAGATAGCCAGAGAAAGAGGGAGGGGGTGCCTATGGGTCTCCTTGTCTCTTCTGGGTGAGGGATGGATGGAGTGAAAGGTGGCAGGGCAGAGCCTTGGCTATTCAAGCTAGGATGTGGCTGGGGACAGTGGGAGGGTTGACAAATTTGGGCCAAAAGTTCAGATGTTCCCAAAAGAGGTGGCTCATGAAGGAGTAGTCAGTAGGGGGGGAGGGGGAAGAATTGAACAGAAAAGAGCCTGGCAGGAGATTAAGAGAAGACCACTTCTGTGAGGGGCACTGCAACGGGCATTTTATATCTAGTTTTTCACAGCAGGCTTAAAGGGAAGTAGGAGCATTCCCATTGTAGAGATGTGAATACTGAGGCTCAGAGAGGTTAAAGTGAGTTTAAATCAGGGTTATTCAAAAACAAATGGCTCTATAAGCTGGAACTCAGACCCAGACTCTGTGATCCCAAGTCTCAAACTCCTTCTTCCCCTCCAGACTGCAAAGCACCTTGAGAACTGTGCTCATTTAGTCCTTCATCATACTGAGCACTGAGCTCAGGGCTTCATAATACAATAGGTGTTCAATAAATGCTGTTGTCCTAATGACTTGTCAGGGTTCCAGTCTCCTTGTTTGTAAAACCAGACTAATGATTCCTTAAGAGGACATGCCTGGAGGTGGTGTTTAGACCAGGGCTCTTGGAGCCCAGCCCCCCAATCTTTGACCTGGGCATCCCAGGCAGTCTGGTGCCATCTGGGCTCAAGAAGCCCTTGATATCCCCATCTCTATCTTTTTTTGTTTCTGTTTTTAGTAATCACTACACGCCATGTGTGACTCGAACTCAAGACCCTGAGATCGAGAGTCTAGTGCTCTACCAAATGAGCCAGTCAGGCACCCTGTTCCCATCTAGGTCTATGGGAAGACAAGAAGGACACTCAGATACCCCCCAGCATCAGAGTCCATGACCCTAATCTCTGGCTGGGGACCTCTCCACCTTCCACTCCAGGACTGCTCCAGGTAGCTCAGGAGGTTTAACGAAAAGTTCCCCAGAAGCACATAGAGTATAATCCGTGTTACGTTTTAGGAGGCAGTCCCACAAATAAATGGCAGAGAACAAAGAGTATGTGATTCAGAGAAGTGGCTTGGAAGAGCCCGGGCTTAGCCCTGCTCCTCCCTAGTCACGTGATCATGGGCCAACCTCTCCTTTCTCAGTCTGCTTCCACATCAGTGAAATGGGGATAACTCGACCTACTCTGCAAGTCTTGTAGGAGAGTTGTGAGCCTCAGATGCATGAAGGCTGTTCAAGACTCTTTGTGGGGCGCCTGGTGGCCCAGGTCATGATCCCAGGGTCCTGGGATCTGACAGCCTGCTCAGCCAGGAGTCTGCTTCTCCCTCTTCTATTGCCCAACCCCCACCCCACCCCCAGGCCCTGCATTTGCGCACTCGCGCACTCACTCTCTCTGAAATAAATAAAATCTTTGCGGGGAAAGACACCTTTGCAAGCAAGGAAGAGGTGAACAGAGGTTACTTGGATTTACTCCATTTTCATTTTGTAATTTTCCTTTCTTACTGTAATGCCCAAAAGGCTTGGGAGACATTTCTCCGTTTGATGAGTTTATGGGAAGCCCATACTCCCTCCTGCTTAGAAAAGGTTTCTCATGGATTCGGGTGACTGTAGGAAGTTGGAAGTGCTTAAAACAATGTCTCATGGTTCATAAGATGCTGGTTCAGAGAATGGAGGAAGTAAAGTGCCCTGGGCATGGTTATCACTGTGTCCTGTGCTAGATAGTAACATAAGTTGGTAACATTGGAATGGGACTCCTCTTATGCACCCCAGGTCGGCAAATAAAAGTTCCTGAAATGAAGATGTTGAATTTAACTCTGATACCAGGTTCACTGTGGGGCAGAAAGGGCCACAGAGACTCACACCTATAAGATTTTGGAAGCATTTCTGGAAACAATTCCCGGTTGCTCTAGGCAAAGAGTGCATCTGAGGAAGGCGGAGGGGCCACACTGAAATGGGGGTCAGTCACCATACTGTCCCCGACCATCCTCTCCCACTCCCTTCTTCCCCTCCACTTCCCTAGTTCTGCTCCCTTCCCCCAACCCCCTCTGGTACAGCCAGAACCTGGCCTTGTGTTGGGGACTGTGGGGGAAGCCGTGGGAAAAACAATCAAACCTTGGTCAGCCGGATAATTAGCTGTTCCTCTGTGACCATGGCCTCTCTGTCCTCTTCCCGTTGCCACCCCGCCACCCCCGCCTGGACAAGGGTTTCCGAACACCCGGGCGACATCACCTCATTAATGTTAATGGCAAATCCGGACATGAGCCCGGATGGTCATAAATTGTCCTGTGGGAGAAAGGGTCAGAGGGTTTGTATTGGCGTGTGCTGCATGTAGGAGCCTGTCACACAAGCAGGGGGTGCACGTGCAAGTATGTACCCCTTGGGGTTTGCACGGGAGAGCATGCGTTATTGCACAAGAGAGGAAGCGTGTATGTGGGAACTGAGTGTGTAAACCATACACATCTGAGTGTGGCTGTGTGTGCGCTTGAAAATTCGTTTGCAGCGACTTGTGCCTCTGTCACAAACACGAGTCCATGGGCATCGAAGTACGGACTGCATGATATTCTGGGGTCTACACATCCCTATGCATGTGAGTGCGTGCATGGAACACACACAGACGTACTGTGAGTGCGCTGTGGCCGAATTTTAGCACCTCAATATAACACCAGGCACATACCATGCGCTCAATGAATGTTGGTTATTTTTATCCTTAATAATTCAGATGCCCATGGACTCGTACCCACATACACGCTTCCTCTCTTGTGCAATAACGCACGTTCTCCCGTGCAAACCCCAAGGGGTACATACTTGCACGTGCACCCCCTGCTTGTGTTTACCTATTTACACAGGTAAACGTGTGCATGCCCAGGGGCCTGCTCCAGACCAGCCTGTGGGTGTGTGGACATCTGTACACAAGCGGACACTATGAATGTATCTGTGAGCCCAAGGGTCGGTGTACACGCATGTAATGTCCGAGTCCTCGAGGCTGTGGGCCCTTCTGTCCTGTCCACGTTCACTGGCACAATAACGGTGGAGAACAGCTGGGCAGCCCCACGGGACTGCCTGAGGAGTGAGGCTGGCCCAGCATTCACACCCCCAGGCCCTGCTAACAGGTGGCGGGGGGGGGGGGGGAACACAATGCTCAGAGGCCCGCAGTCCACAGGCACCACTGACCACCCCAAGGGATGGGCTGGATACCCGGAGCTTCCCCTCCTCCTCCCTTTTTCTACAAATCCCACTAACCTCCAAATTCTGTCAACTCCCCCCCCACAAATCTCTCCATTTGTCCAGTCCCCTCTCTGTCCCCTCTCAGGACTGCAAGAGCCTCTTGTGCTCCTAATCCACTCTCCACACAGCAGCGAAAGTGATCTCTTAGAAATGCAGATCTCATCACCTCACTCTGGCTGCCTAAAACCCCTTAATAGCTTTGCATTGCTCTCGGATAAGGTCTGCAATCCCCTCGCCTGAGGCCCCATCTCCCACCCTCTCCCTCGACCCGGCTCCTGTGCACAGCTCCCCAGCCCTCTCAAGGCCCCCACACCCTTGGTTGCCTCTGCCTAGAAGGCTCTTCTCCTCCTGTCCTACTCGCCTTCTCCTCCCCAAACCAGGTCTCACCTCTGGCACCTCCTACTTCCAGATTCCTCCTGTTTTGTCCTTTCCCATCCTCCTTGTAATTCTCTCCAGTGTCTTCAACACACTGGCACCTCAGCTGTGGTGCAGCCTTGTCATCCCTGTCTCCTCTGAGCCCTGGGAACTCGCAATGTCATCGCGTCCTGGCCGCCATGCATCCAGGCACGGCACGCAGGCCTGGGTCCTGTGTGGTCCCCTGGAACAGCCGGCCCCGGCTCTCCAAAAGCCCACAGACACAGACAGAGAGGAGGCTGCTAGCTTAGTAAATGCCCTGAAAGATGTCAGGAGGGGCAGAGAGGGGCTTCGCAGAGGTACAGACAGAGGCGGCCTCAAGAAGTGAAAAGCCAGCCAGGAAAGGGAATTCCAGAGAGCGGAACAGCAGGAGCAGGCAGCACGGGGAGCCCCTGCAGCCTACACCATCGCGGGGGAGGTAATAGAAAGCGAAAGTGGGAAGGCCAGTGGGGACCAGACGGTGGAACCTCAAACACCCTCTCATTTTTTAAATTAATCTGACACCCATTAGCCCGAGATTCCAAACTCTCATTTGTACTGGGGACACTCTTGTCCCTTGGGCATCATGTGGCTGAAGGGTGTCCACCCTGAGGCCTGTTGGAACCAGCTCAAGGACCCCCAGGACGGCCACTGGGTCCACGGCCCCAAATTCCCACTTTATCAGCAGGAAGGAGAGGCCCAGGGAGAAGCAGCAATTTCCCCTCAAACCTAGAGCTTAGCCAAGTATCTAAGTTCAGCCCAAATTGGGCCACCCAGCCTGCTCAGAGCCTGTGCCCCAGGGGTCAGGGGCCAGGGGTCAGGCAGCTCCTTCCACAGGAAGGCTCCAGTCCCCTCTAAGTGGAGGGGAGCAGCCCCTCTCACAGGCCCCAGGCAGGAACTTGGGCAAGGCAGCAGATTAGCTCTGTGAGGAGGCCCAGGCAGGGACTCTGGGGGTGGGGGCCTCCGTGAGAGGGCCAAGAGCTTTAATTCCCCCCTTTCAGTTGCTGTTGCTAATTCAGGTCCCAAGGGGCTTGCTGAGTTTGTCCTGGACCCAGCCACTTAATCTTATAATACCTCCCAGCAAAGCCCCTTTGTTCTCCCTCTTGCATAAGGTGCTAGGAACTGTGGCCGCCTCCTCCCCCTCGGCACCTCCTTCGTCATTGGCCCAGAGCCTCTGCTGGTGGCTGTGGCTGGCTGCACCTCCAGGCCCTCATGGGGGTCCCTAGGAACTTTCCGCAGGGGATGTTTAAGGCAGCTAGTTGCTAATAAAGATATCCTCTGGGTCTGTTCCCCCCACGCCTCCGACCTCTGGAAAGCCTGGCGCTGTATCCCACTGACCCTCTGGGCAGGAGCAAGTCCCCAAATGGGGGCTTTTACTGATCTTGGAAATCTCAGCTGGCTCTGAGACACATCCAGCAATGAGGAGTGCATCCTCTGATCTCCCAAGGGAGAACTGGCTGGGGTCCCCCCTCCTCCTTCCGCATTCCTAGGGTTCAGACCAGCTCTGTGGACATGTGAGTTGCACTCTCGTACAAGGGCCCGTGTTTAGAAGGGCTGCATACTTGGTTTAATGCTCTGCTGTCACTATCTTGAAATTCTTAATAATGTTGCACAAGCACCGGGCATTCTCATTTTGCCATGGACCCCACAAATTATGCAGCTGGCTCCGCCTGCAATTTTGGAGCAAGCCCAGGAGCCAGCCAGCAGGGGAACCTGAGGGTGCCCAGAGGGTTCTGGTTCGAGCTCAGCCCTGGTTGGACATAGGAGCCGGCAAGTCCTTGTCCTCCCTCTGGGACTCCCGTTCCCCCGAGAGAAAATAAGTTCAGCTGACACTGACTTGGGATATTAGACTACTGTAACTAGTTCGAATGCTAAACGTACTGTCTGGAACTGCCCAAAAGACCATGCTCTACAGGGGTCTACACCAAATGGAGATCACTGAAAGCTCAGTGACAGGGAAGGGACAGAAAAGAGGGAGTCTGTCAATGTTCGTCCTTTGAACTCTGGCAAGAGCCTGCTGCAAGAAGTGTCGGGGCAGCAAGGCAAGGCACCTCTCCTGAGCCTCTGGGTCCCTTCCCCGGGCAGGCGCCTGACAGACCAGGAGGGGAGCGGCTAGTCGAGTTGGCCACGATGGAGAGGGAGAGCGGGCATGGCCTTGCTGCCAGTCACCCCTGTTGAAGGCACTCCTCTCTCTGGGCCAGGTCCCCTGTGAGCAGGCCTCTTCTCTGACACCATCCTTGCCTTTGCTAGGGACAAGGGCAGGCTTGTGCTGGCGAGACCCCCAGGAGGTCAGAAGCTCCTGTGGCACCAAGCAAAGAGCCCCTCTCCATATTCCCAAGTTTGGGAAGGACCCAGAGTCTTCCCCAGCTGCCTGATCCCTTCCACGGTATCCCCAGACCCAAATCATAGTGGGGCCTTCTTACTGCACACTGTATGACCCAGAAGCAGAGGCAGCAGCCCAGAGAAAACTCCCTGCTCCTTGGGAGCTGCAGGCTGCCCTCACCCAGAACAGCCGGGGCAGGGCCTGGCTTCGCGCCCGCTGACGCGTGGCTCCCGTGGGTCCCTGAGGGGTTGGCCGGCTCTGGGACCAGCTCCAGAAGTCAGGGCTAAGGATCCACACAGCATGCGGGCTTCCTGGAGCAGAGACACATTTCCTCTCTCCTCCACTCCCCCTTCTGTGGTCAGGACAAGGTTCTCCAGGGTTAGGGCCCAGGGCTCCCAAGCTTGATCCTTCAAACACTCCACAGGGGCATGCTCTATTTCAGTTTCTCCGGATAAATAGGCCAGGCCAGGAGCTCCAGTAAGACCAAGGACTCTGCCCCATCTGGCTCAGTAGTAAATCCCAGGTCCCCGCACAGGGTCTAACATAGAATAGGGGCCCTTCATATTGTTAACCAAGTGAATGAAGAAGGAATGAATGAATTCATTCTTCAATTTCATTGAGTGGAAGAATGTATGGCCTAATGAATGAAGCAGCACCTAGAAGCTTCCAAAACATCCAAGAAGCTCTTCCTCACTCCTACACAGGCCCTCACATGTGACCAGAGTTCCTCTCATACCTGTGGTTTGCTCTCTGGAGTTGGAACTGATATGGAATAAATGAGGAGGGGCAGTAGGCCCCTTGCCCGGAGTTGGGGGAAGGCCATACCATCCTTCCAAGGACATAGGCCCCAACAACTCAAATACCCAGCACACCAGGATGGAAGCCACCCTGAATCATCACCACCAAACTCCTGGGGCTCAGCTAAAGTGACTATGGCCCAGAGAGGACAAGGAACTTACCCTAGGTCACACAGTGAGTTGGTGGGGGAATTAGGACTAGAATCTAGGACCGCTGAGTCCCTGCCTAGGGCTCCTTCTGTTCCACCAGAGACCCAGCCATGACTGACCCAGACACTGTGAGACTAGTTTCAGCCATAATCAGGTGGACCTGGCCTGGGACCTGAACCCTGGCTGTCTCAAGCTGTGGCAGCCTGGCCACCTGCTGGCCAGAATGCTTGGAATTGCAAGGGAGGTGGTAGGGTCACAGTTTGTTTGGAATCAGACAGCCTTGCACAACTATGAGGCCTGCCGGAAGCTGGGCAGACCACTCTTCCCCACCCCTGCTCTGAGGCCAGAGGGCTGGTGGGGCCACAGCGCACACAGGGCCAAGGTACCAGATCAGGAGGAGAAACCCAGGGCCTGACTGTTTATGGTGGGGATAGCTCTCTAGGCTCTGTTATCAGACCTCCCGCGGGGAGGGACGTCACAGACAGCTGCTTAGGCAGCCTTGGAGAGGGCAGTCAGGGGGCTCTGGTCCCCCCACTTACAGTCTTGGAATGAGCTCCAGCACCCTTCCCTGACAGTTTCTCATGCAGTGTCTTTCATTTGCTCACTGTCACTCGGCCTTCAGCACTGGATCACTCCCATTCTACAGATGGGGCCACCAAGGCTCAGGTAGGTTCTGTACCTTGGCAGAACTCACATAGTGAGGGATCTAAATCCAGAAGAATTCCCCTTCCCCCAGATTTTGCAGCTGAGTGCCTCATGACATTGTCCAGTTCTTACAGCAGCCTGCCTTCCCAGAGCTGTTAAGAACCTGGAGCCACAGGGCGCCTGGGTGGCTCAGTCGGCTAAGCATCTGCCTTCAGCTCAGGTCATGATCCCAGGGTCCTGGAATCAGCATGGTCAGGCACTCTGGGGAGACTGCTCCTCCCTCTCTCTCTGTCCCTCTCCCCCACTCATGTGTGTTCTCTTTCCCCTCTTTAAAATAAATAAATAAAATCTTAAAAAAAAAAAAAAAAAAAAGAACCCACAGCCATGAAAAAGATAGATCAGGGGCTATTAATGGACCCTGTCAAGTTGGCAGACCTGCCCAAGTCACCCTCTTCAAGTCAAAACCTTCCATGCTCTCTACTACCCACTACCTTGGGCAGGCCGTGACTCCCCACACCCTACCATGACCTTGCCCCTGCAGGCTTCTCCAGCCTCAGTCCCACATTCTCTCCACTTTGAATCTCACAATGCAGGCCCTAGAAGGTGACTTCGAAAGCATCCCTGGCCAGGCTGTTTCCAGACTCCAAGTTCTCTCTGCCTGGACACCCACAGTCTACCCTTCCCTTCTCATAACATGAGACTCAAATAAAGTGTTATCTTCCTCATGAAGACCTCCTTATCTCCCATGGGCCCTCCATGCCCCCTTAATCCCTTGGCATGCTTATACCACACTAGAGAGTAATGACCTGCTTCCGTGCCTGGTCTATCTGCACCGTGACCATGCATCTACCTCTGGAGTTCAGCACCTAGCCCCAGATGGGGAATCTCAGGGCGGTTCAATGAAGGCTTGTTGAATGAATGAATGGAAGGGAACAATGCCCTGCGGAGGTGCGACTCTGAAGATAGGGAGTGTCCAGAGGGCTTGGAAAGTCACTGCGGGCTGGAAGAACCAGAGGAATCTCATACCACTCTGGAAACGCTGGCCTGAACCCAACAAAGGTGAAATTGAACTAGGATAGATGAAAAATCTCCCCAGTGGGATTCAAAGAGGCTGTGACCAGGCGGCCTGCAGCCCGGCCCAGAGGAATGGAAGGTCATCTCCTGTCCTCCCCGCAGGAGGATCTGGATTCCCAGGACCAGACAGGGAGGGTGTAGCCTCCAGGAGCTCCTGGGACTCTGTCCAGCCCTCTCTCCCGCTCTGAGCAGCACAATACCTTAAGCTCCTGCCCCACAGGCAGGCCCGGAAGTCCATTCATTCTCCCAGGGAAGAGTGGAGACCTTAAATAAAGAAAGTTTATGTAACCTTGCAGAAGCATGCCACATGGCAGTGAGCCGGAGTGGGGGTGGATGAGTACTTCGGCAAGGTGCTCAAGATCACCGAGTGTTCAGCACCAGGATTCTTGATCCAGGGGCAGGCTGGAGAGAGAAATGTGCTGTCTGCAGAAGCATAATCGATATTTTAATTTACTACTTGGAAAAAGAAAGCATACCCCCTGTGGTTTCCAAAGACCCACTGTAAGGCAGGGTTCTTGGCTGGTGCTGTGCATGCGGGGGAGAGCGGGGCAAGGCACTGGGGCCGTGGCTTAAATGAAGTTGCCCTGGGCTGCTTAAGCAGTGTTTGTCCAGACGATTGTTTATAAACAATTGGTGAGTTATTAATAATAACAGCTGTGGTGTACTGCCCCTTCCTTAGCGCCAGGTGCAGACAGAGTTTTCCTATGCATTCTTTGCCTTTGCCTCATTTAATGCATTAATTATGCTTTGCTTTACATTTCTCTGCTCATAACTCATCTTTTGTGTGTCTGTCTAATTCTCCTACCTTGCCCAGCACATGAACATGCTTTGGGATAGTTACACAGAGAAGTTTTAGAAAATTCTTGCAACAACAGTTATGATTTTAACTTAATGGTGGTCAGAAACAAGGGAGAGACTCACTGTTAGTTTTTTTAATTTTTAATTTTTTTTATTTTTTTGCTGTTCGTTACTTCCTTGCAGGGCTTTCTTGGGGCTTCTCTGAAAATGGTCATGTACACCCTTTTATCTGGGAAATCCTTGGCACCAACCCACTGAACTCAACAGGCAGCATTACGGGTGTTTTTCCACAATCCTTTTTTAAACCCATGAGCCTTTTCAGGATAGGTCCCACAAGTAAGGTCTTAAAACTGCTACAGCGGTGACTTATTGGAAATGCAGATTCCTGGGCAGCCCCTAGCACCTTTGTGCTCCCAAGTTCCTGGGGCGGAGCCTGGGAATCAGCCTTTCCCACAAGTTTCCTGGATGATTCTTCTGTGCACTCAAGATTGAGAACCTCTGGTCTCAAGCATGGTAGGTATTCAGGAAATGTTTGCAGAGTGAGCTGTTGGTAAATGAGTTTCGAGAAGTCCAGTGCAAATACAAGTGCCATCTGGGGAGTTGCTCAGGGCTCTTCCCGGCCAAGGCATTGGGTAATGCTGCTTTTGAGCCAATCAGGAGACCTTCCTTGCCTGGGTGCCGTGCTCCATCCCCGTGACTTTCCAAGTTGAAGATTTCTCTGTAAGGGACCAGTCTCCCCATTCTGTCCCTCATTAACTCCCAGAAGCGAGTTCCCAGAGTGGATGGCTAAAGGAGTCGGCCAACTCCCCGCCCCGCCAAACTGCAAACTGTGTTCTCTGCCTTCTATGACCAGATGGGCCAGGATCATCTTCTGTGGCCACACTGTAGGTTCAGTGTCAATGCAAAAGACGCACTTACCCCTGGGTGCCTGTTAACCCCTAATTCCAGGTCTAGATTACTCTATTCCTAGGTCTAGGCTGATCCTTGACCTGAGTACAGACTGACTCCTAATCCTTTTTTTTTTCAAGATTTTATTTATTTATTTGACAGAGAGAGAGCCCAAGCAGGCAGAGAGGCAGGCAAAGAGAGAGGGGGAAGCAGGCTCCCTGCTGAGCAGAGAGCCGGATGCAGGGCCTGATCCCAGGACCCTGGGATCATGACCTGAGCCGAAGGCAGAAGCTTAACCCACTGAGCCACCCAGGCGCCACGCCCCCCCCTTTTTTTACCTTTTTAAAATTAATTAATTAAAGTAAGCTCTGTCCTGATGTGGGACTTGAACTCATGACCCTGAGAACAAGGGTCGCACACTCTACTGACTGAGCAACCAGCTGCCTCCTGGACTGACTCTTAATCCTAAGTATAAACTGACCCTTAATCCTAAGTATAGCCTGGGTCCTGGGTGCAGACTGAGTCTTAATCTTAAAAACAGACTGACTTCCTACTTCCAGATATACACTTATCCCTGGTCCTGGGTACAGACTGATTCCTAATCCTAGGTAGGTATAAACTGATCCTTAATCCTGGATGCAGTCTGACCCCTGATCCTACCTAACCAGACTAACCCCCCAGCCCAGAAAACAGGCTGGCTTGCAACCCTGGTCAGAGCCTGACCCTCAACTCCCCCTAATTCTCTCCACAGTGTGATCCAATTCTGCGTAGATTATCCGTAACCCTGACCACAGATTGACCTCTTGGGGGCTGATCTAGGAGTGTGAAGGAAATTGGAAAGGGATGTCCTGCCAGCAGAGGCAAGAGAGACGTTTCTTCAAAAAAGGGACGGAATCTGGCCAGCTGTGTTTTGACAGCTTGGGTTTTCCCTACCAGAGCTGAAGCCTTCTTGGGAACTGGGGGCGCTAGAACCTTAAGAATAGGCCAGACACCTATCCTCCACCCCCCACTATTCCTGCCGGTCTGCCCCTGACCTGCGGCCCTATCCAGCCCCCACCCCATCCACTGGTTCACTGGGACAGGGTCAAACATGAAAGGGAAGATGACTGGCCCTGATACAGGCGCCAGGAATGTGCAGGTATCATTAGTGGGCAGACAATGGCACGCTATGGCCTGTCCACTCCCAAGCCCTCCCCAGGATGGACCCCAGACCATGAGCAGAGGAAGCAAGCCCAGAGTATGATACCAGCAGGGCCAAGTAGACTACCCAGATGGGTAATGGAGACTTGGCTTCTCCCCCAACACACCTCACGTGTCTTGTAAACTGCAGTAGGGGTAAACGCTGCTGATAGCCTGGTGTCCACAAGACCCAGCTGGGCTGCAGATGCTCCCCACCCTGCAGACAGGTTTGAAGGCAGTTGAGTCTTGGGCCTGAAGGCACGAGGATGGAGACCACAGCTTGTAGGCCCAGCTTCAGGAGCCACCCCATCCTGGCCAAGAAAGGCATCTGGGTGAAGGGGGCACACCATTCCTTTGGGCAGCTTCCATTTGATGGGGGCCTCAGAGTCCCAGGCCTTAAGGAATTCCCAGCCTGAAGAGAATTCACAAACCCTGACCTCAGGCGGCTCCCAGTCTAAAGGGAAACACAGAGGCCCTGTTTGAAGCCAAAAAACCATCCTCTCCCTTCCCTATAGTGAAGATACGGGTTCACTGCGCTGCTGGCCAAGTCAGGGGGAAGCCTGACAGGTGTTAGTGGCACAGATGAGTCTGTCCCAGTGGCCTCCTTGAAGATGACCCTCAGGGAGGAAGACTAGCTCACCCCTCACATATATACCCACTCCCTGATCCTGAAATTAGGGTCCAAACCATTTCCCTCTCTGCTGCCCAGTACCCAGTGGCCGGAAGCCTGTGCTGGCTTTCCCCTGGGGAGTTGAGGAGGGGTGGGGGGCAGGAACAAGCCTCCCAGGCATTCCTCTTGCATTCCTGGGGCCATGCCCTCCTTCCTCCCTGCCTCAGCCTGGCCATAAACTATTTCAGGCTTGCAAAATCTGGTCTGTTGCTCTCTTGTTCACAGCCCCCACTGAGGCCGGGGTCTGGGTCCTGGCCAGGAAACCCACAGCGCCCCCAGAGCCCAGAGGGTCTGGTCAACTGGGACAGAGGAAACCGGGTGACCTCTTGGGCTGCCAACCATTAGAGGGGTTGGGGAGCAGTGGGACCCGGCCCACTCCTCAGGGCAGAGACCCAGAGCCCCACTCCCCACAGCCTGTGCTCCAGGGGAAAATGGAGAAGTGGTTAGGACAGGCCCTTGTGTGTTTGGGGATCCAGCATGGGCAAAGGGCATTCAGACAGATCATCTCAGACAAAGGCTCACCCCCACCACCAGACTCGTGTCTTTATTACCATTTTACAGAGAAAACTGAGCCTCAAACCAGAGCTCTTCTTTAGGCTTGAGCAATGTCTCCCCATCAGTCCATACGCATTGCAGGGGCTGGAACCTGGACTTCTTTCTCTCTGCCCTAGGCCCCATTCTCCTGCCTGCCCGAACGTTGATAAATGTCACTGTCCTTCCCCCTCCACCCCCTGCCCCTAACAACCTGCCACAAACACCAGGGCCCAGGCCCTCCACAGAATCACATTCACCCTTTCCCCCCAGGCCTACCTCCACACTCCCACTTCCCCCTTATAGGATTCTACCCATCTTTCCCTCTCCCTCTGCTCATAAGCTGCCTGTGTCCACACCTCTGTTCTCCTCTGTGCTTGCTGGGCCCTCCTGCCTCTGTCCTGGGATATGACCCAGTTCTGGATTCTCAGGAAAGACACCCAGCACCTCACCCCAGCTCCTCTCTCCCCAAGGTGTGCACCTTCCAGAGCACACAAGGAAAGCTGAGCCTTCCCTCCTTCCAGCGGCGGGGGGTCTGGAAGAAGGGACCTCTGTGGAACAGGGGCCAGCTCTGACACCTTACTGTGTTATCAGGTTCCAGAATGGAGAGAGGTGGCCAATGAAGGAATGAGTCCTGCAATTTCTTATTGAGCAAATACATGTTCTAGATGTTTAGAATATGGCAATGAATAAAATGGGGGGGGGGGATTCTTGCACCCATGGAGCTTCCTTCTTGGGGGGGTGGGATGGGAGTGGATGATAAACCACAAAATATGTAATGTCAGGTACTGCTATGAAGCAAAAGGAAGCTAGAGGTGCTGAGAGAGGCCTGGCTGGGTGTGCATGAAGGATGCTCACCAAATCCATGCTTTTGTGCATAGTTAGTCAAGGGATGAATATGCAAGAGGCTGGACCAGGTCCTGACCCCACACTGCCAATGACTGTATAATCTGGAGCAAGTCATGCCTCCTGTCTGGACCTCAGTTTCCTTATCTGTAAAGTAAGACAGTTGGACTAAAAGGCCATCAAGATCTGACTTTAGCTTTGACCTTCACGGACTCTAACACATTATGTGTCTGTGAATGCAAAGGGGAAAATTATAGGCAGTTTAGAAGTGGCTCTGAGTGGGACCTTTCTGTGCCCTAGCAATTTCCCAGGGCTGATGTTTCTGGTGACGTCACAAAATCTGCATGTTGGCAAGTGAATTTGCATTCTAGGTCCCCGGCTCTGGAAGGCTTGTGATGCAAATGTTAATAAGCAGCACCAACAAACAGACTCACCTATTCAAGCTTCTTCCCAGACCAGGGTGAAGGGAGAGGCGGGGTTAGTTGGGGCTACAAGGAAGGTGGAATTTGCTGGAGGCCTAGGGACTAGTTTACCTCCTTTCCCCTCTCCTGGTGCCCTCAAGCCTGCTTTCCAACACCTCGTCAGACATCCCCACTGGACTGCTCTCCAAATGTCCACAGGGACCCCTTCAGGACCAATGCCCAAGTCCAGGCTTCTGACGACTGAGGCTGGGAGACAAGCTCACCTAAGCCCTGAAGATGAGCTGCCCAACCTGAGGCCAGCCCTGCTCGGCCCCGCCATCTCCTAGGACAGCAGCCATCAGGGACTGTAGCAGCCTGGTGGGTCCCAGAACACCTCCCTTGCCAGGCACCCCCCTGCCACATGCCGTGCCATTCCTAGAGGCTCCAACTTCTCAATGCACCCCAAGATCAGTAAACATTGTGGCTTCCCCTCCCTGGGACTGCCTGGTCAGGATTTGTAAATCTCAGTTTCCGCTCGCGCTCTCTCTCTCTCTCTCTCTCTCTCTCTCTCACACACACACACACACACACACTCTCTCTCTCTCTCTCTCTCTCGTTCTCTCTCTCTCTCTCTCTCTCTTATCTGGAGTCTTGTACATGCTCTCTCACACTGAAGTACACAGAAAACTCCAACCCAGGACTAACGATTCGGGGAGGAAAGAAAACTAACATTCATAAGGAGCTTTACTTATGCCCATCTCATTGAATCTCCTGCCACCCCCCCCCCACACCTTGGAGCAATATTTGAGCACTCCTATTTCACAGAAGAAGAAACAGAGGTGCCCAGTGATACCCTCAAGTGAACCACAGACCCAGGAGTCTGCCTGGTTCTGCCTGACTCCTGGCCGGTGGGCCCACCGCTCCATACTTCCACACCTGTTGCAAACACAGCTCAGAGCCAGGTGTCTGGAGCCTGAGGTGCTGGGCCTCATTCTGCTGCCACCTGTTCAGGGGACCCTGGGCACGGCTCTTCCCCTCCCAAGGCCTCAGTGTCCTCATCTGGGAAGTGGAAATCATAATGCCTCTCTTTTCTTTGCATGGGGATGAACCAGATAGTCCTGCTGATTTCCATGTTGAGGGTTCTCTGACTCCAAGCTCGAGCCTCAGGCCACCCAAGGTGGCACACCTCCTCCATGAAGCTGCCCAGGGCCTCCCCTTCAGTGTTGGAGGGAGTGGGGCTGTCAGAGGAGGCCATGCCAGTCAGGGCCCTTTCTTCCACTTGCTCCTGAGCACAGCCCCCACTAGTGCTGACTTACAGCTTTGCCTCCTGCTGACATCAGCACCCACCTGTTTGTGGTGGGAAAAGAGGCCTCTTTGGGAAACAGGTTTGCTAAACCTCAGCCAGGGAGGACCTCCCAGCTGTGCTGTTGAAGCAGGTTTGGTAAATACCCGGGCTGGCACCTCTGGAGAGGGAGTGGGTAATCTGAAAGCAATGCTTCCTCCTGGCGACCAGCCCCTCTCCCCGGCCACCCCAAACCATGATCAAATTTCCAGCCCCATCTTGGGAACTTCCGGCTGGTTCCCTGAGCTCTTCAGCCTATCATACCAATAACCATCCTTCCTCCCACATCCCATCTCCTGTGCCACCTCCCCCACCACGGCTGTCACCATCTTCTGTTATCGCCAACCATCATCCTCCCCCTCCCCCCTCCTCCCCCACCTTCACCCTCACCCCTGCCGCCCGCGGCGCTCATCCGTCCCAACCCAGAGGTCACTGTCTAATCCATAATTGGTCTCACCTCCTGCCTAAATTCTTTACTGAGTGACAAACTTTGGCTGGAATGAAATTTGTCGCACAAATCTGGGAGCTCACCACAGTTCCAGGAGGCAAGAGCATCCTGTATGCGACTCAACTGGTGTCCCTTCCAGGAGAGCCTACTCATGTGACCATGTGTAAACACTCAGAGGAGGTAGACACGTCCCTTCCTTACCACCCATCTGTCCCAGGGTGAGCCCAAGGGGCCCAGCTGACGCAGCGCCCTCTCTAATCCTCCTGACGCGCTAAACAGTGTACCTGGTTGTTTAAATACACGGTCCCAGGTGCTGAAGAACAATTAAAAGTGATCACAGGAGATCAGCTTCCCAGATCGATCTTACTTGTCTTAAGCCCAGATAAGCCAAGAGAGGAATCTCTTTCCCAATCTGTCATTTCTGATAGCAGAGATGCTGGATTTCTCCTGGTAGCCAGCTGGGGTTGAGGGAGTTCACACCCCCAGGAACAGAAGAGCTTGCCTTAGCCTTCGTTCAGCCTGATGCCTCTGAAATTTAGCTAGAAAGTATTTGGGAGAATCTCACTTAGCATTCAGTATTTTTTTTTAAAAAGGGGGTGAGTAGGGGTCAACATCACCTCACTTCGAGGTGTCAAGTCTGAGGTGGCGTCAAAAAAAGACTCATATTGGAATCCTGAATCTGCCATTGAACAGTGATGCCTCAGTTTCCTTATCTGTGAAATGGGAATGAGAGCAAAGGACTGGCCTAAGGGTTGAGTGCGTTGGAGAACTCTTAAGCACCTTTTTTAAGGCCTAGCTTGACCACAGGATTGAGCTGAACAACCATTCTAGGCCAGAAAAACTGCACCTACTATCTTGTCTGACCCATGCAATTTTGAGCTCTTCTTATAGGGGTTACTTCCAAAATCAAAACTAAGTTTATTACTGACACTGCAGTTAAAATAGGATAGTGAGTTCTGATTATCTCTTTTATGAAACCGCTTTCTAATTTTTATACTCAGACACTCCAACTTTGATCTGTTTTTGTCTTTATGATAGGCTGGCCACAAGACATTGTATCTGCCCCTTCCTGTGGAAGCCTCATCATGCCCTTTGGCCAGAGGCAAGTCCAGTGGGAACTTCTTACAGTCCCCAAAATCTGAATGTTTCTCAGGACTTGTGCAGAGAAGGAAACAGATGTCTCTCCCCTGACCTCCCCCAGCTGAGCCCCTGGAGGAAAAACCCTGAGTTTTAGAACAGGAATTTTCTTTTTCTTTTTCTTTGTAAGATTTATTTATGTATTTTAGAGAGAATGAGAGAGAGCATGTAAGTGTGGAGGAGAGGCAGAAGGAGAGGGAGAGAATCCTCCAACAGACTCCCCACCGAGCATGGAGCCTGGCGCGGGGCTCAGTCTCATGACTTGAGTGGAAGCCAAGAGTCAGGCTCTCAGCCTACTGAGCCACCCGGGTGCTAGAGCAGGAATTTTCCAAGACCGGTCCCTGGCCAAGCAGTATGGGCCTTACCTGGGAACTTGCTAGACCTGCAAAAAATTAATTCTCAGGCTCTACCTTCATATGTTGAATCAAGAACTCGTTTCTCTACCTGAGCATACATCACTCAGGTATGAGACGAGTGCGTTTGAGAAACTTAGCCACACGTGCGTGGACAGCGGAGCTGTTAAGGCATGTTCAAATCTGGGGCCATCAACTTAGTGGGGCCAAGGAGGGAGGTGGAACATCACTGGGCCCAGCACTCCAGGAGCATACAGAGAGCGGCCTGGGGTCTGGAGAGAAGTTAGGAATGGCGGGAATTAGAGGAGAGACAGAGGTGGGAGGGGAGCAGCGTGCCTGGCTGGTGCTCTGGCCTCTCACCAGCGGGAGGTCTCAGCAACCTCTCACGGGGGCCTGAGACTCTCTTGGCAGGAGCCTCCTTGTTCCCCAGGCTCACTAGGAACTCATTAGTGGCGTTCCTGGCTGTGGTTTGGCACCCAAAGCTGGTGACCCTCAGACCTGGCCCGGGGCCATCCCTAATAGGGAGCTCCCAGAGGGCCCGAGTTCTTCGGGGTGCTCAGGCCTTGACGGTATAAGCACCCTCCCCCACTGCCCTGTCCACTGTTCTCCCTTCCTGTACACCCAGCGCTGTACCAGGCCTGGAGCTACAGCGAAAGGACACAAAAGCTGTGATTCCTGCCATCAAAGAGCCGGCCCGGCACCCAAGGCCACTCTTTCCCAAGCCCTAATGCATGTGCCAGGATGTGCTGAGCTCTTTGTGAACTTTGTAGGACTTAATGAGACAGTCAGCTATGAAAGAGATACCAGGCCAGGGCAGTGAACTGTGGACACCAGAGGAAGGCGGCCGGCCAGGTATGCAGAGTTCAGAGAGATAGCTGAGCGCAAGGCAGTCAGGAATTTTCTGAACAGGGAGGAGGCCCAGTGCTGGTTTGTACTGGACGTGTGGCGGCAACAGGAAGATTGCCTTCTCTAACTTCTCTTCTCTCAAGAGTGTCTCTAACGCTCTTGGTCTCTGTCTCTTTCTGCCTTTTCCTCTTCCCATAGATCGACCACTCCATAAATGGGCCAGGTCTCCTTAGGACAGACTGTGACCCTGTCATTAAAACCCTAGGGGGACAATTAACAGGAGAATGGATAGACAAATTGTGGTATATCCATACACTGGAATATGGCTCCGCAGTAAGAGGGAGCGAGTGCCCGGGCTATGGCACAGATGACCTACATGCATATGCTGAATGAAGCCAGCCAGACAGAAAAGACCGTGTTCTGAGTGTGTGAAACTTCTGGGAAAGGTAAAACTCCATAGAGAGAAAACAGATCAATGTGCAGTCGCCTGAGGTTGGGAGTTGGAGTAGGGACCGGCTACTAAAGGCTCAGGGAACTCCGACAGGGGACAGAAGTACTCTAAAACCGGATTTACCGAGGGTTGCGCAACTGTCCAAAGCTGCAGAAACCACTGAATGTATTCCTGAAGTGCGTAAATGTGAGGCTCCGTGAGTCTAACCTTCCTGAAGAAGCATGACAATTAAAAAAAGAAGATAGTTGACAGATGGTTACACGTACGGAAAAAAATAAAATCATCCCGAACATCAACCACATGATTCCATCGTGTAATCGTGTGGGTACGGGTCCTCAAGGTACAGTTGTCTCAGCTTTTCTGTTACATCGGAAAGTTTTCTCAGTAAAGTGTTGGGGGCAAAGCAGGAAGGTGATCAGAAGACCTGTGGTTTGGAAAGGTCGTTCTGACCACCAGATCGGCAAATGGAAACCACTGACTGTGGCGGGGGTGAGGACGTGGAGCAGCTATTTGGAAGGCCCGTACACCGCCCCTGGAAAAGCACTTGCGAAAACAGCCCCATCTACCCTCTGGCACAGTAAGTACCCCGCTTGGTCCTGAAGAAGCCCGTACCCTTGTATACCACAAGGCATAGATAAGAATGTTTACAGCAGCCTTATTCACCATAGCCCTGAACTGGAAACAACACAACGATTACCAGCGGCACAGATTAAACTCTGTCTAGTCACACTGTAGGCTACTACAGAGCCACGAGCATAAACGAACTGGACACACAACACGGTGAATTCTCAATGCTGAGCCCAGGACAGCAGACACAATCAAGTATGTGCGACGTGATTCCATTTATATCACATTCCAAAGTCATGCCGTGCTAACTGTCAGGGCTCGAAGACAGAAGAGTCCCTGCCTTGGGCAGGGGGTGACAACTGGGAAGGGCCATTGAGCAAGACTTACCGGGAGCTGGCAGGGCCCTCTTTCTTGATCTGGATGATTAATTGCATGTAGAACAACACATGGGATCCATGTTACAAAACCATCCAGCTGCGTATTCAGAATTTGTGCACCTTTCCACATGTGTGTTGTAATTAGATAAAGTTAATTAAACAATCAGAAAAAAAAAGAAAAACTATTCGACCTTCATTCAAGGGCACTCCCACCTTAAACCTGATCCCCCAGGGGCTTCTGGAGAGGCAGCCAATTTGTTTCCACCACTCTGAGCAGCCTGGGATGGACTCCACACCAGATCTAGGGCAGGCAAAGTCCTTGGCATTTATCAGATCTGCAAGGTCATCGGAGGGGAAAGAGGCGTCGGAGGCTTTGATGCCTGACTAGGCCAGGGAGCCCACAAAAGTCCTAGAAAGTTTGGCACACCAGCCTCAATCAGGGTGAATCATAAAGGAGCACTCCAGCCCGGGCCTGTGCGAGATCTGGGCACACAGAGGCTGTGGGTGAGAACGTTTCGATTCAGTAAGAGCTACAGCGGGTCTGCTCTCCTGCCCTGAGCCGCCATCCTCAAACAATTCCCCAGCTGTATTAATCCCCTAAAAGGGCTTCGATAAAAATCTACTAAAATTAACTCAGTAGAAACTCTTTTGTAAAGGAATACTCAGCCTTCAGATACATTTCGTGTTGGTGAGGTTTCCATGTTCAGATGACAGGTTTCTCAAAGCAGGGTCTGCTTTTTTCTTTTTTCTTTTTTTATAATGGGCTCCAATTTTCCACGAAGAGAAGGGAGAGAGGTTGGTTGATCTGGTGAGCCACAGCAGGAAGTCTAACTCCAGGTAGAAGAATCAGGCCTCCCCTCAATGACAGTGAATTGCATACTGGCATTGTCTGTGTGCCTTCATATGTGTGATAAAATGTTAACAATGTAATTAGAAGTTGCGGGTCCCTGGCTCACACACAAATTGGTGACAATAAGCACAATCTAGAGTATTATCCGATTTAACCAATAGTTGTGCTGTGCTAACAGGCGCGGAAAAACCAGCCACCAAAAATCGCAGACTGGTGGTGAACGCCATATGTTTAATAAAAATGCATAGAGTGAGTGCATGGGTCTTGGCAGAGCTGGCTTTACATTTTGCAAGCTGTAGACCATTCTAGCCTGCCTAGAATCATCCAATGGGCTTGACTTCACCCAACAAATGCCCTCATAGACTTGGGTGATTCCCCCCAAGGAGCTCTACAGCAGGGCCTCCATGTCCCCAGTAAATTTGGGAAGGTCTGTGTTCAAGTGAAACACACTTGTGTCCACAAGGCATTTCATGGATAAGAGGCTCCAGTCTCTAGGTGAGGACTCCCTCCAGCTGGGGGTGGGGTAGGGGAACAGACAACCTGGCAGTGTCTTTCCAAATTAAAAATGCACGTGGCCTCCGCCCCATCGACTCCAGTCCCTGGCACCTTCCCTACAGAGACGTTCCCAAAAGTACCAAGCGAGGTGTGGACCAGGATATTCGTGGGTGGCATTGTTTAGAATAACAAAGGCCCGGAAACAGCCCCGCTTTCTCTCTAGGGGGTCTGGCAACACTATCTCAGAGTGGGCGCGGCAGCCCAGCCAGCGTTTACTCGGAGCCAGGCAGCAACCTCTGCCCTTCGAGAGCGTTCTCTCATGGAATCTGCGCAGAACGCTCTGAGGTAGACGCCGTTATTAACCCCGGTCCCCAGATGAGGAAACTGAGTCCCTAAGAGACAAACTCACGGGTTTCAACACTAAATGAGTTTTTGTAGCCAAGCAGGGATCTAAACTCCAGAGTTTATGCTCTTTTCCCTCTTCGTGATAAAGTATCTTCCCAGTGAAAATTTGAATCACCAGTTCAACGGAATCCCCTGGAGCCATAAAGAAAAGACAAGACAGCTCTATGTGTGCTCACATCACGTGCTTTCCAGATAGATGAAGTGAAAGAGCCAAAACGCAGAGCAGTGTGGGGGAACATCGCCATTTATAAGGGAGGAAAAAAAGTTTATAAATATATTATGGACTATCTTTACAAAGAGGTACAGAAAGCTGGTAAGTTGGGGGCCTCCGAGAAAGGAAACTAAGTAGTGGCTGGAAGAAAAGTTGGAAGAAAAACTTACATTTCTGTTTTGAATGTGTTTTTAATCTTCTATTTTATTTTGAGGTGATCTCAAATTTATAGAAAAATTGCAAAGAGCTAACTATACCCTTCATCTAGATTCGCCAATTGTTACTATACTTGACTTTTCTGTTTTACTGTGTCCATATAGTATCTCTTGGAAATAAAAACTAATAGGGCCAAGTAAACAAGCATTTTCTACCTCAGAAATTCTAAAGAGTATATGATGTTAGATGTTCAGTCTCTCAGAAGGAAGCCAACTGCACAGCTTTTTCAGGAAGTCAACCTTGAAACACTCAACCTCTGGAACAGATGCTTCTTCACCCAGATGAATGTGCCTGAGCCTAGGCTTGTAGAGAAGGGGCATAAGGAGGCTTCCAGAAGTTCAGAGCTGAGGCCAGAGGCTGCTGTGCCTTGTTCCAGACATTGGGCAGGACAGCGCAGGGACAGGGCAGGACCACAGCAAGTGGGGACGAAATGAAGGTATGCCAGGTGTCCGGGTTATGCCAGCGAGCCCTCCCAATCCTACCTTAGTCCCTTTTATCATCTGCTCAGGCCCTGGTGCCACTGAGTTCAGTACCTGAGATGGACTGAAGTCCCTCGCCCTGTGAGCCAGATACCAGGGGAAAAACCCAAGTCTCAAGACAGGGAGGGCAGAGGTGAATTTTCTGCCACCTTTAAAGGCCTTGCCTCCCCTGAGTACTTGCTACTTAATCCAGGAGCCTGTCACTCGCCTCCTTCCCAGCCCAGTCACTGGGGCTCTGCTACCCTATAATCATCTGCCCTGATTTTTCCAGAGCTTTTCAAGGGTCATCAGCCTGTTTCTTGTGTGCGTCATTCTTTCCTGCCCTCACCCTCACCTGGGATTTTTGTGAAGCCACAGCTGTGTCTCCAGTTCAGACTGGGGCTCCCTGAGGGCATGTCTGTATCTTCCACTCAAGACTGAGATTCTTGAGGCCAGGGCTGTGTGTCCCCCTCAGACTGGGGTTCCCTGAGGGCAGGGCTGTGTGTCCCCCTCAGACTGGGGTTCCCTGAGGGCAGGGCTGTATCTCCCCACTCAGACTGGGGCTCCCTGAGGGCAGGGCTGTGTCTCCCCTCAGACTGGGGCCTCCTGAGGGCAAGACTGTGTCTCCCCCCTCATACTGGGGCTCCCTGAGGCAGGGCTGTGTCTCCCCTCAGAATAGGGTTCTTCAAGTCAGAGTCCTTGGAGAGCCATAGATTGGGCACTCTCCCCCTCCTCTGTCCATCTCTTTTGGTTCCAAAGCCAAGGCTGTGTGCAGGCCCCTATTTCACACACTTCCCAGTCTGGGTGCAAGCACCCCCTGAGGCCTTTTGCCTTCCTGCAAGGCCTGTAGCCTACAGCAGCGGGCTAGTGGTGGGGCCATTGCATAACAGCGGCCTGGCCACAGGTTTCCGATGATTCAGCACTACGGGCTACACGGGACTTGTGCCGGGCCAGACCCAGCACAGGGCTCCTCAGAATCAAGGGACAGGAGGTCCAAGGAATCTGGTTCACCTGGGACTCCACAATGTAACCCTGACACACTGAGAAGGGGACACCCTTCCTGGGCCCCTCCTGGCTGCCCTGAGCCTGAGTATATGTACCTAGGCCTGGGTAGGGGTTCCAGCCTGGTGTCGAGCCAGGAGAGCCATCTCACCATTGAGAGCCCCATTGTTGGGGACATAAACCCCTTCAGCAGGGTGCAGCCCTCGAGGAGAGGAGCCTGGAGGCCAGCAAAGGAACCCCAAGGGCCAGCCTGGGCCTGGGGGGCCAGCTTGGCAGTTCTTTTTCAAACCACTAGGTGTCACTTCCATTTCAAAGGAACCCACTGGTTGGAATTTTCCCTAGTCAGGTGCCCCCATCGGGTCTTGGGTCTTAAAGGCACACAGGCCACAGGAGAAAACTCCACTTTCTCCTGAGGCCCCAGATGCTGGAAACCTGGTCAGGAGCAGCCTCCAAGCCTGAGCTGAGGCTTTCCGGAGCTCCATAATATCCCACCTCACCTCTGCAGAGAGCCAGAAGGGGCAGAGCCCCGTTTCCTCACCAACCACCCACCCTAAAGGTTATTATGGGGACGATATGTCCCGAAACCAAAAATAAAACACAGGGTCAAACTACTGTGAGTATATTTAGGGGGACAACACCTGAAAGAGGAGATATATACCCCCAGAGATCCTACTCAGGGCCAAGAGATTCTGGATTCACCAGGGCTGTGTACTCCATCTCCCTGGCTTCCGACTGTCAATATACTAGTCACAAATTTCTGGTGAGGAGAACTCTGAAGGGAGGTTTGAGGGGCCCTGCTTTTTCCCACCTGTATCCCCAATATTCAGCTGATGCCTCTTGGTTGACTGGTGCCCACCTTAACAATTACAATGCATTTTATTCCACGGCAGGCCCCCAACAACGATCATAAGGTTAATATCCTTTTAACTCCATTTCACAGATGGAGAAACAGAGATGTGGAGAAGGTTAGGAGAGAAAGCTCTTTCCTGGAGTCTTGCTGCTCTCACTTCGCCTCCCTCAGTCAGACCCCCACCAGGCTGGGGCCGGGGTCCAGCTGGTGGCTTTTACCCACAGCTCAGGTGGCTGCTTCAGGACACATTGCCTTAAGCTCATTAATTAGCATGGGCTTCTACCCAGTGGTTTCCAAACTTGGTTGCACATTAGAATCACTCAGGGAGCTTTTAAAACTCCCAATGCCCAGGTTGCCCCCACACCAGTGAATTCAAAATACGGGGGAGCTGGAGTGAGAGCCACCATTGGAATGATTTTGAAGATGTCTAAGAGGATCCACTGAGAGGCCAAGTTTGGGGAGTATTGCCAACTGCCTGACCGCTGCGGATTTATCCATGTGTCTGTGGGGATGAGGAGTGTGGGCTGTGGCACAATTAGCAATGACTGGGCTTATATTTTATAAGAGGGTGCTCAGTCATGAAGACCTCACCCTTTAGGCCGGCGGATGGTGGTACTTTCCTCCAGAGGAAGGACCGAAGCACAGAGAAGTGAGGTGACTTGCCCGGGGCCTCAGCTCCTAAGTTAGCAGAACTAGGCCTAAAAGCCGTCTTTAGAGTTCTCAAACACATTCTGAGCCCCTCTGGAGTTCTCTAAACAGAGGCGCTGGTCTCTGAGGATAATGCCTCTGAGACAAGGTCAGCTTCCTCCAGAGCTGTTAGCTTGACACAAAGAAAACAGTTCCCAGTCAGCATCTGACCCCTTACCCTGGTCACTGAGTGACAGCCAGTCATAACCACCAGTGACCCTTTATCTCAACCACTCCAGGCTCACTCCATCCTGGACGCAGCTTGACCCCTAACCCTGACCACCACTGACCCCTTTTTGAGACCACAGGCTGTCCTAACACTGGCCACTGTCCCACTCATATTGAGCATGGCTCAGAATGTGCAGTGCTCTGGGGAAGCCAGTCACAACAGCGGGAACTAGCTCGACATATGATAATCACTAACAAGAACAGAATCAACACATGGAGGCCCGTGGACAAGACAGGAGGCGTATTTGTAGCCATGAGTTCTTAAAAGGATCTGGAATATGACTCTCTTAACCATTAGGTTCCCCAAAGCTAGAAAACCTCCAGCCAATCCTCCCACCTCCTACCTTCTGAACTCTGTGTACCCAAGTCTCACACCTCCCCATTGTCTGATCAGACACACATGCATGCACTCACGCGTACACCCACACCCCCCCACACACTGTCATACTCACATACCCCCTTGCTCCTGCTGTCCCCAGGCTGGAATGCCCTTCTGCCTCCCCACATCCATTCTCCAGGATCCCCCCAAGCCCTTGCCTCCCCAGGAAATCTACAAGGCCTGCAGGGTCCCATGATATCCATGGTTACTGACCCTCTCAGTAAGTGTCACCAGGCCCAAGACAACCAACAGCATGTCACTGAAGCCCCTTCGCCAGGTGAGGAGGTCAGGGCCCATGCAGCCGTGGAAGGGAAGTTCAGATGGCAACAGGGACACTTGCCTTCACATGCACTCATATATGCACACACTCACCAAGTGTGTTTATAGAGTTTGGAGCAACTGTAAACTTGGCTGGCTCTGGCTGCCCCCAGGAGAGGGAGAACCATAAACACCTCCTGCTCCAGCCAGTTCCTCCCACAAGTCAAGTCACCCCCTGGGATCTGGACGCCTCACTATCTCAGGGAACGGGCTGTACCCATCCACTTTCTGCTCAGTGAGTGACACTCACTCTCCTGTCCTCAACACAGGAGAAGGGATCCCTCCCAGGACTCTGCTTGAGGTTCTCCTGAGCCTTTGCCCCAGCTACCTCTACCCTTGGGAATACCTCACCCTTCTCTTCTTCCAGGCAACCTGGCCACCCCAAAAGGCTCATGTTAAGTCTTACCTCCTCTAAGACACCTCCACTGATCTCCATCACACATAATAAATACTTTCTCAGAAGGGGTTTTAGGACAAGAAAAAAAAAAAGCATCTGTGGAATAAGACCTCATATTTCACTATTAGAAACTCATTCCTTTGGCTTAAGAATTGCTCTCTCCTCCGGAAGGATCCCCAGGTATTGATTGCAGTCAATATGTAGGCAGACACCAGCTTGGAGCACATGTTCTGGCTCAAACTCTATCACTACACATTTGGTGGGGGAGCTTGGCCTTTCTCAGTGTACAGCGGGGGGAGCGGGGTACCCCAGAAATCTCCAGGGCTCCTCAGCTCCAGTAGATAGTGATTCCTCCTTCCAATTTTTTTTCCATTTTTTGCCAGGAAATCGCACACTTGTCCTTGACACTTTGAAATGTTGCCATAACTTTAAAGGGGAAGAGCAGTCCTCCTGAGTCGAACCTGAAGCAGGACACAAGTAGGTTAGCTGTAGGAGGGCACTTCCAGACTGTGCAAGGCTCAGGGAACTATAGGGCGAAACCACAGGTTGTCTCCTCTGGAAATCTTTAAAATGCAGGAAAGATGTTCCTCGAAGGCCAAGTCTGACTTTGCTGGATGTGGCCCTTTTATTATTACTATTAAAAAGAGAGAGCGTGTGACCTCTCTTCGAGCAAGGAAGGGGGGGAGCAGGCGTTGATGGAGTTCCCAGTGCCGAATGATGGAGAGCTGAATGCACCCAGGGCCTCACCCCCACCTCTTCCATTGTCCCCTGTTCTCCTTAATGAAGGCTCAAACCAGAGCAGCCAATGAGGCTTAGAAAATCCGCCTGTTGTGTGAGGGGATTTTCCATAAATCTCCCTCATTCAGGCTGCGACAGCCCCGTGCCCTGTGGAGGGAGGGCTGCCCGACTCCTGGGGACCCTCATTAAGAACAGGTGCTTTCTAGCCAGCTCCCTGCTCCTCTGGGCCCCTCAGCTGTCTGGGGGGCTTGGGGGTGGGAGAGGAAACCCGCCAGGCTCCTTGGAGCATCCTCCAAAGAAAATGACCTTGGACCCCTTCAGGCCTTCCAGGGCAATGAAAGGGGCTCTTGCTCACTGACGGCATGGCAGAGGGTTGGGCGGCACAAATTTGCTTGCCACCCATTCAGGTCCCCCCTGGGAAACTTCACAGACCTGTACTGAGAAGTATGGTAGCCACTAGCCACATGTGGCCAGTTACTTTTAAAGGAATTAAAATTAGGTTTTCATTCAGGGGCACAGTTGAAGGGCTCGGTGGCCACATGTGGCTAGTGGCTCCTGTATCCAACAGAGCAGATCTAGAACACACCCACCATCTATTCTCTTGAACAACTTTCCTTATAACCAGTACTAGACAGAGCAGCTTCCCATGGGCAAGGAGGGACCTGCTCAAGGCAGAAATTCCGGCATCAACAACAGGAGCAGAAGTCTGGTACTGACAATGGAGAAGTCTCCAAGGACTCAGGGTGCCCCATCTGAGGGAGAGATACAGTCCTTGTCCTCAGGGAGCTGCCAGCCCAAAGAGGGTTAAATAATTCCTTGGCCAGATCTTGTTTTCCAGAGCAGGTGAGGACGCAGGGTCCAGCTGTCACTTAGCAGACTCATTAGTGAAGTCTTCTGGGCCTTACCCTCCCCAGGGGTAATTATTAACAGGCCTCAGGTGTGAGAGACCTGCAGCCAAGGCCCCGCCCTCCCAATGCCGCTGCCGCCGCTGCCGAATGGGCCAGCTGGGCATCCTGGGGGGCCCAGAGCTGAGAGTCCCACCTGGAGACAGCCCAGGCCCAAGTCCTGCCCTCCAACCCCCGACACAGAGCCAACCTTGCTTCGTGTTTGATAAGATGAACATCCAGCTGGGGAACAGGGCGCTGACCAGGAGAGTTGCCAGCCTACCACCTCCTCATGAAACCATGGAGACCACTCTGCATTGGAGATGCATCCCTGCAGCCTCAAAGGGGAAAGTCTAATCCCCCCAAATCTGGGCACGGCCTCTGGCCATGTCAGCAGGAATTTTCCACATGTGCTGAGATTTCTGTTTGCCTTCCCCATTAGCTCAACAAGCATGGATGGAAAGATGACTAAGGTAATTAGTGACTGTAGCCATCAATCAGGGACCAAGGGGCCAGGCCAGGACGGGTTGCAGGGGCTGGAGTGGGGCTGAGGAGGCTGTGAGTCAGCCAGAAAGCAGGAGGCACAGGGGCCTACGCTGGACCTGGGAAACTCAGGCCTGAGGAAAGGGAACCCAGGAACAGAGACAGTAAATGGTGGCTTCAGCCTCGTTACCATGGAAACAGCTCCAAACAGGCTCCTGCTACCAAAGAGGGTGCAAGTCCCTGATGGGTCAATGGGCACAGGGTTATTGACAAAGGACTGGGGAATGCCACTGGAGAGCCCAGCCCAAACCTCTTGCTGATGGATACAGAAAAGCAGGTTCTTAGAAACTTCCTGTGGCACATCCCAAGCAGGCCCCAGCCATCCTCCACTTCAATAGGCTCCTGATTCTTTTGATCATATGCTTCCATTAATAAAAATTCTGTGATTCTGTGATATGTGCCCCAGCATATGCATATTTGTTTAATTTAGATATACTACCATATTAATAATTATGTACATTATTGAAAAATACGCCCCAAATAGACATTTTTAAAGGGTGAAAGAAGAAATAAATAGAAGCTTCCAGTGCTTTCCCAAACATTGATGGGCCAGCCTTGCACACCATGTTTCAAGACCACTGAGGTACTTCAAGAGTGTGGGTGACACATTGCTAACTGAGCTCCTTAAATGAGCAAATGTTTCTGTGTTTGCGAATTCAACATCAGCCAGTCTTTCCAGGTTAAGGTTAAGATTAGTTGCTATCTCAAAATTGGTTTGAACTTGAGCTGACCCTCATGCTGGGGGAGAGATGGTGGCAGCACTGGCGATGTCAGCTGACAATGGGCTCAGAGTGCTCCCCAGCCCCCATCGTGACTGTGCTGTGTTCTTCCCTCTGTGTGGACCATTGCCCTGCCGCTCTCTCTGCCCCTGAAAGCGAGTCATCCCTCCAAACTCCAGTTCTGCTCTCTTCTCTTCTCTGGGATATCTTCATTAGGTCTTGGGCTGGCCAAGTGTCCTACCTCTATGTTCCCACGGCCCAGGATAGATACCTCCATTCTGGTATTTGCCCGGGCTGTGCTGGAATGATGTGTTTAACCCTCTGTTCCCTCGCTAGACTGTGAAGTCCTACAGGGCAGGGGCGGCTCAGCTCTTCTTTGTCTCCTCAGCAGCCAGCGCACATAGACACAGACAGACAAACAAACCTGCTCCTATCCCCACAGTACTCCCCATTCTGATGTTTTGTTTTGTTTTTAAAGATTTTATTTATTTATTTGACAGAGACCACAAGTAGGCAGAGAGGCACTTCCCCTTGGGTGGTCACTTGGAGGTGACTATTCTATCCAGTCTCCAAGGGGTCCCCAGTGCGGCCCCGCCGCAGGTGCCTACAGCAGGCATCTGCCCAAGCCTCCTTTCCCTGCCTCACTTCCTTACTCCCTGACCACCAGTTCACGAGATCACCTCCCAAATCAGCTACTGGTGCTCAATCCCTCATCTTGATGGGGAACCAGCCCAAGACACCGACCTAGAGTTAGGTGCTTGACACATTCTAATCAAGGAAGGTCTATTGAGCAAATTCTGCGTCCCAGCCATGGAGGGTTCAAAGAGCGGAAAGCTCACTGGGCTGGAGCAGTAGCAGAAAGTTCCTGAGAAGGTAGATGGAACTGAGCCACTGGGGCCGGAGGGGGTGGGGTAGGGGTGGTGGAACAGGCAGACAGCAGTGGAGATGGAATTCCCAGGAGGAGGAAGGACAGGAGCCAAGGAGGCTGGCAATCAGGCAACCAATCAAGAGGGCAATGAGGAAGCACTAAATGACACATCTTATCCCTGGCACAGGAGCTTTTCCCTTTTCCATGCCTCGTTCACAGTTTCCTCTTTCCTTGAATTCAGAGCCTTGGCAGCTAAACCTGGGGCTTGGCATCTTGGGGGAGGGGCTTCTCAGAAATTCCATGCGCTGGCAGAGAAGCAAGCCCCCTCCCTGCCCCCTCCCTTTGGAACAATCCTCATTAAGAGCTTTCCCAAGACAGGCAAAGGGATTAGGCTGACTTCTGGGAAGGCGGCTGCCTCCACCTGCCCCTCTCCCCATGTCTGCAGAAGGGAGCTGAAGGAAGGAGCCAGGGATTCTCTAGGCTCCTCTGCGGATCATTAGGTACAATTAAAAACAGGCGGGGGAAACAAATCTGGGCATGCTGACAGTGGACCCTGTAAATGCCCTCATCCACTCTAGTTTCTGGGGGTCCTGCCTTAGCTGGCAGCCATCCAAGCAGTGGCATCCACCATTGCTGGCCACCTACACTCGGTCAGAAAGTCCCCACCCCTTAGAGCTGAGCTTAGAGAGGTCTGGACTAGGGGTCCAGATACTTGCACCCTGCCTGCCTCTTCCATCTGCTGGTTGAAAGACTTTGGCTGAGTCCCTTACCTTACATGTGACTTAGTTTCCCCAGCTGTACCATAAAGGGACTGGGTACTGCCAGAGTCACTTCAGTTCCGGTGTTTCATATTCTAAGTCTGAGCTGCTTTGTGTCCAAGATTCTTCAGTCCAGAGAGTCTGGGGTGCTGACCCACAGATCATACTCAATGGCTCCGGGGTCCCAGGCCGGGGCCCAGGTGCTGTTGCAAACACTGTGGCATTCAGACGGAAAGAGGCCTAGCATCTGAACACTCAAGCACGTTCCAGGGGGAGAAGATCCTACAGCAGCCCTTCTCTGAGTCTCCCATGCCTCAGCCATGTCAGGCCCACATATTTCGGGTGAAGTTGTCTCTGACCCCTCCTTGAGGAATGAATCTCCAGAAAGAGTGCTGATTCCCTAGAGCAAGAGTAGTTTCACATAGAACAAATCATGAAGTTAACCTCGTTTTCTCCTTCTACAGGGTCTCTGGTCCTGAGGGACACCACGAATATGGTGAGTCTAGCAATATAGTCTAGCAAGCAATAGGGGCTTGGCATCTAGTCATTCACTAGAGCCTCTCGTCCTATGGTTCCCCTATACCACAGAGGAGCAACCTAGAAAAATGGCATGGTCTTTGGTAGAGGAGGTTAAATAGATTCTTTTTTAAGATTTTATTTATGTATTTGACAGAGAGAGATCACAAGCAGGCAGAGAGAAAGAGAGGAGGAAGCAGGATCTCCGCTGAACAGAGAGCCCGATGCAGGACTCGATCCCAGGACCCTGGGATCATGATCTGATCCAAAGGCAGAGGCTTAACCCACTGAGCCACCCAGGAGCCCCAGGTGGAGGAGGTTAAACCTCAAGGCAACTTCCTCACTGATATGAGGTCCCAGCAACCTGGCCATGATCTGGGAGAAGGCTCTAAGCTGATACACCCAAGACCCCACCCAACCCATCCATAGGCAAAGATAAGCTGGTGTGGCTTTTCCAGGTGCCTCCAGATCCGGAGATGACTTGGGTGGGTCCTGCTGCAGTTAGAGTCTCTCCCTGGGCCAGGTGTCCACAGATTAAAGCAAATAGGGTCAGGTCCTTGCACCCTGCCTTGACAGCTTGGCTCTGGGAAATCCTTCACTCCCTAACAGAACACCGCATCCTTCACCTCCCAGGCGTGCATCTTGTGAATAAAAGTATGTCCAAGTTAGAACTATAGTAAGATACAATTTTTCACCTATCAGATTGGCAAAAAAAAAAAAAATTTCCGGTAGCACATTTTGTTGGCCAGGCTGTAGGGAAATAATCACACTCACCCATTGCTGGTGGGAGTTCAATTGTTACAACCTCTGCAGAGAACAATTAAGCAATATGTATCAAGATTACAAACCCATATAACCATTGACCAACAATTCCAGGTCTGAGAATTGATGCTACAGATATACCTTGTACGTGCGAAATGACGCATGTACGAGATTATTCACTGCAGCATTGTTTGTAAAAACTAAAGAAGGAAATGACCTAACTCAACAAAGGACTGGTTGAATAAATGACAGATCAGCCATACAATGGAATATTATGCAGCTGTAGTAAAAAAAAAAAAAAAAAAAAAGCTCAAGGCATTCTTTACATACCACTATCAAGAGCCCTCTGAGATGGAGTAAACTGAAGAAGTAAGATACAGAACCATGTGTAAAGTATGCTACCTTTTTTTGGAGAAAGGGGACAAAATAAGAATAGAAATTTTAAAATTCATGCCTTCCCTCACAGAGGCAAGGCAAAAATTCAAGGGACTTGGAAGGGACTTGAAAAGGACTTGGAAAGAAATTGCCCTACCCACCTCTCCACCTTGGAATAAGAATATAAGAATAGATCCTTTTGTAGTTCATAAGCATGATGATTGGGTGTTCATGCTCCTGTGTGACATGTGCCTCCCTTAAACCTTGTTATGACCTCGGCACATTACCCATCTGATGTGGAAAAAAAAAAAGAAAAAAGAAAAAAACAAAGAATGTAAGAATAATCCTGTTCTCAGACCTGCTTCTTATCCCTCAGGGCCTTTGCACTTACAAGCTAGCCTCCTTGCTCCTCCCCTGACCTCATTAATACCAATTGTCCTTGGCCAATGAGGAAAGAGCAGAGGCGGTGCTTAATATGTAAATGAGGTATTGGGTCCAGTAGTTGCCAGCCTCTCTCAGGTCCCCCTTCAAAGGAACAAAAACCTGTATTCTGGAGGTCCCTAGTTTGTTCACACTGCAAGTGATGATTTGGTTTCAGCACTGAAGTGTATGTGTCCTCCCTTTGAAATCAATTGCTTGTACTGTTTTCTTTGTACTTAAACAGCAAATTGATTTTCCTTTTGAGTTGTGCAAAAGCTGAAAGTGTAAGGCATTTTATATCTAGTTGTATGTCTGCATATATCTAAGCAAACTTGATTTGAGTTAATACTGGGGTCCCATGAGAATATTTTTCCTTGAAATGAGGTCCTAAACATTACTGATGGTCAAGAAGAATCTGTTTGATTACAAGCTTCTCAAGAGCCTACAAGAAGTCTTTTCTTCTTTTGAGGGTGAAGGGGATATCTTCTCAGGAACGCAGTAAGTGGTTAGTTAATGTCTGTCAAAGTAATGATCTAATTTAAGTAGGAATCTCAGCAGCAAGCAGGCAAGGTCCTGTCCCTCTCCCTCCCTGATGCAATTGGCAAGGAAGCCAGAACTTCATGATGTGGAAGCAGACAGCGCATGGCCCAGCGCCAGCACCTGGCTTGCATCCTCCACGCACCTGCCTGGGAATGGGGGTGGTAGCGGCGACAGACCAGGGCAGACCACTGCCGATGTCGGGTGTGGTCCCCCAAGTCAATGGGAGCGCGTTCTTCAGATAGGGGTGCGATGGTTGGAATGTGAGACCAGAGGCAATGATGGAGCTCGCCAGGCCAAGAGCTGAACAAATATTGACCCTGAGCAGGGCAGACTCTTGAAAGCCCTCCATGGGATGCCTCTCGGTGTTCCCCTATCTCCAGTCGGCCTCACAGCTGGGTGTCTCCAGCCAGGGTGGGGGTGGGGTTGGGGGAGGAGGGTGCTGACTCTCTCTCTGGGGCCCAAGACCCAGAGACCCTGCGTCACCTGACATGAGGTTCCATGGGCTTCCACTCTTGGCTCTCACTGACCTGTGGGCTCTCTAGCCTGGACATGGGTGGCACCTGGATTAGGACACATGCCTCCCTGGAGCCAGGTTGCCTTTAAAATGCCCCATGGAGGTGCTCTCCCCAGGTCTTCATTAAAAAAGAAATGCACTATGGGCCAAGGACAATTGCTCTCCTAATTATTAATAATAATAATGATAAGAAACATTTATTTAGTTTTTTAAAAGATTTTTATTTTTATTTGTCAGAGAGAGAGGGAGAGGTAGGCAGAGGGAGAAGCAGACTCCCCACTGAGCAAGGAATCTGATTCGGGACTGGATCCCAGGACCCTGGCATCATGACCTGAGCCGAAAGCATATGTTTAACTGACTGAGCCACCCAGGAGTCCCAATGATAAATAACATTTAGTAACATTTAGTAAGAGTTTTTTGTGTGCTAGGCACTAGATGCTTTATATGTATTAACCCATTTAATCCTCACAACAAGCGTGGGAGGTGAGTATTATTTTTCATCCCCATTTTACAGATGCAGAAACTGACTCACAGGGAGAGTGAGAAGTGCTAGATGGAGAAAAGCCACTCAAAGATATCATGTAAAACATAGAAATGGGGGGGGGGGTCCTTTAAGAAGGCTGGGTACCAGTCTCCTTTTACAGAAGGGGACACTGAGGCCCAGAGCGGGGATGGCCTGCACAAGGTCATCTGAGCTGAGGAACAAAGGCGCTGAGTCAAAGGTGCGGCTAAGCAGCCGACATTCCTAGGGAGCTGACTGGGGTTACCTGAGGTCTTGTCTTCCAAGATCCTCAATGCTTTGTTTTCTTTTCCTGCAGGCCCGATACTCTGGGCAGACACCCCCAGCCCCTCTCCCCATCGAATATCTTTCTCCTTTCCCATCTTATTCACCCTAACCCTGACATTTTCCCCACATCATACCAACAAATCGCTTTCCAGGACCCAGTCCCAGGACCCTCTCTTCTGAGGCTTCTCTGGGATGTGTTCCCAGAACCTCTAATGGACCTCTGCTTCCCAACTTGTTCAATGAGGACGTTTGGGCCGGATCATGCCAAGACGCTTCCTCTGTGTCTCTGAGGAGCTAGGAATCTAAGATTCTGAGTCTGTACCTGACAGGGTGGCTGCTGGCCCTGCCTGGGCCTCCTGGGACCCTGCAGGCAGCTGGGGTCTCCCTCTCGGTTTCATGGCCAGGCTGGGAGGAGGAGGAGGTCAAGATTGGAGATGGGAAGATGGGGAGGGTATTCAAGGGGTTCACCCCATTGCCACCCCTCAGTCTTCCAACCAGATTTCCACCCCTCCAGCCCCACATGCTGTTCCAGCTTCCAAGGCCTTGTCCAGATTCCGAGGACCCCTCTGCCAGTGAGGAAAGAAAAGGCAATGTAGGCTGGGGTGGGGTGGAGTGAGCACTGTCCTGGGACAGAGTGGGATGTGGTTGCCTCACTGGCCTCACAGCCTGGTCTCCCCTCAAAGACTCTGAGGAAGCCCGGCTGGGAATGTGATGGGCCCCTCCAGTTCTGCCAAGGGCAGCACCTTCTGCTTAGAAGGAAACACAGCCTGTGTGTGTGTGTGTGTGTGTGTGTGTGTGTGTGTGTGTGTGTGTGTGTGTGAAGGCGCACGCACGCACACACACGTCCCGCCTGCCCCACCCCAGGCTTGCCCTTGCCTTCCCAGGTCAATGACCTCTGGTACTCCGAGAACACTCAGGGACTCCCATCCTTCTGCCTCGTTCCGGGTCAGACTCACTGAATGAGACCCCCAAGTAAAGAGAAAACCTCCTGAGCCCTCTCCTCAGTGCTCACGGCCCACATGCTCCTTGGGAAAAGGGTAAGGCAGCCCCCAGATCCCCACATGGACTAGAACTCTGGCCCACCCTGGCTCAGCCTAGCTCAGTCTGAGTGACAAGATAGTCTGTGTCCTGCAAGGGAGATTCTCAAGGAGGCACTCACCTCCTGCATGCCCTCAGGACATGCATTCCCTGGTTCCAAGAAAAACTGGAAGCAAGGAGAGACACACAGACATCTTCTGAGACCCAGGAACAAGTACTTGGGGAAATGAATCAGGTGTTGACACCCTGAGCAGACTAAGAGTGAAGGAGTTTCCTGGGATGGGAAGGAGGAGCCAGACCCAGGGCAGAAGCGGACGCTTCAGAACACAGAGGAGCCCCTTCACTTCTCTCACATGGTCCAGAGGAACTGGGCTTGGGAATCCTCTGAACACAGGGATGTCTCCCCTCAGATGGGAGCTCCCTCAGGCAGGGCTGTGTCTCCCCTCAGACTGGGCTCCCCGAGGGTGGGGCTGTGACTCTCCTCAGACTGTGGTCCCTAAAAGCAGGGCTCTTCCCCCCCCTCAGACAAGGGCTCCCTGAGGGCAGGGCTGTGTTTCTATCTCAGACTGGGGGTTGTTTGAGGGGTAGAAATCAATTGTTTTCCTCATCATACTGGAAGCTTCTAGAATAAGAAATAGGAGCCAAGGCTATAAGTTAAAGACCAATTGTTAAGTCATGACCAGAAAGAAGTCACTTCTTTTCTGTCATCTAAATTAATTAATTGATATTTATGGAAAGTAAGGTCACACACATTCTGGATATCAAAAATGTTCAGCTTGGGGATGCCTGAGCAGCTGAGTCAGTTAAGTGTCTGCCTTTGGCTCAGGACATGATCCCAAGGTCCTGGGGTGGAGCCCTATGGCAGGCTCCCTGCTCTGCCAAGGGTCTGCTTCTCGCTCTTCCTGCTGTTCCCCCTGCTTGTGCTGGCTCTCTCTTTCTCTGACAAGTAAATAAAATCTTAAAAAAAAAAAAAAGTTCAGCTCAGTCATCAAGCTCACCTACCCTGAGAAACACCTCTTCTACCAGGAGGAACAAAATGAACAGTTAAAATTTTATCTCATTTGCTTTTAATATTAGATAATATATCTAATTATTATTAGATACGGTTATATGGATATGGTTATCATATGGATATATTGGTTATCATATCAATGTAATACCCAGGGATATACCTTGAGAAACCTCCTGTACCCCATTCCTCCCCATTCCCCCCCATATGTAGTCACATTAGCTTCTATGTGTCCTTCTGGTGTTTGTTTATGCAAATGGAAGTAACTACTCCTGCTTTCCCCTCCCCAGAGAGAACTTTCTGGTAGCTAGAACTAGTCCAGTCAAATGCCCAGGCTTGTTTCCCAGTTGTGACGTTGACCTGCTTGAATTTCAGGCCCCTCTCCTGGGGGGGCGGGGGGCAGAGGGGACAACCGGTGTCCCTGCGTGCCATGAGGAAGGAGGAGCCTTTGTAACAGGCCAGCATACAGCAAGTGCTCAGTAAGTGAGCTGACTGATTTTTTTTTTTTGTTTTGTTTTTTAGGAAATCATCTGAACTCCATGTATTTCCTATGCCCTTAAATCAGGCTTAACTGGGCTTGTTGGCAAGTGGATTTGGAGAGAAGAGGTCTTCAGGTGAAGAGGTGGTTTGCGAGAGAGACTGAGGAGTGGGGCGAGGCCAATGCACGCGTAGAGGCAAGTGGCACTTCTGAGGTCTGTGGGTTCTGAGACTCTCCCAGCAAGCCATCCTGGTCCTGGGAACAGAAGGCCAGCCTGTGTATCCCCAGCAGGTCGGGGCCCAGCAGCCTCCGGGGCCGGACCTAAAGCCCTATCTAAGGTACACAGCATTATTTCCATTCCTTCCGCGGGGAGAGCCCAGGCCTCCCAGAGGGCCTGCCACCCACCACTTTGTTAATATTTACCGCCGCTGGAAAATGGCAGGCGCACTGGGGACAGCCCCCTACCACCCAGGAATGCACACAGGGGTGCATGTACCCCACATGCAGCAGATCATGTCTGAGGGTCCCCCCGCAAGCTCCTTCCGTAGCCAGGCAGGCGCCAGCACCGAATCCCTGCACGCCGGCGGGCAGACCTGGCTCCTTCCAGTGCAGGGAAGAACGTGAGACAGGCAACAGAGCCCTCGACGCCCGGTGCGGGGATCTGGCCCAAACTGAGATATGCTGTGAGTAAACAGAGAATGCACACGGCTTCTGAAGACTGAGCATAAAAAAATCGTGTAAATTATCTCATGACATTTTCATGCCTTGATTAGCTGTTGAAATGAGACTATTTGTGGATATTGTAGGTTAAATAAATAAAGATATGTGCAAATACATAAAATAGATGAAAGTGTATACCACCTGTACATTTTAGTCTCTCAGTGTGGCTTGCTACTTACTAATGTGGTGTGTGGCCACACCATCTCCTCCAACCCCTGGAGCCTATTCCACAACCCCCCCAACATCAGGCTGGGGGCCCAGGGCGGACAGGAGCCAGTTCTCTGCTCTCTCCTGGTTTCACCCCAGCGCCCAGACACTTTGGAGGGGAGAGGGCTGGCACTGTGTGAGCTGGCTGTCCCTGCTGTCTGCCCTGTCAGTGACAGCGTGTTCTTAGGAAGGCCAAGCCCCCAGCCCTGCGGCCTCGCATGATAACCCTCCTTGGCCTCGGTTGATGATCAGATTAGAAGTTGCTCGTTTCATTCAGCTGATCTTGAGAGAAAGCATTGTTTTCCCAAGACTTGAGATTGAGGCATTCAGCAAGTCGTGGGTCACTCCTGGGTCAGAAGTGGCTTGAAGTGCTCACAAATTACAAAATTTCATGGAGAATCCACAGTAAATCTAGAAAAAGTCACAGCACCGAGTCTGGTCACATTTCAGCTTCTGCTCCCTCAGCCTTGTTCCACTGCTGTGAGACATACCTTCCTAGGAGAGCTCTTCTCTGAACGGTAGACACACATCTCTGCTCCACAAGTCCACTCCTTTGCAGGCCGTTGGCCCTCTGTGCACTCCCTGCCTGGATCTGATGGGTCCACTCCCAGCTCCCCTCCCCCAGCTGAACCCAGTTCCCCCATGTGCCTTACACTGCTGAGCCCAGCAGGTCAGTCACCTCCCTCATTCTGGATACGATATGTCCATTAACCCAGCTTGTAATTGCCACGCTCTTCGGATCACTACACGTCACTGCTGACACACCAGGAGCTGTCAACAAGCCTCAAGTCTTTTGTACTCAGATGGTTGATGTGTGGGACCCCCATGCCGAGCCTGGTAAATGCCACCTTGTATCTCTATGTCCCTCACGGCCACCTATCGTGGCCCTCCTGTGTCCCCACTCCCTCCCCAGTGGTTCGATTTTCTTCCCAAGAGGATCGGTTAACATCTGGGCCCTCCTCCAAGTCCTAGCTAGTGGGAGGCAGGATGTCACCCCCCACCTCTCCAGCACGGTGCTCCCATCCTTCCCAGGGTCTCTCCTCGGTCCTCATCCCAGTTCACCTCTCGGCATCATTTGGAACAGTTGGTTACGCCTCTTCACTGAAACCTTTTGCCCACTTTATTTTCAAGCTATCACACTCTCCTGGTTCCCCACCCACCCACCCACCTCCTGGCCTCTCCTTCTCAGCCTCCTTTGCTGGTGCCTCTCTGTGATCCAACTCTGACATTAGAATGCCCCATGGCTAGTGCTTGGATCCCTTCTCCTCCTAGTCTTCACTCACTCCCTGGGCGATCTCAAGCAGATGAGAGGCTTTAAATAAGATTTGTAAATTGCTGGATCCCAGACTTCAGCCTCCAGCCCAGCCCTCCCCTCTGATTCCCAGAGCTGTATGTCCCATTGTCCCCATTCGTCGTCTTCCCATCCGTGTATGTCCCAGGCATTTCAGACTCAGCATTCCATCCCAGACATCCCGTTCATCCCATTCACCATCTCAGGATCTCCGGGCAGGTCAACTTCATCCTTCCGGTTGCTCAGACCAAACGCCTTTGCCATCCCATTGCCCTCGTCCCTTTCTTGCACATCTCCTGGCCAATGTGTCAACAGATCCTGTTGGCTCTACCTTCACAACATAGCAGACTCCAATCATTCCTCTGTCACTTCCAGTCAGGTTCAAGCCACTGTTATTTCTCGCTTGGATTTTTGCAAGAGCCTCCTGACTTTTGCCCTCTTGCTCTTTGGATCACTACAGTTTCCCTGCTCTGCCCTCCGTCTATGCTCAGCAAAGCTGCCAGAATCAGCCTATGAAAACCCAATTCAGACGCCACCCCTCCTCTGTGCAGACTCTCTGAGGGCTCCTGTCTCAGAGTAAAAGTGTCAGGCTTCTTGAGGGCCCCCACAGCCTGCACCATCCAGCTCCCTCCCGACCCCAACCTGTCTCATCTCTTCCATGCTCCCTGTTCCTCCAACGCCCAAGCATTGCTTCAGCCTCCGTGGCTTTGCAACAGCCTTCCCTCTCTAGAAAGCCTCACAGCTCCCTTCCTCCTTTAGGTCTTTGCTCGAATGCTACCTTTTGAGTGAGGCCTTTCCTGGCAGCCCCATTTGGAATTGCAACCCCACTCTCTGGTACTCTTTATCAGCCTTCCCCACCTAATTTGTCTCCATAGCACTTTTTTTTTCTTTCTAATATGCTATATATTTTTTTCTTTATTATTATTATTTTTAGATTATTTATTTATTTGGGAGAGTGAGCGAGAGAGGCTAAGAGGCAGACACTTAACCAACTGAGCCAGCGGGCGTCCCTGTTTTTCTTACTCAATTTGTTAGTGTTGGTCTCCTACCGATGGAGTGTCAGCTCCAGAAGGGCGGGGACTTTCGTCTGATTCGCTCACAGCTGTATCCCTAGTTCCTAAGGTAGCACCTGACACAGAGCAGATAGTCAATCACTATTTGTTGAATGGACAAGACGGGACTAATGACGGAGCCCCTGTGGCATCTATTGTCCTTTTCTAGACCAATGTGGATTTATTAAGCAACATCGTTGACCTATGGCCTTCTAATATAACACATAATTTACTTATTTGTTCTGGATTTCATTCACTGTCGGTCTCCTCCTGTAGAATGTAAGCTCCATGAATGTTTGTTGAATGAATGGATAACCATTTTTCCAGCTACTGACCCATAAAGCTACTTGAGGATCATAGCTCTATTTCTCCATCTTGACCATCAAAGCATCTGAGAGATGTTATCAAGAACTTTGTGAAGTTCCTGCACTTCCCACAATTTCTGCATCTACCAGTATCCAACCCTCTTGGGAGTCAGAAAATCCATTAGTCAGAAATATTCTTTTTTTTTTTTTTTCTTAAGACTTTATTTATTTATTTGACAGAGAGAGATACAGCAAGAGAGGGAACCCAAGCAGGGGGAGTGGGGGAGGGTGAAGCAGGCTCCCTACAGACAGGGATCCTGATGTGGGGCTTGATCCCGGGACCCTGGGATCATGACCTGAGCTAAAGGCAGACACTCAACGATGGAGCCACCCAGGCGCCCCCATTAGTCGGAAATCTTAATAAGAGAAACGCATATTAAAACTAGAGATTCCGTCTATCTGACCGCCCAGCACCAATAAGACCTGAAAGTTGGAAAACACAGAGTTCACCCAAATATAGGGAAACAGACCCTCTCGTATATGAAGATGGGGACATGAATCCGCACAGCTTCTGTGGAGTTGGACAATTTGACAATATCTATCCAAATCAAATGTGCGTAAATTCTCTGCTCGGCAACTCCCTCTCTGAGTATTTATTCTATAGAAATGCATACATATCGCATATGTCAAACATGCAGAAAGTGATATGTATGCAAAGTTATTCATTGTAGACATGACAATGAGAGAGAAGGCCTGGCGGCTGTGGGGGGCCGGTGGGATAAATGACAGGGCGTCCTACTATGGTACTCCCAGGCTGTCGAAAGAACAGGCAGCCCCACTTGCACTGTTGCGTAAAAATCTCCGCAATCTACTGTTAGAGGAAGAGAAACTTCGATAAAATGTGGCAAGTGAAATATGCCATATTTGCCCTTTTTAAAGAGTAGGTAGATGGGTGCGTCATATACATGAGCAGTGGTAATAGTGGAGGCCTTTGAGGAGCGCAGCTGGGGGGCTAGCAGACAGCGGGGAGAGGGGGACTCTGCTCTGTATACTTCTTGGTGCTTTTTGAATCTTATTCTGTGGGTATTTCTTATCTACTTCGCAACACTCTTGTTTTTAATTGGTCTGACATGTTAGTCACGGAGAGCCCCTGCTGGGTCCCTGACACCACCCCGCCACCTCCCTTTCTAAGTGCTCATGAACCATCCCTGTCCCAGTCTGCAAGGATCCTGGCCCAGAACGGCCCTCAGCTGTGAAGTTATAGATTCCAAACCTCTCTTTTTGAAACTCAGAGCCACATTTTCCCTGCACCCAGCCCCATGCTCTGAGCTTTCTCAGAGGGGAGCAAGAAGACCCAGCAGTCTTATCCAGAAGATTCCCTTGTGCCTGAAATGTTTTACGGTGAGAGCCCCCCTGCATACCCCAGGAGCAGCTGCTGGGGAAGGGCTTCTCTTTCTTCTCCCAATGTGGCCTTGTCTCTGGTCTCTGTCAGAGGGACCCCGACAACACAGCCCGAGGAACACCCCCTTTCTCCACTCCCCATTGCTTAGGCCTGGCCTCGGCCAGGTCTCCACGGGCTCTTCAGTTGCTCCTGGTATCTCACAAAGTTCTGCCTATTTTTGTCTTCCAGGCACTGTGTTCACAGGCTCATGGCCCCGTCTCGGATTTGCCCTTCCCTTCTTTGCTCGAGCCTTCCTAAAACAGCAACGCAGCGCCGAGCTGCCATGCCGCCCACTGATCTTAGCCGCCGCTCCTCTTTCTTCAGCACTGGGACATAGACTACCCTGCGTGTGATTGCACAGTCTGATGTACATTTTGGGGAGCTTCCCAGCCCTCTTGAGACATCTGTCCCTCCAGAGATTCGTGCCATGGAATCCTTCCTATCTTGTCGCTGAGATATTGGCAGGCAGATTTGGAAAATCTTACTACAGGCCCTTAGCAGCTCTTGTCTGGATGGGGCAGGAACCTCCCTGCTTCCGCCTGAGCTTCTCCCAGCCTCTCCCATCCATTCGCAGTGCCCCAACTTTCTTAAAATCCCAGCTCACCGGGCCCCTCCTCTGCCGAAAGCCATTCAAGACCCTACAGGATAGAATCCAAGTAAGCAGCCGGACTTGCAAAGCCCACTACGGTCTGGTTTCTTGTCACATCTCCACCTGCATCCACCTCTACCTCTCTGACTTCTTTCTTGAACTTAATATCTAACTGTGCACGCCTGTGCTTCTCCTCCGGCTATTCCTTCCACCTAGGTTCCCCTTCCGACTGGTCTTGATAGGTGTGCCCCAGACCTCTCTCAGGGATCACCTTTTCCAGCACCGCTGCCCCCCCACCCCCTGCTAACTCTGCAGGGGGCTAACTCTGCCCCTCTGGTTTCTCTCTGCATCCCTGGCCTGATCTTAGCTCTTAATGCATGTAGAAAACACTGTTCTTTCTACCTAATGGCCCAGCACTTCCTCCAGAACCCCCACCTTTCAGGTGGCAATGGATCCAGGCCCCAGGGATGAACCAAGGCTCATCTAAGATGTCACGAGCATCCTGTCCGCCCTCCCCCACCCCCAATGCCTGACCCTCACTTTCCCGATCTCCCTTGCAGCGTTGCCTTTCAGTCCTGGCCAATGAGACATGAAAGGTCCTTTTCTGTGGAGTTTCTGGGAAATACTTTTCTTCCCTGATAAAAATGCAGCTTCATTTTCTCCTGGGCCTTTTTGTTTCCTGCCTTGAATATAATTATAGGAGGCGCTGCAGCCACCATCTTGCAACCCTGAGGTAACACGCAAGCGGACAATAAGTTCATGGGTTGAGGAGAGCAGAGCAGAAAGACAGAAAAAGCCTGAGCTTCTGATAACATCACTGAGCTCTTTCACTAAACCTGGAGCCATAGCAAGTCCTCGAAAATGCTCTTGTTGGAGTTTGTCTCCATGGCCATATGATAGGCTCTTGAGGACAGGAATAGTGCCTTAGGCCTCTTGTTGTTCCCAGAATGTGTTCCTAACGCAATGACTCAGGAAATGACGGTTCAAGTGAGTTGAACCGAAGTCCCTTCCCTGACAGTTCTGAATAAGGGGACAGGTTCACTTTTATCCCACATTTCTCAGATCACGGCCATTCTTTCCACCAATCCTTCTTCCTTCATTCTCTTCCCCCAATCGTCTGAGACAAGAAATGGTCTCCAGCACCAGGCAGAAACGAGCCAGATGCCTGGCAAGTCTTCACAGTTGAGGGGCCCATGCACTGGGTCCTGCCCTGGGCCAGGGGGACTCCATGGGTCAAGAAAACACCACCTCCATCCTCTCCCTGTCCCCGTGGGTAAGGGCACAGGACACACACTGTCAGCTTAGACCAGGCCTCCAGACCTGGATCCTGACTGCTTCAGGGCATCTCCTCTTTGCTGTCTTCAGGAAAAGAAGTTCTTCAAAGGCAGAAGCCTGGCCTTCAGGATGGACCCCAGCCTCTGAAAGTGTAGACACACAAAGAGGGCACTGCCTCCGCCATCCCTGACTGCACTCCCCGCTGCCCCTCCCAGGGCCTGGCTCAGGAAAATGTGAAATTCCAGAATGAACTGCCAGCCCTGTGCCCCTGTCTGGCTCTTTATTAGTGGACTCAATGATTTGAGTTACGAAACGTACTTTTTTTTTTTTAACCTTTTTTTCCCCATATACCCACTTTTCTTTATTATTGTCTTTTTTTATTCTTCTTTCTTATTTATTTATTTGATTTCTTTTCAGTGTACCAGAATTGATTGTTTATGTACCACACCCAGTGCTCCATGCAATACATGCCCTCCATAATACCCACCACCAGGCTCCCCCAACCTCCCACCCCCCGCCTCTTCAAAACCCTCAGGTTGTTTTTCAGAGTCCATAGTCTCTCATGGTTCGTCTCCCCTTCCAATTTCCCCCAACTCCCTTCTCAAAACGTACTTTTTAAACCTAATTGATGCTGGGCGCCTGGGTGGCTCAGTGGATTAAGCTTCTTCCTTCGGCTCAGGTCATGATCTCAGGGTCCTGGGATCGAGTCCCACATTGGGGGTGGGGGTGTCTCTGCTCAGCAGGAAGCCTGCTTCCCCCTCTTTCTCTGCCTGCCTCTCTGCCTACTTGTGATCTCTGTCAAATAAACAAATAAAATCTTAAAACAAACAAACCTAATTGATGCTGAGCACTTAAACTACTGATAGCATTTCATGTTGATTCCCAAAGGCTCCAACAACCTGTACTAAATATTGAACACAGACTCAGTCTTCTGGTAACATATGACAGAGAGCGTCACGCCGCAGCCGCGCACTCTGCTTTGCCCACATTCTCAGCAGGTAACTCACCTGGCCTGGGGCTCCATTTGCTACCCCTCCGCTCTCTCCGAGAAGCCTGCAGACGGATGCCCACCATCCACCCCAGGGGGGATCAGCAACACGCCCACCACTTTGGCTCCCACAGCCCAACCCTGGAGGGGCCTCAGAGCCACTGTGTTTGTCCTCAGACCTGTTTGTCAGTGGCTCTTGTTAGTCATTGCACAATTTAGTCGACTCCGGCTTAACACAATGAAGTATGACTGTGAGAAGAAAGTTTTCCTGTTTTCTTAAAAATCCAAGTTTGAATGTTTGGAAGAGTCCCGTAACAGCAAACCACTGAAAACACGGCCATTGAGTTGGAGGTGTAAAAGGCAAACCGCAAAGAGTGGGGCCGGCAGGCCACATGGTTGTGGTTGCTCAAAATCTGGAAGAATCCTCCCCTTGATTAGTTCTTAAGAGGTGTGATGTTCTCCCTGTACTTTAAACCAAAACTAGAACCCAGAGAAGACAGCGTGTCACAGGATGGTTTGTACGAGAGAAAACATTCAGGGCTCAGGAGGGGCTGGGCCCAGAGGAGGCCTCAGTCATGTATCAAAAGGCTGGCAAATATGAGCGCATCCATTGGTCTCCACTTAAAATGAGCTATTCGCCCCGTGCATGTCTATGAGCCCTGTGCTAACCAGCCGACTGCAAGTCCTGATGGAGAGAGGTGTTAGGAGGGCTTCCCAGTGCCAAGCGTAAACCCTACAGCAGAGGACTTATCACTCTGAGCCTCCGTGTCCTCATGGGTGATATCCGACCCACTTCAGAAGGCTAGGAAGATTAACTGGGACGGTGAAGTGGTTAGCCTAGTGCCCAGCACATAGGAAGCACTTCGATCACCAGCCAACCAATTAAGCAAGTAAGAAATCTCAGACCTGCTCCTCATGGATCCCTCTCCCACCCCTCCCAATGCCACTCCAGTGACCCCGGAAACCCCATGCGGGCTGCTGCTGAAAACCTCTTGACGCGGTCCTAGGGGGCACCCTCCTCTCTCACAGGAGGACAGTCCACACATCTCTCCCCACCTCAGATTCCATCCTCTTCCAGCAACAAGAAGGGTGTTTTTATTTATTTATTTAAAGATTTTACTTATTTATTTGACAGAGAGAGAGATCACAAGTAGGCAGAGAGGCAGGCAGAGAGAGAGGAAGGGAAGCAGGCTCCCTGCTAAGCAGAGAGCCCGATGCGGGGCTTGAACCCAGGACCCTGGGATCATAACCTGAGCCAAAGGCAGAGGTTTTAACCCACGGAGCCACCCAGGCACCCAAGAGGGGTGTTTTTAAAATGCAAATCTGATCACATCACTCCTTTGCAACGTTCCAGGCTCCTTCTAATAGCTGAGAAGGCACTCTGCACATACGTGCAGGCCCTCGTGTACGCACACGCGCGCAAGCACATAGAGAGCTCTCCGGCCACACCAGCCACCTGTCAGCTCCTCAGAAATGCACTCTGCCCCCTCCTGCCTCAGGACCTTTGTACATACTGCCTGTACCTAGAACAGTACTTACCTCTTCTCAACCTGGTAAATGCTCCTCACCCTTCAGGCCTCTACTTACATGCCACATTCTTGGGAATACTTTCTCTTTCACTTCTTCAAAAAAAATGTTTATTCAGCACCTTCTACGTGCCAGGCTTGTTCTCACTATTGGGGATACAACATGACCATGACAGACAAGAATCCCTGCCCTCATAAAGATGATATTCTAGTGTGAAAGAAAGATAATAAACAATCAGATAAATAATATTTTCAAGCAGTGGTGATAAAGGAATCTGATCAAAAACAAGATTCATTTTATTGCCAGAAGAAATAAAGGGTTAGAAAAAAAATGATTTATATTTTTTATTTAAGAAAAAATTAAGTTTCACCAGTATATGGAAGGCATTTTTTTGATATATGTCAAACATGTGACACAGAATACACATACATGTATTTGCCTAGAGTAATATACCAATTTGCATTAAAATTTAGTTCTAGAATGTTGTTTTCTGTTGGTGTAGTTTTGAGAAGGTGAGTCTGGTGCATTCCATGACTCAACAGGTAAAATCCAATACGATGGCATTGCTTCTGTGTATACACACACGAACACACGATACCTGGAAACCAGCTTGCAGAGCCCATCACAGGTGGCAGACTCACATGTGTACATACGCAAAGATATTATTAACATCACACACACACACACACACACACACACACAGAGTGATGAACACAGAAACCAGGGTCAGGGTATGAGCACTCCCCCCCACAAAAGCTGGTGCTCCCACCAGAGGTATGATTGCTGAGAGAGGTGAGTTCCTCTTCTCTTAAGATGTCATCATTCAGATGATAAGCAGCAGCTGGGGTGGCAAGTGGAGGCCCTAAATCCCCCCCCCCCAACAGTTACCCAGCAACCTGACCCTTGGCAAAGGCTGAGGTTAAATTAAAATAAAGAGAGATCAAGGTACATTGTAATTTTGTGGTCACTCTTTTCCCTGGCCTGCACGCAGCCCCCAAGCCCAGTGGCACATTCACAACCCACCCCATCACTGACAGAGCCCACCTCACCCACAACACGCACACACACAGTCCCCACACCTCATGTGACCCCCTCATGGATCCCCCCTGCACTCGCACCCACAAATCACACACTCCTACATCAGCCCGTCTCGCACAGCACACAGAAACACAAGGCAGCCACCAGACCTCCCTCCCCCACCCACACATATCCAGTGCCCCTGCCCTGCTCTCTTTCTCCTCACCACTGCCTGCGAGAGGTGACTCACTGCTCTTACACCCAGAGCCAGCCATGCAGGGCAAAGTGGTACCCCCACCCTAGCCCCAAGCCAACATCCAAGTCTCCCCACTGTCCGCTGGCACCTGACCTTGCTGCCGCACTGCCCATAAATACCCAAAGAAAGGCCAAAGTCTTTGGGGACAAGGTCTCTCCTAAGTGGGGCGGGGCAAGTCATAGGATCTGAGGTGACATCAGAGTTCCTGGGACATCAAGAACACAGGGAGGGTTGAACCCTGGGCAGAGCGCAGAGCTGTCCACCCAGGTCCCTGTGTGCCTGGGACCCATGGGGCACAGCTGGTCGTGGCAACAATGTCCACGAATAGAGGATAGTTGGGGGGTCCACAGAGGAGAGATCCAGGGAAGTCCCCAGGGAAGGATCAGGAATGATCCTTCAACCCTCACTCCAAGCCTTGGCTCCAGGGGGCCTCTGGGAGTAATAATGCCTAGGAGATCATCAGGAAAGTCATATCAGAGAGCATCTGGAAGGAGACATGGCCAGGACCCTCTCCAAATGCCAAAGGGTGTTCTCTTCTCTCTGATCCCCTGGTTCCAAGGGAGAACCAGGCAGCCAACAAGCTAGAAGGAAAACAGGCACAGAATGGTCCAGGCCTTCCTGGGGGAGGAAACCAGCACTGAGATTCTATGATTCAGTGACCTGGCACAGGGGAACACAGGGGAGGAAGAAAAGGAAGAGTGGCTGCCTTCCTCCAGCCCCAGCCTCTCCTGACCTGCCACCCCAGGCACACAGCCCCTGTCCCAGCCCAGCCTCAGGATCCCTTTACTAATGGCTAAGAACCAGCGGTTTACCTCCCCTCGCAGGGTGGGGGGGTTGGGCGGCAGGGGAAGACCAAGACCCAACCATGAAGCAGATCGATAGAGAACAGGGCAAAACAGGCCAGGGAACCACCAGGAGAAACTAAGGGCGGAGTAAGGAAAGACTGCCTGGTTGACAAAAGACACTAAAATCCAATTAACAAATAGTGACTGAGTACCAGGTCTGCACTGGGCACTGGGCACTGGGCTAGGTGCTAGAGCCGCCAAGACGTAGGGAATGTGTTCTCTGACCTCAAAGAGCTGAGACTATAATAAAGTAATAATAATAACAGCCAGGACCTGTATCATCTTGGTGATATGTTAAGTCTTGTTTTATGAGTCATCTGATTCTCATAACCAGCCTTCTAAGCTAGAAACTGTTATGCCTCCTGTTTCAAAGATGGCAAAGAAACTGGGGCATAGAAGGGTTAAGCAACCTGCCCAAGACTGTACCGCCAAGAAGAGGATCTGAACGAGGCATTCTGGCTCCAGAGTCTGTGCTCTCCTCCATCTTGTCTTCCCCCCCTGGACAGCCATCTCACACCCATTCTCCACAGCACCGGAAGCCCCCCATCTCTCCCACCATGCTACCCCCAGCCCAAATCACGGGTCATTACAGATCGTCTTCCTTTCACCAAACACACACATAGAGCACCTGCTATTTGCGGGTCCTGTGCTGGTATTGGTCATGTGTCCCTCAACCAGGCCAGGGCCTGACTCCTAGGGGGCTCTGTGGTTGGTGGGTGAGGCCAGCCAGATGGTCCCACTGTCAATGCAGGGAGACAGCCCTAGACGTGACTCTGGAAACTCAAGTGAAGTAGCCAGCCCCAAGCATGGCAACATCAGGAAGAAGGGTCATTCGTGAAACTTAGAATCTTCTCTGCATCTGGACACCTGGCTGTCTCAGTAGAGCATGCGGCTCTTGATCTCGGGGTGAGTTCAAGTGTTGCACTGCATATGGAGATTGCTTTAAAAAAACAAATTTTAAAGAATCCTTGGTGCATCAAAAGATTCTATCAACAGAGTAAAAAGGGCACCCCCCAAATGGGAGAAAATATTTACAAATCATATATCTGATACCCGATAAGAGATTAATACCCGGAATGTGTAGAGCACTCCCAAAACTCAACGAAGAAAATACCCAATTCAAAAACAGGCAAAGAACTTAAAGAGACGACATACAGATGGCCAATAAACACATGAAAAGACGCTCAACTCCACTCCTCATCAGAGAAATGCAAATCAAAAGTAGAATAAGAGACACCTGAGTGGCTCAGTTGGTTAAGTCTCTGCCTTCAGCCCAGGTCATGATCTCAGAGACCTGGGATCGAGCCCCACATCGGGCTCTCTGCTCAGCAGGGAGCCGGCTTCCCCCTCTCTCTCTGCCTGCCTCTCTGCCTACTTGTGATCTCTCTGTCAAATAAATAAATAAAATCTTAAAAAAAAAAAAAAACAACGTAGAATGAGGTATGCCCTTACACCCATCCAGATGGCCACCATCAAACAACCTGAGAATCACAAGTGCTGACTAGGATGTGGAGAAATTGACACTTGGCGGGAACAGAAGATGGTGCAGTCTTTGTGGAAAACAGTTTGGTGCCTCCTCAAAATATGAAAAATGGACTTACCATATGATCCAGCAACTTCGTTTCTGGGCATATGACCCCCAAAGAATTGAAGGTAGGGTTTGAAAAAGGTATGTGCAACCTGTGTTCATAGGGAGGACGTGGCGAACATTATTCACACTGGCTACAACGCGGAAGCAATCCAAGGGCCTCTCAGCTGATGAATGGATCAGCCTGAGGTGGTCTATACAAACTATGGAGTATCATTCACCCTTCAAAAGGGAGGAAACTCTACCATTAAGCCACAACATGGATGGACCTTGAAGACGTTTTGCTAAGTCCAATAAGCCAGCCACATAACGATGGACACTCCACTGTGAGCTACCTAGAGTAGCCCAATTCACTGAGACAGGAAGTACACGGCGGCCGCCGGGGGCTGGGGTCAGCCGGGGAAAGGGAGTCCGGGAGTCCGTGCCTCATGGGTACAGAGCTGCAGCTGGAAAAGATGAAAAAGCTCTAGAGAAGGATGGTGGGATGGTTGCACAACAATAGGAATGTACTTAATGTCACCGAACTGTGCACTTTAAAGTGGTTGAGGCAGTAAATTTTATGTTAAGTGCGCTTTACCACAATAAACAAAAATTAAGTAAAAGAATTAGAGGCAAAGTGTAACTCCAAAGCGAGCGAGCCTGAACAGAGAAAGTTCTTTGAGGGAGGGCTGGAGAAGCAGTGTAGTGGGAAGCCGTGTGAGGCCCAGGCTGAGGAGGGCTGGTCGCCCACCAGGGCTCTCTAGGCTTCGGTCACAGAACTTCCTCGCTCCAGGGCTCAGTGTCTTCGTCTATCTAGTGGGATTAATAAAACTTTCTCTGCCAAAACCCTAAGAAATTGTGTGTGCAAAGGGCTTGAGGAAGGATAAGCTGCCAGCCTGTGGTCTTTGAGCCAAATGATAATAGTTAAAAGCCACAGGCAGGAATCTGGGGGAAATCATTAGATTTCAATGCCTGCAAAAAGACAAAAGTCATGAATTGCTCTGTGAACCATGAGTAGGAATGGAGAGTGAACTTGAGTAAAGCCTTCACAGAAAGAAGAACACTCCTGTCCTGCCATGGCTGCCATGTCTCTCCTGTGAGGTCATCTTGTCCATCCCTCTGCCTCTTCTGGGCCTGTGCTACTGGACAAGCCCCCTCAGGGCCCCCAGGCCCTCCCGTAGGGAACCCCCAGATGCCACAGCCACTCGCAGCCACAGAGCCCAAGGCAGTAACAGACAATGCAACATGGCCAAGCTTGAGGCCACGAGATTGCTGCTGTTTCCCACCCTGGCTCGCACACACTGACATCTGGGACTAGTGTGACCCCATCCTGCTCTTCCTGCGGATTTGTCCTTTTGTGACCGGAGTAGCGCACTTAGCAAAATGTCCTCCAGTTTGATCTACGTTGTGGTGTCTGGTAGAATTTCCTTCCTTTGGAGGGCTGAATAGTCCTCCATTGTATGCACAGACCAAATTTTGCTTATTCCTTCATCCATTCCCAGGCTGGCTAGGGCAAATCATGAAAGCCTTCTGGAGCCTTGACTGAGCCAGTGTGCTGGAGAAACAGCCGGGCCGCAGCCCATCACCCTCTGTGGTAAAAAACACAAACCTTTGATACAACCCAGACCAGGGGTTGAGTCCTGCTCTGCCCCTGCCATGTGTGTGATCTCAGGCAGTTACATAAGCTCTCCAGGCTCCCTTCTCCACTCTGGGAAACGTGGGGGTGAGATCCGTACCCTCTCGCAGGGCTGTTGATAGGATCACAGATGACTCTCTTTCTTTCTCTCTCTCTATATATATCCTCAGGGCCCAACAAAGGGTGGCCCTTGTTATCAATACTATTACTTACTATTCTGCTTCCCGAGGCTGGAGGGGTGGGACTGAGAGGGAGAATGGAAGGGCTGGGCAGTTCAGGGGTGATGCTGGCAAATCTTCCAAGTGTGGGGGACATGCATATGTCTAGTGGTTGAGGATGAGGGACCCCAGGGACCTGCCTAGCCATGGCCTGACCTCCTGAGGGCCCAAGACCTGCTCTCCCCTCTCATTTGGCTGGAAGACCCCCCCCACCCCTACTGTGGGAATTCTAAGCCTCGAAAGTTTTTTCGTCTCCCAAACCGCTCTCCTGTCAGAGCTGGGGGTTGAGGGGAGCAGCGCCCTGGACTTTACCCTCCCTTTCAGGCTCACAAGTTCCCTGGGCTGTCTGCCCTTAAAGACACACATGGACCAAGTTCAGCCAAGAGGGGAGGCAACCCCAAGAGGTATGTTCAAAGGGCCACGATCCTCCTCTTCATGTGTCAGCCCAGCACCGCCCCAGGCCACCCCTCTGTCTTCACCTCCCACCCATCCTCGTACACACTGTCCTCCGGGGCTGTTGGTGACCCAACAGGTAACCATTAACCCCGAGTGAAGGTGCTGGCCCTTTAAGGCTACCCTGGGAAGAAATGACAAAATCACCCCACTGGACTTTGTGCCCTGAGGTTGTGGGGGGGGGGGGTGGACAGGAATAAGGCCTGGGAGCTACAAGCAGCCGGCTCAGGCCAGCTGGCAGCCAACAAGTCCCTTTCCTTCTCCCTTCCTCTGATAGGTTAGCCCTGCTCGTGAGAAATGGGACCTCTGCTGTGCACACAAGTGTCCAGGAGGCACACTCTCGCTGAAGAGCATCCTCTCTGCCCCAGCTGCTTCTTCATACCCTTCTCTTTCCAACAGGTATCTCAGCCTGGGCCATCTTTTCAATGCCTGTCTGCCACTGGACGAGGAGGAGACCCTGGTAAGGACCACTTTCTCTGTGCCCCACCTCCAGACCAGCCTGGTGAAGGCACTGGCCTCGTGAAGGAAAAGGGACAAAGGGTGACTCTGGGAGGGACCTCAGGGGGGAATCAGAACACTTGCATTCTGGCCCCTTTGGGTTCTGGCCACATCGCCCCATCCGGACCAGACCCTGGGTTCTAGGTCACTGCGGGACCTCAGGAGTATCTCTGCCCATCTCCGAGCCATCATGTTTGGCAGTAGGCGACGGGCCCTCTCATTGCAGGCTGCTGGCTGTGGCTCCTGATGGGGCAGGGCTTGCTGGGGAACAGCCTACATTCTCCCCTTCTCCAAGAACCAGGCCCCAGGTTGGTCACTGGCATATCTTGGACTAACAGAGATGAGCAAGGGCTCTCTTAAACACCTTGACCACATGAATGGTTGTGTAAGAATGCTTTAAGGGCCTCAGGGGCCACCTCCTCAGGGAAGTTTTCTCTGACTGTCCCAACATTTGGCTCCAATGCTGAAGACTGTTCTGGTAAATATCTCACCTCCCTGAGGTCAGGAACTATATCACCTCCAACTCTGAGAACCAGAATGAGCACAGCGCCTGGCACATTGAAGGCTCTGGCCGAAGGTCTTTTTAGTGAAAAATGCATGAACATCAATAGTTTTAAAATATCAGCACTGCACACCAAAGGGGCCCCAGCTCTGAGGAAGGATGTGCTGGTTGGGCCAGGACAGGCCCAAGCTCTTAAATTACAAACTTGGGTGACCTTGAGAGATTATCTGACCTTCCTGGCCCTGCTTTGGCCCAGATCCCACAGGCAGTTGGTTAGTAAGCATCACTTAGGAGTCCACTGTGTGCAGGACACAGGGTTGGGGTGGGGATCAGGGGGTGACGCGAGAGAATAAGAAGACCCAGTCTCTGCATTCACAGAGCCTACCTGTGGTTGAAGGCACCCACCTAAAAGAGCAACAGCGAGCAGAAGTCGGGACAAGATAGAGAGGCAGACCAAAGGCAGGAATGAGAAGATGATAAGAGCAGTGTGGAAGCAAGCCCGGCAGGTTTCCTGGAGGAGGTGAGTTCTGAACTGTAGACCCAGGACGTTAGTCTCGATCCTCCATTCACCAGTCTATTGGATCAGATGTTGTCACCGGCCTGTGAGGACACAGTGGTAAACAGACACTGTCCTCATGGATAAGTGAGGACAGCCTTATGAAGAAGCCAGCATCTTGACTCAGGTGACCACATAATCTGAGATGAGGCCTGATAGATACAGAAACCACGTGCAGAAACAGGAAGTGCATCTTGGAAGGTCAAATGAAGAAATCTTCCTGGAGAATCTGAGCTTCTAAGGAGGCAGGAGACAAAGTCAATGAGAAGGGCAGGAGGAACCTTATAAGGCAACAGGTACCTGACAGATAAACAAGGTTAATGAGGACCTGTTGTTTCTCCAGGTTCTTGGTGACCTCACCTTTGACCAACAATTTCCTGGCACTGGCTCAGGCTGCCAAGCGGGGTAGAGGGGGAGGAAGAGGAGTATAAACAGCAGGTGAGGCCAAAGGTGGTTCTGGAAGGCAAGGGGCACATTCCGAAAAGTCTCCCCAGCCTGAGGCCTGTGGCAGGGCCCAAAGTCCGATAGCGAACCCACACCTGCATTCCAGCCATCCAAAGGGACCATGAGTAACTGAGAACCCACCAGAAAGGATGGCCCCCGGTGCCTGGGAATTCCTCCCCTCCCCAGCTCCCCAAGTGCCCCCTTCTCCAGGAGGCCTTCTGGGTTCAGTGGAAGGAGCTGAAGATTTCCATCTGGGCATGACCTCCTCCCCGTCGGCCTCCTCCTCTTCTCCCTTCTCCTCACTCCCCCTGCCCAGAGTGCCAGTGGGAGAACCTAAGAGGTAGTTGCTAGCTCCAGGCCCACGCTGCCAGTCACAGTCTGTGTGATCTCGGGTAAGTCACCCAGCCTCCCCAAACCTTGGGTTTGTCATCTGGAAGACAGAGCTGCTGACAGGGAAGGCTTTCACAGGGTTTTTAGAAAGAATAAATGAGATAATGTACATGAAATAAAAGTAGACATTACTATTCTAAATGCTGGGTGTTATTCTGGTATCACACAAACTTCTCATTTACTCAAGAGGAAACAGGTCCAGAAAAGACATGAAAAAAATTGGGGAATGGGGTACTCTCTCTCTCTCTTGCTTCCCCTCCTCCTTCTATTACTCATCTTAGTCAGCCTGGCCTTCTAAATATGGGCTCCTAAGCTTTAGGGCACACAGAACCCTTGGAGAACGCAAGAGCAGAGAACTTTCTGTCCCCCAGACACATTCATTGGCCTACCCCCCAAATCTGTGTGAGTGATTTCAGGCAGCTTATTTGCCTCAGGCTGGAGGTGCTGTCTCTGTGACAGATGAGAAGGAGAGGCTGCCACAGTCTTCAGGTCATGCTTCCATAGTCACAGCTCCGGGAAAGTGAGAAATGACAAGGGGCAAAGCCCCAACTTCAGGGAGCAAACCTCAGCTAGAGGGTCCCCCAAAGCCCTGGGAAGGAAGTCCTATCTGAGACCCCACCCCTCCAAATAGCTCACCACCCTCTTCCTACCCGCCCCCCACATTCCCAATCCACAAAAACCCCTGAGCTAGTTCATTCCATTCTGGTCCTTGAAAGTCAAAAAGTCAAACAGAATCTGAGAGGCTATCTGTGCAAACCTCTTTATCTTTCCAGATGAGGAATATAAACAACAAAAGATAGATGGACTTGCTTGAAGTCACCTGGATAATCAGTACAGGAGCCAGGCTGAACTAGCCAACGCCGTCCCCCAGTGTGCGCCAAGAACCTACTGTGTGCTCTGGGCCCTGCTGGTAGGGGTGGGGCCGCCAAGAATTGATGAGCTGCAACTTGATTGGCCAAGCAAGCCTAAAATCCTTGGAATGAGAGCACAAACAGGTTACCAAGCTCCTGATTGTGTAAGAGAGCTTGCAAAATCTCTTCAAGTTAGCAAAGGCAGAACTGGAACGTCGGTCCATCCATCCATCCATCCATTCGTTCATTTGTTCATTCATTCAACAAATATGTATCAAACCCCAAACGCTAGGCATGAGCACGCAGTGGTAAATCACCCAGACCAGGTGCCTGCTCTCCTGGAACTCTAGAGAGGGAGAAAGACAATAAACATGTAAACAAAATTAATTCAGCTAGTGAGGAATACTACGGAGAAAATAAATGATGTAATGGTTGGCGTGACTGATATCGTCGAGGGGAGGTGCTCAAGGGAGGCCTCTTGGAGGAGGTGATATTTGAGCTGACTCCTAAAAAATGAGGAGGAGGCATACAGACAAAGGTGTGGAGCTGGAATGTTCTAGAAGGAGGGAACAGCAAGTGCAAAGTCCCTAAGGCAAACATGAAACTGATATGTTCAAGGAACTGAGAGATCAGTGTGTATAGGGGGTGAGAGAGGCCTCCAGGAGGTGGAAGAGGTGGTCAGGAGGCAGGTAAGGAGGGCAGGATTTATGCGGCAAGTGCGGAGGGTTTAAGCAGAGAGGCAGCGTGATCCCACATATGGTGTCAAAGCTCAGCCTGGCTGCTGGGAGGGGCACGAATTGGAGGGACTAGAGGGGAACAAGGAAGCCACAGAACCCAGGAGAGACGGCAGGAAGAGTGGAGCAAGGGGTGGAAATATTTTTGAAGTAGAACAGGCCCCAGGATTGCTGATGGATTTGGATGTGGGCCTCAAGCAAAAGCAGAGATCAAATATGAAAGCCAGGCTGTGGGCCTGAGCGACCATGGGGGTGGCGGTCCCATTTCCAGGTACAGGAAAGTAACAGGTTCCAAGGGAAGCCAAGGGTTACCAGTTGTGTTTCAGGACAAAAGAGCCCAGTGTCCTTTGCTCACAACCTTTTCCATTAATGTCTAGCATAGAAGAGTGTCCACATGACAACAAAAGATAGAGCCTTTTCAAGAATTCAAAGGAGGTTGTAACAGAGGATGGGGAAGCAGAGGCCTGGCTCTGAAAATGGTCAAAATCTCCAGAACTGTATCCATCACAGTAGAATTTCAAAATTATTTTCCTTCTGGGTTTTCTACACGGTGCAGCAGGCAGCTGGGCCATGCGGCCGGGGACAGCGGGGCTGGCAGGGCACCCTCGTGTACTGGTGTTCGTGGTTCTCTTGCTCACTCTTTCAGCCCATTTTCACGTTATACAAATGCAATTGCTGGATTTGGGCATGGTTGCTTTTTCTAAGCCGAGAGTTTCTTTTTATCGGAAAAAACTACCAGCTGGGATCAAATACAAAACCACACTCTCGGTGTCACCTTCTGAGGGAAACCCAGGTATTAGACCCTGCACCCAGAGCTCCTGCTGGGGGCCTCCTGGGTTGCGGGGTGACACTGACCATCTCCCCTGTGCCTGTTAGGGCAGACCCCAGAGAAAGGTGACGGATTTCTCATCTAGGGATTCTGGGTGGGAAACCCAGCCTCTTTCTTCCTGTATCCTGTAAGGCTTCACTGGAGCCCCCACCCCCATTAAGCCCTTGGGGTTAAGCCCTTCTCAGCCCTGCCTCAGCCGTGCTTCTCACCTGGGCTTCTGCTAACTCCTGCCACATCCTTCCTCTTTCTCTTCCTCCTAGTAACCACCCTATGGTCCTTGTCTACTTTTTTTTTTTTCTTTTAAGATTTTATTTATTTATTTGACAGACAAAGAGAGTGAATAAGAGAAAATAAGCTATGGGGGGGGGGCGTGGAGAGGCAGAGGGAGAAGCAGTGTTCCCACTGAACTCAATGAGGGGCTCGATCCCAGCACCCTGGGGTCATGACCTGAGCCAAAGAAAGATGCTCAACCGACTAAGCCTCCCAGGCGCCCTGGTCCTTATCTACTTCTGACTAGAGATGTCCAACAGTCTTCCTCATGTGCCTTTCTCGCACTAAGCCACCTCCTCCAGAAAGCCCCCAGTGGTTAAGCCTGATGCCATCATCTACCTGGTAGTACAGTTTCTGCCCGCCCCCCTGATCTGGATACAGATGTATGATCATCCTAGGGAGAGATAGAGCAAGAGCGAGAGAGCTTCCCCTTCAGACGGGGGAGATCTTACAGGGCCTCAGAGTGACCAGTGGACATGCCCCAATTCTCTTCTGCAGGAACTGCCCTCCCCCTACATATGGGCTGATTCCTGGTCATTGTCCTGCCTTCCTACTCTCCCTGGTCCCTTCCATTCAGCCAACAAATATTTACTGGATGCCTCCTCTGAGCCAGAGAAGTCCCAGGAGCACACCAGTGAAGGAGGAAGACAAAGCCCCAGGTGTCTGGGGGACTGTTGTTCCAGGTGGAGGGACAGGTTATAAACGGAGACATTGATGGGGGAGGGGTGAGAGGGTAAGTAGAGGCAGAGGGAACAGGTCCCTCCCACAGGGATAGGTGCTAGTCCCTCTCTTAACAAAATGAGCACCTACTATGTGCTGGATCCTGTTCCAAGGATTTAAGATACATCAGTGAACAAAACAGAGACACTTGCCCCTGTGGTAGTTTAATTCTAGTTGGAGGTGAGGGGAGACCAGCACTGTATCATGCACATAACAAAAGCTTTTTATAATGTGAGGGCATTAAAAAGTGATCAGCATTTATGGGGCACTTGGGTGGCTCAGTGGGTTGAGCCTCTGCCTTCGGCTCGGGTCATGATCTCAGGGTCCTGGGATCGAGCCCCGCATCGGGCTCTCTGCTCAGTAGGGAGCCTGCTTCCCCCTCTCTCTGCCTGCCTCTCTGCCTGCTTGTGATCTCTCTCTCTCTGTGTCAAATAAATAAGTAAAATATTTAAAAAAAAAAAAGTGATCAGCATTTAGGAGACAGAGTAAGATGAGAGACAAGAGCGTGGGGGAAATGTTGCCATTTTAAACAGACAACTCCAGGGAGGCCTCATTTTGCAGGTGGTATTTGATCAAAAATTTGAAGAAGGTGAGGGAATGAATCCTGTAGACAGCTGGAGAACATTCCAGGCAGAGGGGGAAGGTTGTGCAAAGGCCCTGGTGCAGGAGTATGCCGCATATGTTTGAAGGACAGCAAGGAGGCCTGTGGAAAGGGAGGACCTGAAGACCAAAGTCAGGGAAGAAGCCAGGCTGGGAAGGGAATATGGAGGTCCTTGAGGGCCATGTGAGGGCTTTGGCTTTTACCCTGAGGGAAATCAGGAGCCGCTGCAGGTATCTGAGCCCGAGAAAAATGTGATCTGAGCCACCCTTTCCTCACTAAGGGGCATAATTGTAGAAAGTGATGGAGGAGGAGGCTGCTGCTTGAGGTAATGAGATCAGTGGGTCTCTGAGGAAGAGCATCTAAGCTGGGGTCTGAGGGGCAGAGATTGGGTGCCCCCCCTTCTTCCCCCTCCTCATCCTCGGTCTGTCAACCAGGCCGAGCCTTCTGCTGTCAAACTGCACCTCTCTCTTCTCCCCTCACATCTCCTTTCTGCTCCCTCATCCTCTCTCTCCCTCCCTCTCTCCTCCCACCCCCTTGCTGACCCTCCCTCTCTCCTCATCTCCCTCCTTCTTCTCGCCTCTCTTTGTCTTCAGCCTTGCCCCATGGGGATGAGGGCTTCCCCCTTCCCAGAGTTCCTAGGAAACAATTGTAAAACCACTAGGAAAGGCCACAGCAGGCCCTTGGCAGGAGGGAGGAAGACAGATTACAGTGTCTGGTCCTGGATGCTCACCCTGTAATCAGCAGGGTGTCTTAGGTGGACAGGGACACTGGGGCAGGCCCTGCCAGGCCAGGACTTCTCATCCCCAGTCCACTCCTTCCCAGCCCCCCACCTCAAGCAAGAGCGGGGAGAGAGAGAGAGAAGGCATCTTGCAGGCTTTCCCTCAGCCCAGTCTTCACACCTTAATAGGGGGAGAAGCGAAAAGAAACTTCCAAGGTTTCCAACACAAACCCTCATGGTGGGACCCAAGGGCAACAGTGCAGCCCCGGGTCACATAGTCAGATTCAAACCCAGGATGCTGTCCACAGCCATGACTGTCTCATCCTGTGGCCCAGTCCTCAGGATCAAGCAGCAGGTCAAGGCTTCTCCAGGAGCCCCTGCCTCAGGCAAAGAAGACAGGGCTGGCAGACACTCTCTAAGAGCAGAGCAGGATAGCGGGTTATGGGCTGCTGGCTGCTGTCTCCAAAGGGAAAACTCTCCCATTGACCGTGACCCTAATCCCACACCTCTTAGGGACAGTGGATATGGCTCAACACAGCAGCTCTCCTGTCCTCTAGGAAAGGAGCCTCACAAGGTCAGCCTCCCGGGTCACCTGTCTGTCCAGGAACAGAACCAGCTCTTCCCGGCTATCAGGTGCCACGCGTGGATGTGGCCTCCAGCACCTGAGTCATCTGTGACTCATCGCCCTCTGCCCTAGGTCCCAAGAGGGTTGGGCTGGGTGGACTCAGCTTGGGAATGGGATAAGACCTGTCCAGTGTCCCTGCTTCAGGCAGACCTGTCCCTGTCCTCTCTGAATTGAGACAGAAAGAGTCAGACCCCTCATGGAGGACACCCAGGTCAACACACATTTGCTCACAGAGGAGCCGGAGCCCTCCCACCCTCACACACACATGCACGTGCGCACGCACACACACATGTACATACACACACTCCCTCGCAGTGCCTTCTCACTCACACATGTGCTGTTTAGACCCACATCCCCCTGAGTTTCCATCTAGCCCAGAGCACAAGTCTGGGAGTCAGGGTTTACACTTACTTCCCTGTATGACCTCAGAGAGGATTCTTCCCCTTTCCAGGCCTCAGTTTCCTCCTCTGATCTGGGACTCACAGACCTCCAACATCCCTTCTATTCCTAAATCACAAGAGGGATTTTAGGAAGTGACTTCAGACCTGTGGTCAGCCAGTGAAGGAGAGAGTTAGCAGGGTGAAGGTGAGCATGGCTGAGAGAAAGGACACTTCCCTGGTACTCTCCAGATCATATAGCAAGAAAGGCTATAGGCAAACACTGCAGGGAAGGGGATGGTAAAGCCTCTTCCCCAAAGCAGTCAACTCAGGGCCTCCAGGGCCCCACTGCAGTCAGCACCCCAAGGAGAAGAGTCACAGAGATAGACTTCCACAGGTCTCCCCTTCAGACTGGGGCTCCCTGTGGACCCGGCTGTGTCTACACCTAAAACTGCGCCTCCCTGAGGCGGGGTTGTATCTGTCCCTCAGACAGGAGCCCTCAGGGTTGTGTCTCCCCACCTCAGACTGGGGTTCCCTGAGACAGAGCTGTTCTTTTCCTCAGACTGAAAGCCCATAGGTCAAGAGCTTTTGGTTTTATCTTTTTTTCCCAAACCAAATCGTCCCTCCCTGAGTGAGCCTGACTCAGCACTAGGACCTGTTCCCCATCTGCCTGTTTTACCATACGTGAGTCGGACCCCCAAGAGGACAACCCCTACAGAGATAGAGGCAAGAAGTGATATAACAATCTAGCAGCCTACCAACTTCCCAACTTTTTCCCATCTTCTCCTCAGTTCCTCTCCAGAATGTGGGTCCTACCTGGTCCTTAATCCCCAGAGGAAAGGGCAGTGAGTTTCAGAGAGCCGGAGATCTGTCAGGTCACACTGCAGAGGATCCCCAGACCCTCACCCTTTCTGTCACGTCCACCCACCCAGACCCCACAACTACTCCTGGAAAGGACCCCTCCCCCAACCCTCAGGAAGGGGTTAATGAGTTTTAGGGCTGGCAGGGTGGAGGGCAGTTAGGAAAGTTAGGGAGGGAACAGTGTTTCTCCACTTGGCCAGAGCTTCGGTTTCCCAACACAGTATTACTGTGGGGCAGAGACAGGCAGCCAGACGGGCTGGGCACCACCAAGCTGAGGATCTTAGCACTTTCTTCTGTTGCACTGGCTGGGGAACCAGCCCCAGCCCCTGAGGGCCCTCAGTGGGGAGGGGCCTGATCTCTGGGGAGGGTGGGTCAGCGCCCACAGAGGCAGGGCAGGAAGATACGACTACCACCTGGGAGAGTGACCCCTCAAGAGGGAGCTGCCAGCTGGCCTGGCATCCATGAGGTGAAGAAGAGTAGCAGACACCTACCTCCAGGTCTCCAGCTGCCCCTGCCACCTTCTGTCACAGCTTCAAAAATAATGTCCTCCTGACATTTTTGTTTTACCATCATCCCTGTGAAAAATACAACCTTCACTGTGACCCCTAAACACGTATGAACATACATACCCCAAGAGTTTCAAGAAATAATATTTACCCTTACTACACGCAAGCCTGTCGAATATTTTATATTCTCTTTCAAATTTAAGAAAAAGCATAATGCTGCTGCAAACCCTTAATCTGACCTCCTGACCTCCTGACAGATCACAGTTCATGGTTTGGAAAACACTGTCCCAAGGTCAGCAGGCTGGACACATTGCCACTGTACACAGAGGGACATTGAGGCCCAGGGAGGAACCAGAGCCTGCCCCATGGGTCTCAGAGCCCCATCCAGAGCTCAGGTGGCTCCTACTGCAGAATTTCCAGAGCCTGGGGACTTCTTGAGAGCACTGCCTGCAAAAACAAGGCTGAGGGAGAGGATTACCACTAGTAGACCCTCAGAAAAGAGGAGAAGGAGGTCTACTGAGAAGCAGGCTCTCCTAGGGCTCCCCTAGGTCCTAGCACTTGAGACATCAGGCTTGGGCATAAGGTTCATTTCCTCCAGAGATGGTCTTAATCATGATGGGGAGGAGAGTCGGAGGTTCCCGGTTGGAGGGGCGATGACACAAAGCCCCTCCCCTCTGGGAGTGCCCAGTCTGAGGAGGAAGACCCTGCCTGCTCCCAGAGAGCTCCTCATTTGTTTCACATCTCTGCCGCAGGCAGAAATTATGGACATATCCAGAACAGGGGCCCAAATATAATGTCTACACAGGGAACCTTGCTGGCAAAGCTGCAAGAAGGATGAGGAGGAAGGAGAGAAGGATCAAAGCACCTGGAGGGGGGCGCCTGGGTGGCTTAGTCTGTTAAGTGTTCAACTCTTGATTCTGCTCAGGGTCATGAGATCGAGCCTTGAGTTGGACTCTGCACTCAATGAGGCACCTGCTTCAGACTCTCTTTCCCCCCCATCCCTCCCCACTCTCTCTCTCTCTCTCACTCGCTCGCTCTCTCTCTCAAATAAATAAATAAGTCTTCAAGGCACCTGATGGAATCGCCTAGGAGGAAAGTCTAGCCACTCCTTTCAGGTAGGGTTGCCAAACTAAGTACAGGATGCTTAGCTAGATTTGAACTTCAGACAAATAATGAAAATTTAACTGGGTGTCCTGTATTATTATTTGCAGGGTCTGGCAACCCTGCCTCCAGGATATTTCCTCTCTGTACCTATCAGGGTCGGGGTGAACAGGAGGCATGTGTAGGACTAATAGCAGAAGCTCAGATACCCGGTACCCAGGGCTATGGGGGGGTGCGCAGAAATAAGAGTCCCTAGAACCCCTTCAGCCTCCAGCAGGCATACCTCAGACCCACAGACACCCCTAGCTTGAGCAGCCACCTTCCCTCTCTCCCCCAGAAGTGTGGCTGGGATGGAGAAGGCCAGGAAGAGCCTCTGGAATGGGCATGTGGTGGTGGGCAAGGGAGCGAGTGGCTTCCTTCGCTCCTTCTCAGCAACCACACCAGGCCGGTTGAGATAAGAGTCTTCGGGGAAACTTCCTTTTAGGCCAAAATCAACGGCAGGGCCTGGCACCTGTGGGCAGTTTCTCTGAAGTCATAGGGTCTGGGGAGGGTTTACCAGCATCAGGAGGAACTCTTTCCCAATTCATGTCTCTTCTGCCCTCCTTCCTCCCAACAGCCCCCAGCACACAAACCCACAGTTTGGGCTTTTAGCATGGCCACTGGCTTTGCGCAGGGCAGAGGGTATGGCTGGGTGGCCACAGCCAGAAGGAAAGGAGACGAGTCCACCGGCCTCACTGGGAGGGTATTCTCTGAGCTCTCATAACCTCTGTGGGCACAAACATCCCCTCTCCCAGGCCCAGGAGCAGGGCTAAGTGCTGGGTCCCAGATCCTGCCTATCCCCCACTCATGACTAAGAGGAAAGGAAAAGCTGTTTCTGTCTTCCCTTGTGGGTTTCTACACTGGCTGTTTCCACACTTCTTACCAACTCAAGGGAATAAATCATCTGAGTTGCTGAGCCTTTGTTGGGTCCTGTAGACCAGCCTCGAGGAAGCAAGCCCAGAGTTGCACCCCCATCGTCAGAGACTCTATCCCGGTCCTTAGGGACCCTGACAGAGGGATGTGACTAATGCTCAGTCTTTTTCATTCAAGGAGTACTGTAGTTACTGAACCCCTCTTAGGTGGCAATCACTTCATATTGTTACCTAACTTAACCTGCATCAACAGCTGAGAGATATTATGCCCATTTCACAGATAAAGACAATGAGGCCCAGAAAAGTCAAGTAACTTGCCCCAGGGTCGGACGGCCAGAAATTTCTGCTGATGTGAAAAGTAGAGCCCAGCTCTGTGGGATCCCAAATACTCTCTTCCCACCACCCTGTGCCCAGTGACAGCAGCAACAACTGCTGACCTTTCCTGCACACCTACTCCATGTCAGCCACCGCCTTAGGTCTATCCACGTTTGCCAGATCCTCAGGGTCATGGCACCCATTTAACAGCCAGCCACTAAGACTCAGAAAGGTAATTCTGCCCTGAGACACAGTTTAGAAGTGGTCAGGGTTGGAGCTGTCTTTTAGGTTTGGTTTTGGGGCCTTGGCAACACAGAATTAGCAGCCAGGATTTGAACCCAGGCGGTCAGGCCAGGCTGGACCAGAAGTGACCCGGCGTTATCAGTCCTGTGGCCGCCAGACAGAGGGTTATTAATATCCAGGAGGTGCTATTGCAGAAAAATCAGCAGCTCCCAGAGGGCAGCTCTGGGCCATGGGACGACAGCCAGGTCAGCACCCGCGCCCCCACCCCCAGCCCCATGGGGGCTCAGCCTGAGAAGCCGGATCCCTCCGAGGAGCCTCACAGCCCCTGCCCTGGGAGCCCTTACCCAACCAGGCAGCCACCCCGTGACTGGTAGCCGTGACCCCTGTCACACTTGCATGTGTGCGAGCCTGTGGACGTGCTCGTGTGCTAGAAGACCTGTCTTACCCCAGGAGAGAGGATACCTTGAGGGTGTCTGCTGGGGATAGGCCTTCCCCCACAGGATTCCAGCCTCAGCAGGCCAGCAGGCCCTAAAGGCAGGTCCAAGCACCTTCTCTATTTCTCAAGTTGGATGGAGGGGACTGAGAGTGTATCCACCAGGAGGAAAGCCTTGGGGAGTGAAGCAGAGGGGACTGAGGTTGGAGATGGAGATTCCTGTGTCAGAAGCAAAACCAACCGCAAACACCCTCCCTGAATATTTCTCCAGAAGACATCCTCCTGCGGCCTCCCCAGGAAATGGAAGTTTCCAGCTCTCAAAGTCCCAGGGAAAGGCTCCTTCTCCCTGCTCCAGTCCCAGAGGGCTATACCTAAACACAAACCTTCTCCCCCACAAAGATCCTAGAAGAACAGGGCTTCAGTCTTGGCGGGTTTCTGAGGTGGGCCCCCTGAGAGCCTCCTCCACGGGGGGCCCCTCAGATGTAATCTGGGAACAGTCCGAGAGCAGTTAGCCCAGGCAGCCGCACCTCAGGCCTGCAGGTTTTCTGCCCAAAGCCCAGCTGTGTATAGAAGCGTGGACACAAGACCTCCTCTTTCAGACTGGAGACCTTTGGTGTGTTTGGGGAGACACGGAGAAAAGAATGGCCTTGTGTTCTAGTCCTGTTCATTTGTTCCTTAATTTCTCAAATACTCATGGCAGGCCCACTTCACTCCTTGCCCTGGATTCGGAGCCCTATAGGGCATCATCCCTTACCCGGGGGGGCTCTCTCCACACTCCCTCCCCTTAGTGCGACCCCTCTTCCCACTCCTGGGCTCCAGGGCTGGACTCGCCTTGGCTTGCCTCACTTCTCACTGAGAGAGAAAGGATCTCTACTCACAGATTGGTTAAAAAAAAAAAAAAAAACCCGGTTGTGGTATTTCAGTTTAAAAATTTTTAAGTGAGGGGGCGCCTGGGTGGCTCAGTCTGTTAAGCAGCAAATTCTTGGTTTCAACTCAGGTCATGGTCTCAGGTCTGTGGGACTGAGAACCCTGTGGGGCTCTGCCCTCAGTACAGAGTCTGCTTGTCCTTCGCCTTCCCCTCTGCCCCACCCTCCCCTTTTTGCAAGCATACGTGCTCTCTCTCTCAAATAAATAGATAAAATCCTAAAAAAAAAAAATTTTTTTTTAAGTGAGAAGGAAAAAACCTAGCCAAATTACACCAAAGTAGGAACTCAGAGAAGAAAAAAACATTGACGTGGGGACTAGACCTACGAACATAATCATAAAGACTGGCTTTGAGCACAATCTCCCTACCAGGTGCTGTACTAGGTACTTTGAGATGTCATCCTCACCTCTTCTCCTCAAGCTCACATGCCGGTGTGATTGTGCCCATTTAAGAGAAGAGAAAGTTAAGGCCCAGAGAGGTGATTTAGGCCGTAGCCAACCCAGGCTTCTGACCTAGATCTGTCAGAAGGCTTGGAGGGGCTCAGGGCAGCACAGACTGGTTCTACAGGGGCACCAGGCAGGGCCCGCAGACCCACACCTCCTCACCTGGGAGACTTCCAGTCCTGGGATGATGGCGTCTGCTGTACACAGGATGGGGAGCGGGGATATGGTCTCCCTGCGGGGAGTCTGAGAAGGTGGTGAATGAGGTTCTCAGACCTCCCCAGCAGAGGGGACAAGCCAGGCCCCAGGAGGGGGATCAAGGTTGGCTTCTGTCCCACTTGGAGCGAGACCCAGAGACCATGAGGGGATGCGATTCAGGGCCCAGACTGGTAAGCTGCGCTCAACTCTTAACAAATGGACGCCTGGGTGGCTCAGTTGGTTGAACGACTGCCTTCGGCTCAGGTCATGATCCCGGAGTCCCGGGATCAAGTCCTGCATTGGGCTCCCAGCTCCATGGGGAGTCTGCTTCTCCCTCTGACCTTCTCCTCGCTCATGTTCTCTCTCACTGTCTCTCTCTCAAATAAATAAATAAAATATTTAAAAAAAAAAAAAAAAGGACAGAGAAGCCTTGAGGGACCTGTCAATGTGTGTTGGGAGAAGAGGGAAAGATGAGGGTGAAGGTCCCAGAAGGGCTCAACAGGCACCCATATCCTGTGATTCCAAACTTCTACCACAGCCAAATGAAGGCACGGGAGTACCTTCCTGAGAGTGGTTTCCATCTTAATCAGCAAAGAAGTGTCTGCCGGTGGGTCTTCTGTCTCCTCCCTCAGACTAGAACCTCTGTGAGGACAGGACACTACCTGAGGGCAAGGGCCGTATCACTCCCTCAGACTGGGAGTTAACTGAGGGCAGTCCTTTACTTCTTTCACTAACAGACTCTCATTCCTCCATCCAACCACCATCAATGCCGAATGCAACCTTTTAAAAGCTATTTCAGATCTCAGGCCTCTTGTCCTGAGGAGACTCAGACCCAGGCCTTCTCCCCTAGGTGTCTCAGCCTGATGGGTCTTTTCCCTTTGAACTACTGCTCCTCTCCATTCTGGCTCTTCCCACTTGTGAGTGGCTTCCGTCCCCTCCTCTGCAGATGCTCAGCCAGGCTCCATCTTTGCTTTGCATTTTTCCTTTCCAAGTAGATAATAAATATTTACCGATTCCTTCTCTCCCCTCCCCTATTCCTTGAGTCCTGATGCCTGATGGCCTGTGGATATGGCTGAATTGTCTCTCTCCCAACAATTCTGAGGCCAACCTAGCAGGGCCTCTCAAGAGGATCACCTCCTTCATTCCCCCATCTCTAGGCTGGGATGTGCCACAACCACCCCTAGTAAAGGAGAGGTCACTCCATGCCAAGGAACAGCACATCTGACTGGTATTCCATAAATCCTGGAGGAGGGGAGGGAGATGGAAGGGAAGGGGGAAGGAAGATTCTATTGGCATTTCCTCCAAATTCCTTGTGTTTTTCTCTCTGCCAGTTCTCCTTAACGTCTAGTCTCTCCCCCTCATGCTGTAGATGGGGCCCCTTCCTCCTGGGAAGCCCTTGGTAGAACTGTCTTGCTCTCCTCACTCCAAAACTTTGGACAATACTTTGTCCTGCTTGGGACAGCCCTTGTCCTGAGTCTTCCCACCAGAATTCCCAACAAGATAGACCCCTGGTCTCTGAGTCTGTTATACATATGTCCTTCCTTCCTTGAACCTCAATCTAGCCCCCCAAGACCATCTCACATACCAATAAAACACTATGGGTGGGAAGGGACAAAGGACCAAGCCCTGAGGAAGTGACCATTTAGTTGGATGATATAGTTATGATTGCTTGGTAATACCCACCCCAAAAATCATAGCTTGAAATAGCAACAGTCCATGTATTTGCTCATAACTGTGTACATTTAGGCAACGATGGCTTCTCACTCTATGTGTCCTTGGCAAGAGCTGCTCCCCTGGGCCTAGGGAATGCAAAATGGCTTTGCTCCCGTGTCTGGTGTCTCATCTTGGGGTGGCTGGAACAGCTGGCAGCTGTTCCTGCCTGAGCCTCTCTCTTTCCCTCTGTGGCTCTCTTCCCAGCAGGGTAGTTGGACTTCCTCACAACATGGTGGCTGCCTTCAAGGGGGACAAGATGGAAAACTGCGTTGTCTCTTAAGGCCTTGGCCAAGAAGCCCTAGAACGGCTCTTCTGCCATATTCTCTTTGTCAAAGCAAGTCCTATGACCAGCCCAGATTCAAAGGAGGAAAAACGGACTCTGCTTCTTGATGGGAGGAGCGGCCTGTGTGCACAGGGATGGCAAGAAGAGTTGGCAGCCCTGGTCTCATGCAGGCCACCATGATGGTCCTCATATTATGAAACTGATCCAGAATCAGCCAGGTCTGTATGGATCTACCCAGCTTCCTTGTGGGGGTCAGGGGGTGGGGGAAGAGAGGAGGCTGGCATTGTCCTTGGAGAAGCAAGAACTCGCAAGGCCTTCAGGGCTAAGGCCAGGGTCTGTCACTGCTTAGGGAAAAGGGAGGGGGAGTCAGGCTGGACAGATCAGAGCTGAGAAGGAGCATTGTGTATCTCTGGGGAAAAAAGTGGCCAGGCCAGAGAGAAGAGTGTGAGTCCCACAGAGGGGAGATGATTTGGAACAGCTTGGCACTAGGCCTCGCACCAGGTTGGGGGTTGAACAGGTCTTATACAACTGGAGGATGCAACATTTTCATTTTATCCTTCTTTTCCCCATGGTCTATTTAAAGACTGTTTCTCTCCTCCAAGGCTGCATGTTGCAATTTCTTTCGTGCTTAGGTTTCGGATCTTCCCCTGACAAGCCCCAGCCCCTGGAGACATCTCTTGCCTCGCCTTGCCTTACCACACTTGGGGACTCTGGATTTCAGCCCTGGGTTTTGGCCACCACCACATCCTCCCCCTGTCCCACTTTTTTTCTGGCTGTTTGTATTCAGTCTAGACGATTCATTTTTACTTGTTGATGTTCTGCCCTAGCCTGGGGCAACCACGGTGTGGTGGGACCGAGCACTAGAGTTGGAGTCAGGAAAGCTGGTTTAAATTCTGGCTGGGCCATTTACTGGCTGTGCATAATTTCAGGCACGTTATTCACGCTCTCTGAGCCTCCTGCTTCTCATCAGCAAGCAGAAATCGTGAGCCCCATCTCCAGGGTGGCTAAAAGTGGGAAATCGTGCCTACCACTGGCTTCTGTCCCTAATCCCTGCCATGGACTCATTTCTGTCCTTGCCCAGCCCTGTTCAAGTGTCTCCACCTATCAGTGAGCTCCTCCACCAGACACTGCGGCCAGCCTCTCCTGCCTCCACGGCCTTGGGATGAACCCCTTGGTTGCCTCGGCTTCAATTTCACAATGTGTCATTCAACAAACGTTAACTAAGCATGTGCTATATTCCAGGCACTGTTGTGGGAGCTAGAGGTACAGCAATGAAGGAAACAGACAAAAATCTTTGCCCTCACACATTGCCTGCATTCTAGTGGGGACAGGGGTGGGGCATGAGGGGTGAGGGGAGAGACAGACAAAAGGGAAAGTAAATTTTAGAGCTATCTGGTCCAAAACAGTAGCCACTAGCCAATTGTGTATACTGAGCCCTTGAAATGTGGCTGCTCCCAAATGAGATGCACGATTTAAGAACAAAGCACACATCAGATTCGAAGATTTCACTCAGAAGAAAAGGGAAATCTCTCTTTAATAATTTTTACATTGATTAAATGCTGGAAGTTAGGGTTAAGTAAAATATAGTATTAAAATGAATTTCACCATTTCTTTTGACCTTTTGAAATCTGGCTTCTAGAAAATTCCAAATCACCTATGTAGCTCACAGGGCAGTTCTCCTAGACACCACTCTAGGGTGGGTGAGAAGATGGCACATGTTATGGGGAGAAGGGGTGATAAAAGGAGGATCCAAGTGTAGAGTGAGGAAGGGTTGTCAATTGTAAATGAAGTGGTCAAGGTGACCTCCCTAAGAAGGTAACAAGACTTGAAGGTAAGACAGCCCCCACGTTGCCAGGATTGGAGAAGAGTGCTCTGGGAAGTGGAGACAGCTAGTGCAAAGGCCCTGAGGTGGGAGAGTACCCATAGTCTGAGGAACAGAGAGGCCACAGTAGCTGTTGTTGAGTGGCCAAGGGGGTTCAGAAGTCATAGAATCAGGAAAGTAGAGGCTGCCCAGATGGTACAGGGCCTTTTCAGGCCATTGTAAGGACTTTTATTTTTTTTCTCTGAGTGAAATAGAGTCTCTGCAGAGTTTTGAGCCAAATGGTGACATGATTTGGCTCACAGTTTCCCAGGCTCACTCTGGCTGTGGTGTGAGAACCAACTTAAAGGGGGTGAGGCTGAAAGAATTAGGGAGCCAGTTCAGAGGCTCCAGCAAATACCCACTTGGGATGAAAAGAGTCCCTATCGCACAGGGCTGTGGTGTGGATTCCGAGTTAACCAATGGAAAGCTCTGTAGGACAGAGACCTGGCCTCCCATCTTCCTCATGCTGTAGTCAGGGGAGGCAGAAGTAGCCACCACCCCCTCAGTACCTCCCCCTGGAGGGAGACCACAGTCTCCTTTTGGCCTCCGTGCCTCCTGCCTGCCACAATGCTGGGGTACTCCTTCGAAAACCCCTCAATTGCTGCTCATCCCTGACAGGCCAGAGGCTCCTGGCATGGCATTGCAAGCTCACTGTGAGCCAGCCCTGCCTCCCCCCTGCCTCCACACCTCACCCCTGCCCACCAGAGTCCCCACTCACACTTTTGCTCATACCGTGCCTTCTGCCTGGGATATCTGCTTCAGCCGTTCCTCCCCTCCCCTCCCTGCTCTATCTTCTACCTGTTCTTCGAGGGGCTACAGAGAAGTAATGTCAGGAGAGGACCCCCAGACTCTGCCACCCCCAATACCCCCCAAGCTGGACAGGTAGCCCCCTCACATGTTATGTATCTTTCTACTCATGGATTTATAGTTTCTGTGACTCCTCAGCCACCCACCCTCACCAGACCCTTGAGGAGTCCTCTACCCTAGCGTAGCCCCATAAATATAGTTTGAGGGAATGAAAGAGAGGCAAGAGGAGGTAGATTTGGAAGCTTTGCTTATAAATGCCAAAGACCTAGACAGTGTCTACTCTCGCCAGGACCACGGGAGAGTAGGCTCTCCACAAGAAGGCGGGGCAGGGAGTCCTCTCAGGGGCCACCAGAGCTGCAGGTCTATCTTCCAAGGGCTTAAGGAACTCCAGGACCCACTCTGTAAAATTTAATTACACTCTAGGGTCACAGGGTGCCCGTGAGCACCCCTTGCCACTCCCAGCCTGTTGCAGCCAAGGCCCCATAGCCAACCTTGGCCCTCTCCTGTGCCGCAGGCAACAAGCTCAGACACATGGCCAGTCTCTTCCTCCACCCAGGGACTAGGCCTGGATCACGCAGTTCCTGAAGGCAGCACTGCTCACTGCAGGCCCTGGCTCCTCTCTAGTGGACTGTTTCTCCCTCCCCCATTGCAGAGCTCCCTCCCCACACATCATGGCAGAAAGTGGACGGGCCGGCACCTGCTCAGCCAGAATGTAAGTGCTATAACCCCCAGCACAAGAAGGTGGGCCACCCCATCACCTGCACCCCTGGGACCCCTTTCCCAGACCTAAGACAAATGCCATTTTCCCCAAGGGAGGAGGGAAAGGGGGCAGGAGAGAGTCTGGAACAAGGACCCAATGGAGAAGGAGAAACCAGGAGGAGCTTTGAGATCAGAATTAAATTCTTTAATACAAAATGCTTTTTTTAAGATATATCTGTATTTCTTTGTTGTTGTTTAAAAATAAATATGTACTACGGAATATCTCGAAAAACTGTACTAGAGACAAAGATGTGATGTTAATATCTTTTTCCCCCACAATTATTACGGATAAACAGTAGCACCAATAAATAAATGATAACAAATATTAAAATTAAAAAAGGAGAGAGATTTAGTATGTAGAATTCTCTATTTTTTCTTGTTTTGTTTTTACATATAAAAAACAGAATAGCAATGTCTATTTTATCAGAATCACATATATACATAAACATATATATATATATATACACACACACACACACACAAACGCAAGTTGCCAAATATATATATAGTATGTAGATGTATACTGAAACCTTATTTCAAAGGAATGTGTGGTGGGGAGCCAAGGGAAATGGGAGGGCAGAGCTGAGTGTTAGCAAAATTAAATATCTGTTCAGGACAACCTAGTGACTGTCACCGATCGGGGAGCTAGAGATTGGAAACATGAATTTTAAAACACAAAGACCAGTACAAGTAAGCGCAAGAGAGAGCAAGAGAGAGAATACATCTCATAAATAGTTGAAATTAAATATTAACCAAGAATACTGAAAAAAACCCTACTCTTTAATTAAATTAACTGTTTTAATTTCTAATTAAAAAGGAATATTAAATAAGTACCGTATATAAAACACTTTCTCTGCCTCCGTGGTGGGCACGTGGATCCTGCCCTGTCTCTCTGTGCCGCGGGAAGGGTGGGGTCTGGGGACAGGGGAGGGGTGAACCACTCACACACACACAGCCAGGTCTCCTGGGGGGACAGAACTAGTGGTTTCAATGGTCTGAGGACATCAGGCCCTCCAGGGCTGCACCAGGGAAGGGGAACTAGGAGAAGGCCAAGGCAGGAGTCCCCTCCTTTGGAGGACAAGCTGCCGCCAGGAGACCCTTTCCCCACCAATGTCTCTCTTCTTTTCGCCAAGACTTCTGCGGGCAGTGCCCTGGGCCTCTAGGGAGCAGGCGAAGAGCCGGTGAAGGTTGCCCAGTCTCCTGAATCTTCCAGGCAGTGCCCCTGGAGGCAAGATGCCTGTGCAGCAGGCGGAGAGGATCCCCAAAGTACAGTAGTGTCCGGAGGCTCCCCAAACTCCTGGTCAGAACCAGTGTCCTCATCCCTGTACCTGCTGTCTGCCCATTTGACTTGGGGTAGAGGCTTGGGGCCAGGGCTGGGTTTGTCGGTGTTCCCAAAAGCAGGCCAAAGTTGCCCCCGTGCCCTGGCCACGCACGTTCCTGGGCAGGGAAGGGGACCCTGGCCTTCCTAAGAGTAGGATTGTAAGATCATGCCAGAGTCTCCCCTCCCATCCTCTTCCCTGTTGGGATCTGGGTAGGGGCATTCTCCTCCCAACTCAAGTCCACAGCAGTCAAATACATCCAGTGAAGACACCAATAACATTAGCAATGTTAATTTAAAAAAAGAGAATATATATATTTTATATATATAAAATATATATATTTATTTTTATATATATATAATATATATATATTATATATATATATAAAAGTATGTATGTGGGTGGGTGTGTCTACAGGAATCCCAGAAATAAAACTCTCTAATCTTCCGGGCTCGGTGATTTAGCAGCAAGAAAATAAAATGGCGATCCAATTCCAAGAGGGACCGTGCTTGGTCACCTGCCCGGGAATGCTTCTGCCGGAGTCACGCCCTCCGGACCCAAAGTGCTCTGCGCAGAGTCTCCTCTTCCTTCATGTCAGGTTTCTGGTTTAAGGATTGTTCTGGTGACGGCGGCGATGGTTGCTGTGGTGGTGGTGGCGGCGTGGTTTCTGTAGTGTTCTGAATCAGGCTTTCCCGGTGAGAGGTCTGGTTCCCGAAACCCTGAGGGAGGCTCCTTCTTCCAGCCCGGCTCACCGCCTGGGCTTGTCACATCTGCGGGAGATGGGAAACAGAGGCTGGGGTCAGGGCCAGCCGTGGGGACGCAGTGGTGAGGCAGGCAGCCTCCCCATCCCAGGAGCTCCGAGTCCCCGGCCAAAGCACCATGCTGCCTTGAGGAGCCCAGCGTGAGGGGAAAGCCAGCCCCTGCGTCCAGGGCACCCCTCTGCCCTCTATAGCTTATAGTCTAGTTGAGACAGCACAAGGACAAAGGGACATGTCATCAGAGGCAACAAATGAATCCACACTCAAAAGTCCCTCCTTGACATTTAAGAGCTGATGGTAACCAGAGTTAGGCTGAGTTAGTCAGCGAAGAGTGCCCACAGAGAGATGTGCTTCGACTCTGCCTCCTCTGTGGGGCTGGCTGGTGGGAGGCAGTGGGGAAAGCACCCTGACGGGGGCTAGGGCCAGCTGAAAGGGAGGGGGCGCCGGCGAGGCGCTGAGGGACACATCTCCCTTTACCATGCCCTCCCTCTGGGCCTCATTTCTTGGGCACGCTGGCCACAGCGGGCACCAGGTACCAGGCAGCTGTGTGACTGACACTGGGGAAGACGGGATCATTTCCTGCACTGCTCCTGCCCACCCAGAGGGGATGCCGAGAGCTTTCGTGTCAGGCCCTGACCCCTGGCACTGATGGCCTTTGCCCTTCTCCACTATGAGAGTTTGGAGCAGTTCCTGCCCTTCTCAGAGCCCGGTAATGGCATCCTAAGCCCCAACTTGGGGTCCCGAAACCCCCACATATGGGGGAGGTCACTGGAGGTTAGCATAACTTCCATTAGCCCCAGGTCACTTCCCACACCCCATCCCAGACAGTCTCTCTGCAGAATAATCCCCACAGAAATCCTAAAATGATAAAGCCCTCACTTTCCCCAAAGCCCCTAGGGCATGTGGAGACCCCTCACTGGGCCCTAGAGTTAGGCAGAACCCCAAGGCTAGCACTCACTTTTACTTCCTGTCTTCATGTACCCCTGAGACAGACAGAAGGCTGCACCAAAGCCCCAGGGCCTCATCCCCGGTACCCCATGAACATCCACAGCCACAGGAACACGGGGGGGTGGGGAAGGCAGTCACATTTCAAAGACTTTGTTAATGGAGCATCTGGAATGGCTGGGTGGACCCCAACCCTGCGCAGGCATCCCCATAGAAGCCCCCCTGAGTGACACTCAGGCTGGCCCTCCCAGCCTTGGAGCAACAGCCAGACTGGTATAAACACCACCAAAGTCTTCGAAAGATTGCCAGCCAACCTGTCACGGCTCTGTGCTCCTGACCTTACCCCCTGAACTCAGCCATGCATTTTCTTACATGCTGGACACTTTCTAGGTCCCCATTGTGCTCCAAGGACAGAGCTACAGATGCCTGGAAGGTCCCCCCCAGCGAACAAAAGCCAGGCCCTCCCATGGGGCGCTCCCGACCCGCCCATCCTGGAGGCATCTGGAACTAATGTGGGCTGTTTGGGGTTGTCATCGTGACAAGAACGTATTACAGGTTAACTCTCCTAGGATCCCAGTTTCAGAGGGCCTCACCCCCTGCCCCATGAGAGACACTGAGGGGATGAGAAGCCCAGCAGTACAGACTTCAGAGGGTGGTGGCAAGGCCCCCAAGAGCCTCTGCACCCCCTCAGACCAAGAAGGGCCCTCCGTATTAGTAGCAAGGTAGTAGTAACCACATCAGGACCAACAGCCACCACAGGACACCGCGGGACCACAGGACACGACACTTAGCCTGCGTCCACACCGTCACATGAAGCCACACCAGGCTACCCCCTCAGGCAACAACGTCTGAAGAGGCCCCACCAGGCCAGGCCAGCGCCTGCCACCCCCTGCAGGGGCCTCTCGAGCACAGAAGGCAGCAGTCAGTCACCAGGCAGGCAGCTAGAAGCCGAGCAAGCAGCTGGCCCCCTTGGGTGCGTGTGCGCACCATCTCTCTCTCTCTCTCTCTCTCCCCATCTCTGTGTGAAGCCCCTCTCTGACTCCCTCACCCTCTGGGAACCAACCTGCAAGTACGTTCGTTTAACTCAAGCTGCCTCGCCTTGCAACGCGAGTCTGTGTTTTTGCAGGAACATTTACACGTCTGCGGATCTTGTACAAACAAATGTTTTCTCCGCTCTGAGCAAGGCCCACAGGGACTGCAAAAAGGCAAAAGGAAAGACATCTAAGCTAGAGCGTCAGCAGAGAGAGAGAAAAAAAAAAAACAAAAAACCATGCAACACCCCCTAACAGTCCGCAGCTGCACCACCCCCCAGCTCACTGGTCCCCCTGCCCTTCCATGCCCTGGAAGGATCCAAGGGCTGCAGCGGAAGACGGAGAGAGCAGCGAAAAGAGGCAGCACTGGCTAGGAAGTCTGCCTGCAGGAAGAGGCAGGCACAGATGGGCAGAGAGTGCAAGGAGAGGGCCCCTGTAAGGGGGGTGCTATCCCCTGGGGACAAATACAAGTCTTGGGCCACAAGGCCCCAACAGCTACCACCCCAGAAAGAGCACACCTTGACTCTTCACCTGCTGGGGACAGCAATCCGGGCCACCTTCCCTGTGCCAGGGATCGGGCCTGGGCCCCTCCACCAAAGGCAGGCTGAAGGAGGGCACCAGGGCAGGCCAAGCCTAGAGGCAGCATCCACAGCCAGGCCACCAGTGGCCGAAGGGCCCACCACAGCCTCCAACCCAGAGGAAGAGCCTCCAAACCTACAAGGAGGTTCCCATGGGTGCCGTGGGTTGGCCACATTACAGGGCTCCCCTCCAGAAGCCCCAGGTCCACAAGGATGGGCTGCCGTGCAGTGCCTGACCCCACCCGGCCTCTCTTTCAGCTGACGACAGGCTGCCTCGTGTCATTCGCGCCCCTTCCTTGCGCCACGTCTGCCCACCCCACCACCCTCAGCTTCCAGACAAGTGTGCAAGCCCAAGAGCAGTGGAAACCAGTTGAGTGAGAAGGCACCCGTGCCTGGCACCCGTGCCAAATGGGCCCGCCACCAGTGCCCAGTGGGTGAGGGAAAGGCGGTGCCCAGCCAAGCCAGAGTTCCCCCCTCCCCCCGAATCCTCCGGGACCACTCTGCCCGCCTGCCCACCCATCCGAACCCTGGACCAGCCACGCCACCACCAAGTCTAGCCACTGGTGCCAATTAGTGGAGTGAGAGTGAGAGAGAGCCACTGCGGGGAGAGGCGGAGGAGAGCTGGGGGAGGCCGGGGGGGGGCAGGGTTAGGGGTCCCGCCGGCAGGAGTCTGACTGGGGGCCGGGGAGGCTCCAGGCAATGAGACAGCGGAGGCACCACGTACACGCTCCAGGGTTTATACCGGGATTTCTTGCGCTTTCTTTTTTGCCCCTTTCCCTTTCCTCGAATTGATTTTCTGGAAAATAAAAAAACAGAGACAGACAAAGAGAGAGCAAGGGGGAAGGGGAAAGGAAAAGAAGCAACAAGGAGGGCAGGGTTTGGGACGCACTCCCTGGAACAAAACATTGGAGGCCAGCGGGCTCCAGGAAAGGGCCTGCATATGCACACACACACACACACACGCACGCACACGCGCACACGCAGGCTGGGCAGCAGGCATGCAATGGCTCCTTCTTCTCCCTTTGGCCTCCCTGGGGAGGCCAGTCCAGCCTTCAGCAATGCTCTGTTTTGGGAGCAGAGGCTGGGTGGAGGACACAGGACCCAAAGGCCTGGATACTCGTGGCAGCTCCTGGTCCCAGGCAAGGACCTGTCGGCAGGCTCTGGGGCCAGCAACCCTGGGCAGGTTTGACCCTGAAGGTCGGGCAGGGGGCTATAAAAGGTACGCCAGAGTTTGGAGAGACCTGACTTGATGGGGGTAGGAGTCAGGGCCCAGGCTGTGCTCCAGGTACCTTCTGCCTTCATTTCCAAGTGCACTAGCAAAGGGGTCCCTCAGGGCCCTGCCTCAGCAGATCCTGGTGTGGGAGAGCAGCTACCCTGGGAGCTGGCACAGACCCAGGGGCGGCACGTGAAAGGCGCCAGCCTGCCCAGCTATAACCTGGGCCGAGAGGCGGGGATGGGTGTCCTCAGAGCCCCAGGCAGGCGGTAGGGTGGGGTGGGAGTTAGGGAGGCACAGGAGGAGGGGCCTGGGCGTTACTTGGCAGGAAGTCCTCTCCCCAGCCTGTCAAAGCCTGCTACACCATCTCACCAGACTCTCTTCCGAGCCCAGGCGAGCCCCCCACTCTCCCTGTGGGCAAAGCAGACATTTGGGAAATGGGCAAGGGGGGGGGGGCAGGCTGAAGCCTGTTCCCCTCAAGGGAACCAGCACTCTCCACACCTGCCAGGCCAGAGAGTGCCCAGAGTGTCTGCCATGGGGGAAGAAATGAGGGGGAAGGGACTGAGGCGAGGGGTAGAACAGCTCCCCTAGAAGAAAGCACTGGGAAGGCAGGAGATCTATACACACAAATGCACACTCATTCTCTCTCTCTCTCTCTCCTTCTCTGAGCCTAGTCTCCGAAATCACTGCTCTGGGAACAACAGCAATCCTGGAAGTTGGGGACTCAGGGAAGAGGGAAGGGGTTGAGGCCCCAGAGTTTCGGAATCCCCAGAGTTTTAGGGGCAGACGGGATGGTGAGGAAGGGGAGGAAAGGGCACAGTTGCTCTCTCTCATTCTCTTTCCCTGCAGGCTAGTCCCCTTTGCTCACCAGGTCTCAAAGGCCCACTGCCCCCAGACTTGCCCCCCTGCTCCATCCTGACCCAGCCCTCCACACAGAACAACTAGAAGACTCAGAAAATGACCAACTGTCAACTCATTTCTCTCTGGCCAGGGAGGGCTGAGTGGCTCTGACCCACCCTCCTCCTACAGGGCATCACCCAGAAAACATCTCAGCCGGCCCCCAAGTCCAATCACACCACCAGAGCAACCACTGTGAGAGGCCGTCCCCTCTGACACACAGAAGCTGGCCTCTTTGCTACCTGCTCCCTCTCCCCGCTGTGCGTGATGGGAGACTAGAGCAGGCCGGGGAAGCCAAGTCCACATGACCCCCCAGCACACCAAAACTGCAAGTCCCAGCCAGGAAGGACCTGGAGACCTGGAACGTGTGGTCTCTCCTACAGGAAGCTCCAAGCTCCAGACTGGGGTTTTGCCCCTAATCCTAGAGCCATAATCCTCGAGTTTGCTCCAACCCCCTCCTGCCACCACAGGTCTTTGTGAGGCCAACTCCCTGACCCGGTGAAGCCATCAGACCCCCTGAGAGAGGAAGCCAAGAGCCCCAACCAAGATAACCGGCCAAGAGAGGGAGAGGAGCTAAAGTCATGGCCACTTACTTTTCTTGCCTTGCTCTATCTTTCTTTGGTCTGCAGTGGGCAGAGAAAAAGAAAAGAACAAAACAGAGAAGGATTCAGACGGTGAAGCTGACAAAGGTAGTTAACATATTATTCATGACACATCAATGCAGTTTTAATCCCTTTACATAACTCAAACTTTCCAACAACATTATGAGAGACATATCCTATGGTTGTACCCATTTGACAGATGTAGAGACTGAGGCACCATGGAGTAAAATTAAAATGCCCAAGGTTCCACAGTTGCAATGGAGCAACGGCTAACAAGTGGAACATGCTTAGCCCTCCCACTGTCTGCTGAACGAGCCAATCCGTGCCTCTGTCCTCACCTGCATTCACATTTGCTGTGCTGTAGGAAACTCATCTCCCCTATGTGCTGGCCTTGATGAGGTTTGATCCGCATAATCTAGAGGGAAAGGAAGCAGATCACAGAGTCAGTGACCCAGCCAGCCATACCCAGATGGGACACCCCATGGCTCTTGCCACTTAGCACCAAGGGGTTCTACAGAGCAGGGGTGGGGGCAGAGGAAGGAGGGACCTGGGGCTCTACCAGAAAGAGCCTCAGGCCCACCCCCACTCCCCTGACTCCCCGGACCCTGCTGACCTCAAGGAGCCCCCGCTCTTCCTGGGGGCAGGCGTGGCTGCACGGGTTGGCCAGGCTGGGAATGTGAGTCCTGGGTTCTTGCCAGTCCCCGCCCCTCCCCTCCTGTTAGCCCCTCTAGGCCTCACCCTGACCCTTAGTTGCTACCCAAGAGCTACCTTCCCTGGGGTCTCAGAGCTCCCTCCCACCCTGTCCGGCCTGAGATGTGCCCTGTCCCTGGGCAGCAGCAAACGATGTCCTTTGAACACTCTCCATGCGCCAGGCTCATTCAGCACCCCAAACAGAGCCCCCAAGGAGAGGTGCCCTCTTCCTCCAAGAGAAGAGGAGAGGGGTACCTGTCACAGGTATAAGCCCCTCCTGAGCCCGGGGCAAAGGTCAGGGGGGAGGAGGAGGCAGCAGGGACTTATGGGGAACCCCAAACCAGAAAATGCAGGCATCTCTTAACGCAAACGGGCAAGACTCCCCACACCTTGCCGTAACTGACTTAGGGACAGGAGCTGAGCAAGGCAAGTCTGGCTCTCCTCTCAAGAGCTGCCCAGGAAAAGGCCAGGGAGCACCTGCTCCAAAGTCTAACCCCTGCTGCCTCCTACCCCCTGTCCCACCCCCACCCTCACTCCCCACAGATGCCCACCTGCATAGTGATGTTGAACTCCTCAGTGGGCACGCACTCCAGGCCCTCATCATTACAACAGCCCCCACACCGCATCAGGGGCACGCAGGATGGCTTGAAGATGTACTCGATCTCGTCAGGGTACTCCTGGAAGATGTCCACCAGGGTCTCAATGGGACGGCAGTAGCTGCGCTGGTAGACATCCATGAACTTCACCACTGCATGGGATGGGGTGACATGTGAGCCCCGCTGGTCACACAGGAGATGGCCGGCCCCTATCTCCCGCGAGCTTCAGAGGGCAACCCCATGGGGTTCCTGTACCCCTACTGGGGTACCAGCCCTTCCCACACTCTAGCTGAAGTCCCTCCAGTTGTGTGCCTGACATCCTTCCCTAAGCTTTCCACCATGGGCACTGATGATTCCAAAGTGATCACACGAGGCTGTCGGGTTCTGAGGAAGGTGGTCTACCATATCTGACCCACTGCCTCGCCATGACCACCAAGCCAATTTGTGGGTCAACCTTGACGCCAGGGCACAGTCTGAGGACGAGTATACTTGTCAGGGTTGGGGGGGAGGGGTGATCTAAGTTTTCCATGAAAGGAGGAAGAGCCAGCTTGGCAAACCTACTCCCCATTTCCCTACAACTTCTGCCACACGAACCACCATACCGACAACCGCTGAACGAGGACTTATCATAAGGTGGGCATTGTGTGCTGTCATCCCTGGTTTTCATGGCAAATAGTATGAGGTTCCAGTAGAAACCCCATTTTACAAAGGGGGCCCTGGAGGTTCGGAGGGGCTGAGGAACTTGCCCCATGCCCACACTTCCGAACAGCTCTGATCAAAGCCTTCCCAGGACAAATTATGTGGAAGCATGGTAGGGGGAGCACTTTGCCACCTGCCAGAACCCTCCCCAGACACCGGCTGGGGAGGCAGTGAGCATCAGCACAGGGGTCAGGCCTGCCTGGAATCAGCAGGTGGCAGCTGGTGGGCACTCTGCAGGCCCAGCCAGCCCCGATAACCCCGCCCGCCCCAGAGGGCAAACTGCTTGCATCATGGAAAAAACGGTGCTGCTGCCGTTGCAGCCGCAGAGCACTTCTAGAAGCTGATCTGGAGGGAGAGCAGGGTAAAGACAGCTTCCCAGGCTGGCCATGGAGCCTGCGGTGCACTGGAGCGTGAAGGGGTAATTCTAGGCCACAGGGGCGGGGTCCTGGAGAACAGATATACTCAGGACCTGGAATGATGGCTCCCAGTTGTGGCCCAGCCTGTCACTCTCCATCACACACACATACACACACACACACACACACCCTACTACCACAAAGTAATCATTTCCCTGAAATGCTCCCCCCGCTACCCCACACGGGAGGAAGAAGTGGCATCCAGGCTGTGAAGAAGTCCCGGCTCTGGCCATGACTTGGTGTGTGACCTTGGGCCAGTCCCTCCCCTCTCTGGCCCTCAGACTGCACATCCGTGTAAGTGGGCTGGGCAGATCCTTAAAGACACTGAAACTGAGACTGAAAATGTGGGGGTTTGTATCCCATTTCCAGCCCCGAGAACAGGTGCTCTTTCTCAGCCCAGATAACACAAGGCTTGGAACCTTACCCCCAAGTCATCTGAAGCACAACCCCCTGGCCTGCCTTTCCCCAGGGACTGTGGCTGAGCCTCCTCATCCCTTCAGAGGGTAAAGGAAGATGAACCTGGGTGTTATCTATGTAACAGGGAGGTTGAGAACTGGGGGAGCTGAAGGGCAGGGAGGGGAGGGCCACAGGTGTGCAAATAGCAAGGGAGGAGGAAGGGGCTCCCAGCCAGTCCCTGGCCCTGTCTGAGATCTACTACCCCTCTGCAGACAACAGACACAGAATTCTCCTCCAACCTCAAAAGGGTTAAGGTCAAGAACCATCAGAACCGAGTACAGATGAGATCAGGGATCTGAAGAAGCGCTTTTCTAAGCCAAGTCCATATCAAAGAAGATGACTAATCAAGAAATCCTGACCTAGGCGTGCCTGGTGGCTCAGTGGGTTAAGCCTCTGCCTTCAGCTCAGGTCATGATCCCAGGGTCCTGGGATCGAGCCCTTGCACTGGGCTCTCTGCTGGGCGGGGAGCCAGCTTCTCCCCCACCTCACCCCCATCTGCTTCTCTGCCTACTTGTGATCTCTGTCAAATAAATTAATAAAATCTTAGGGGAAAAAAAAAAAAAGGAAGAAAGAAATCTTGACCTGACACTTCATCATGGTTTGGAACAGAGATGGCCCAGGCTTTGTGGCCCCAACCAGAACAGGAAGAAAGCAGGAAGGTCTGCTCTGGACTGTGGCAGCTGGTAGCTGAGGGTAAAAAGTCACAGACTAGGGATTCCTTGGAAAAGCTCCCTGGAATCCTCAAGGGCCACAGGAGAGAGGTCGAGGGAGCAACTTCACCCATCCCCTTCAGACCCCAGCCACCACCCCCAAACAAAGCCGGCCAACTTCTGCCCAGGCCATGGACATGCATCAACTCCCACAACAAGCTTTCTTGCTTTTCCTTACTTCTTGAAGACAATCTTGTCCCCAGGAAACAAAGGCCATTTGTCTTGCCTCTCCCAGAACACAGAGACCACCGGGAGGCTGATGGGGGGTGGGTGCCCACTGGCAGCCAGGAGCCTCTGGGGGCCACAGGCTGTGGAGTGGCTGGGAAGCCAGGCCCTGGGCCAAGGAAAGAGCTCCTGAGTGAAGAGAGAGATGGAACTAGCTGGGCATCACCCCTGCCCAGGGAGTGCCAACACCACCCCTGGCCACCACCCTGGGCCACAGTGGGTTTGGGGCTGGAGAACTGGCCGGAAGGAAGACCTGGGGGGCCTTCCCACCTCAGAGGTGGGGAGTTGGGGGAGTGGCATCAGGCACTTCTCTCCTCAGGCTGGAGCAGAGGCCACATTCAGTGAGGGGGGAGAGCCAGGGCTTCCCTAGAGAAATGGGAGGATCCCTACTCCAAACCACAGGAACAAAAGGCAGGCTGACTCTTAGTTGGGCAGGGGGCGGGGCACCTGGGAGCTATAGCCAGCCCTCTGCTGGCCCAGGAGGGAAGTTCACAGCACCCAAACCTATCCCACCCAGAGGGCAGAGGGAGACGGCAGGGCCTTCTTTCCACCCCCAAAGGAATACAGGCTGTGGGGGCGGGGGTTCTCAGGAAGTTGGGCCCTCTGGACCTCCAGCTCACGCACAGCCAATCTGCTGGACAGCCAGGGGCACAGCCCCCTCCACACAGACCCCACAGGTATGACAAGGCTGGGCTGGATGAGACATGACATAGTCTATCCATCCTCCCCTCCGGGCAGGTGGGACAAGGGACACCTCCTGCGACACCTGGGATCTTTGAACACTGTCTTTCTGACCTGTGCTCACTGCTCCCTCTCCAAATAAAATTTTACTGGAAAGACCAGAAGGAAAAGACAGCAAGTTCTATTTCTAACAGAGACCTGAGTAGGAAAGAGAGTCCTCCTAAATGAAGGGTGACTCTCACGGTGCTCCCCTCTTCCCTCCTTGATCCCCATTTCTACACCCCTTCCCCCGACCCATGGCCACAGACTTGAAAGAAAGGGATCGGGCCTCCCCACCCCTCCCCTGGGGAGAGGGATACCCCTCCAAGGGCCAGAGGGACTCACCTTCGTGGGGTTTGTGCTCTCCTTCTGCCATGGGTGCAGCCTGGGACCACTGAGGACAAAACAAAGAGCAAGGCACGGGCATGAGCAGGGATGGAGAGGCCCAGCCACATGCCTGACCAGCAGCCTCTAGCTTCTCTGAGGCTTCTGAGAAGAACAATGCACCTGCCCGGCTCCCCAGAGCAGAGAGCATGCCCACTGTCCCCTGTGAGTTCCAGTTCGGACAGAAGAGAAAGAATGACCCACTATGGGGGGCATGGGGGAGGGCAGAGAACTGGAAACACAGGAGGAAAATACCAGAATGCTGTGCTGCCTGGGTCCCCACCCCTTCCCCCACATTTCCCTCCCTACCCCTCACTGGCCCACTGCTGAGTTCAGTGAATATTCTCAGGCCCCTGACTCCCTGGTCCAAAGCCACTGGTAAGTTAGTAAGGTCAAACAGGAGGACAAATTTGGAATGGAGCAGGAAGGAAGGACTGGGGGCGAGAAAAACAACATGGTGACCTTCTCCTGCTGACATGACAAATACCAGGGTGAGCTGGTGCTGGGGAAGGAGGAGGGTGCAGAGGAACGAAGGGCGCCAACCACCCTCCCCCATCCAAACTCCTCTGCTCTCCGGAGTTTTCAGCAAACCTTCTCAGGTATATTCAGCAAAGCCACAGGTTGCCTAGAAGGGAAAACCAGGGAGGAAGCCCTGGGGGAGGGCAGAGCCCCATTTCTCCCAGCACACAGACCTCCGGCAGTCAGAATGTACCTCCAAAGCCCGGAGCCTCACACTCCCACCTTGTTCCCTGGTTTCTTCTCCCTCTCACACTGAGGGGTGTTGGGGTCCAGAGTCCCTCTCACCTAGCTCGGCACTCTTCCTCCAATGCAACCAGCAAAGTCTTTATGCCTTAGCACTGCCCAGCCCCTAGGGGGCCCCCTGCACTACCCAGCCTTGAGGCCTCCCCTAGCCCTAGCCATCCCTCCCTACCCCCACCAGATCATTCCTCCCCTCCCCAGAAGCTGTGAAGGTCAACATGCCCAACCATGTGGACCTGACAGCTCTGAGAAGGCAAAGGCTTCTCCCCACCCTTCCAGAGGGCCTCCGGTTCTCACCAGCTGCCCACCCCACCTGCCCTTCTTTGGGGACGTATCCCAAGCAGCAGAGCCGTACACCAGCCTGTGGAACTGCAGACCCTACTGACAAACTGTCTCCTTCCCACACACCCCCAATGCACCCTGGATCTCTGAGTCTTTCCCCAGGGGCAAGGTCAGATAACAGTTTCCAGGATCCCAGCTGGGCAGCCTCCCACAACAGCTCCCTCAGGGACCCCCAGGGTCTCCACCTTAGCTCCTGGCCCATCTCCGGGATACCCCCTGGTTTCCTTCTGCCCACATTCTCCCTGTGCCCTCCACTCCTCCTGGGCCCCCAGGAGGAAGGGGGACAGAAATTTAACCCCCTCCAAGGCCAGGGGGCACTGGGAGGGGCTGTTCTGGGCAGGGAGGGGCCAGGTGCCCTTCTCTGGGGGCCTCTGAAGGTCACACTGTGGCCAGGCCGCCACTCCTCCCCCTCTCCCTCCCCCCCAACTAAGAGGCCTGGAGCCAAGGCCTTTGTGCCAGGGTCTGAGGCACCCAGGGTGCAGCAGGGACCCCAGCCCATTTCTTTCTCTCTGCCTCTCTCCAAGGGGAGTCTCTGTGGCCGATGGAAGGTGTAAGGGAAAAGTGTCAAGGACCCCTTAGGTGGTTCTGAGAAGCGAGTTGGGTGGGCAAGTTTTAGAGTTCCAAAAAACCACCTGCTCCTGCTTGGACACCCCATTTCACCAGGACAAAGTGTGTTTGCAAGGCTAGAAGAGCTCCTTCCAAAAGGGGTGGGGGGCGGGGGGAAGCTGGTCCCACAATGCCCATGTTACAGCAAATTTTAACCCATTTTCCCAAAAAGTGTAAAGTGGGGTAATGACACTCTTTTCATTCCTACCTTAGGCCACCCCCATAAAAGCTAAAGCACGGCTCGGAAGTGTGGGGGAGGGGAGCAAAGCAGACTGTCACCAAGTGGGGACTTTAGGTAGTCTGACAAAGCACCAGGGTGGACCCCTGCAACCTGACCTCTGACAGCGATCATTCTGTCCCTGGCCTCTAGGGTCGGAGAGGGGTTACATGGGTCTTCTCAGCAGAGGGGAGTAAAAAATAGAAGGGTGGCAGGGGTTTCTCTCCACCTCAGGGAGGAAATGGGGAAAGGGCATCAAGAAATCCGTCCCAGCACAGGAAGGGGCTAGGGGCTGGGGACAGTGGAAAAGACGTATGGGGTGGCTCTCCGCGTCCCCCGGCTAGGGATACCTCGAGAGGTCACCTTCCCGCGGAGGGCCGGTGGGGGGAGGGGCGCCGCTCGCCGCCCGGGTCTCCCCGCTCGGGGCCGCCGAGGCTCGGGGAACACGCGGCCGGCCAGGCCCGGGCTGATGTAATCGGCTCCGCGCCGCGCGCGCCCGGCCGGGCGGGGGAGGGCGGGCACCGAGCTGGACGCGAGCGGGAACGGGCGGGGGTGCCTCCGCGCAGGTGGCCCGGCGGAGACCGGGGGTCCCCTCGGCAATCCACCCCGAAACTTTTCTCAAACTCGTGGCGAGGGCCTAAGAGATCGAGCGCCAATGACAGCAAGCCCCCTCTCTCTCGCTCGCGCCCTGCCCCCTCCACGCTCTCTGCCCTCCCTCGGTCCAAGGTCCGGGCACCCCCCTGTCCACTGGGCTCCGGCTCCCGCCCCCGCTGCCCGGACTTCCAGTTTGTCCGGGACCAGCGGCCAGGAGCAAACTTCAGCTGCCCGCGGCAGCGCAAGCCCAGCCCCCTCGGCCTCCTCCTCTGGCTCCCGCCCTCCGCTGGTCGGCCCAGATCGTACGTGCGGTGACTCTGGTGGGTGGGCAGGGCCCGCGTGGGCGGTGAGATTCTATCCCGGTGCCCTCCCACCTAGCGCGCGCCCCCTCCCCCTAAATGTACGAGAATCGAGGGGGAAGCCACGCGCCCAGTGCCCAAGGACCCGCGTGGGGTACGGAGCCCCCACGCGCGCGCTCGCACGCACGTCCCCAGCCGGGAGAGGCGCTCGCAGCGGCCCGCGACGCCTGGTGGGCACGGCCGCTTACCTTGGCATGGTGGAGGTAGAGCAGCAAGGCAAGGCTCCAATGCACCCAAGAGAGCAGAAAGTTCATGGTTTCGGAGGCCCGGCCGGAGCCGGCGCGGCTCGCGCTCCCTCTCCGGCTCGGGCTGCGGGGCGGCCCGCTCTCTTCGGCGCCTAGGCGGTCTCCTCTTCCTCCTGAAGCCGAGGCCCGGGCCAGGGCCTGGGGCGCGCGCGCGGCTGGAGCACTGTCTGCGCACACAGCCGCCTCACCCGTCCATGAGCCCGGCTTCCGAGCTCCAAGTCGCCACCGCGGCCCCCTCTCCTCCTTCTCTTCTTCTTCCTCCTCCCCCTCCTCCGACTGCGGCTCCTCCCGGCCCGAGCTAGCACTTCTCCCGGTTCCGCTCGGCTCGGCTGCCCCGGCACGGACCACGGCTCCTCCGGAGCGGGAACAACCCAGAAGTTGGACGAAAAGTTTCACTGCAACGCCGCGAACCCCGACCCCCTCCACCCCGCCTCCAGGCGCGGGCTCCGGCTCTTGCCCGCGGCTCGTCGCCGCGTCCACCCTCGGCCGCCCGCCGGGGAGGAGGTGGGAGTTGGGGCGGGGGGCGGTGTCTGTCTGTCTGTCCGTCAGCGCTGCTGGTCCGATGCAGGATCCCGAGGGGGAGGGCTCACGCCGCGCTCTGGCGGTCACCCCCAAAAGCAGGTCACTCACTTTGACCCTGTCCCTGTCGTTGCTCGCTTCGCCCGCGCGCGCTCTCTGACCCCGTCTCTCTCTCTTCCTCGACTTCTCTTCTGGAGCTCTTGCTACCTCTTTCTTCTCTCTGCAGGTTTCCAAAATCCGAAGTGATTGGGGGAAGTAAAGGAGCGATCTCCCCAAACGGTCGGCCCGATTTTAGCGGGGAATGGGAAGCAAAAAATAAATTAAAACGGGAAAGAATGTGGATTTTTAAATTGCTGAAGAAAAAAAGAGGAGGGTAAACCCTGGAAAAATGAATATCAAATTCCAGTGCGGAGACCCCTGGCCGGTGACCCCGCCGGTTCGTCCGCCTCGCCGCTGCGCCTCGCGACCCAGCGCCGCTGCCGCCGGTTGCACTCGCCCCCCGCGCCGCGGCCTCCTTGCAGCCTGCCCCAAGCCTCTGCGCTCCCTACCACTAGCGGCCGCTTAAAATAGGCTAAGCCCCGCCTTTGGCACGCCCTGGGGCGGGGTCAGGCCCAGTGTCTTAGCCTTTCGGACCGCTCCGCACGCCCCTTGGGCCTTCCCGGGGGACGTGTAGCAAAGCCTGCCCCCCCCCCCGCCAGTGAAGGGGAAGCTCGACCCCCACCTAGGTCCACAGCCTGAAAATTGCCCAGCCCCGCTTTGCCCAGACACACACACGCCCGCGCCGTTTTGGGGGGAAGGGTACAGGGAAGTGAGGTTATGTGCGGACAGGGCTAGGGAGCTATTCCTTCTTTACTGGGAATATTGGAGGGAGGGGGGGGCTCTGGGCGGGCAGACCAGGGCGTGACCCCTGGTCTTCTCCCCACTCCAGCACTCTCAGTCCGCCCCCCCCCACACACAACACACACTCACACTGACACACACACGCGTCGTCCTCGCTCTCACTCAGACGCCGCTTTCCCAAGTTCACCCAGCTTCCCTGTGGTAGCCGAGCGCCCCCTAGTGACTACTGCCTGCACACCCCCAGCTCTGGCTCAAGAGGGAATGGGCTCTGGGAAGAGGGTGGAGGGAGACTAACCCCATCCCATTTCTGACCTCCCAAACAGAGGCATGTTTGGGACTCGAATCGACCCACGGGCAGAGAGCCCGATGCTGGGCACAGGAGGCATGACGTATCCGTGTGGACAATGTGCCTATCTGGCCTGCTGACATCAGAGTGAGCTACAGCCAAAGGACTGGGGTGACTGGGGTCCTTTGGGAAGTGTCCAGGGAAGCTTCCTTGGGGGAAATTATTTGGCACCAGGTTTGTAAGACTGAAAATGGGAAGCCGTGTGGTTCTGGGTTAGTCAGTGGCCCAGAGGGAAGAGGACCTGTTGGAGCCCACGTATGCACTGTGGAGTCTGGCAGAGCCCAAAGGGAGAGGCAGCCCGGCAGACAGAAGCCCTTGTTCCTGCTCTACCCCCACCCCCCAGATGTTGCCAGGGAACTGAGGCCAGGGGGCTGGTGGGGGCGGATGGAGGCCAGGGCCTGAGTGATGATTCAAACCTACTCACCAACACTAAGGAACGTCTGTAGGCCAGCTGCCCAGAGCTCCCAGGAGGCTGGGGGCCAAAGCTTCTTTCTATCAGCCCCAGCCCAGCCTCTCAGCTCATCTTCTGAACAGAATTGGGGTTCCTCCTCAGGACTTCTAGACCCCCCAGTGTCCCTTGCCCACTTCTACTGACTGGGAGCCTCTCTCCTCTTTCCCCCAATTCCCCCCACCCCACACTGGCTCCCTTCAAAGCCCCCTTTTCCCCAACTCCTCCGGTCTTCCCTAAGTGCTCCCCGAGGCCCCCACCCCACCCTTGGATATAGGAACCAGCCTGGAAAAATTCCTGGTTGGGCTTTGACCCAGCAGCTCCCAGGTTCCCCCAGGGAACAAAGAGGGGGCTCTGATACCTGAGGGAAGAGAGGGACCAACTAGTCTCATTTTTCATCCAGATCCAGCCAGGGCCTGGCCCAGGGCTGATGTAGCCTCTGTGGGTGTCTGGGCCGAGAGCGGGAATGCCGCAATTTCCCCCAAATTGACCCAAACAATCCAGGAAGGTTACTCAGCCAACCCCTTGCCTCGGCACATGGCCCTGCGGTTGGGTGAGGGTGCTAGGTCACCTCTTTAGGAGCCCAGTTCCACGGGAGTGGCGTCCTGAGGCTCCTATGAGCAGAGGGGCTGCCCACCCCACCCCATTCTACCCTTTGCATCACCCATGCCTCCAGTCCTGCCTGTACCACCTGACAAGCTCCCCAGCAGCAAGGACAAGGTCTTTTTCCAGTTACTAAACGTTTATTTGCTGGCTCAGGGGGCCCTCCTCCCAGGCAAGCCTTCTTACCTAGGCTCCATGCTCCAAGCTGCTGCATGGGAGATGGAAGGAAAGCCATTAAACCTCCTCCTTCCAACCTGGTCCGCATGTAGCACCACCAGAGCCCAAGATGTGGGTACTTTGGTAAGGCCCCCCCCCATCCCTGCCCTGGAGCAGGCAGAGCGAGGACTGAGGCTCCCAGCAGCAGGAGCAGGGGCTCACGCTGGCCCCCTCCACCGCATCCCTCCTCAACTCAGCCTTGCTTGACCCCCAAGAGGCCAAAAGAGGAGATCTTAGTAAAAGATCCTGAAGTTGAGAGGAGAGTGGAGGGATTCCAAGGAAAGGTGGCTGTCAATTGCCGCTATAACCCCAGGGCTTTCCCCAACCTGAACCAAACAACCCCCTCCGTAGTGTTAAGTAAGGTGTGTCTTGGCTACCTACTCAGCTACCCCCTCTGTGTGCTTGGCCCAGAACCAAGGGAAGGAGGGAGCAGAATTGCATCCTGGCCTGAGAGACTTTGGAGCATCTTGCTCTGCCCCCACTCCTACCCCTCATTTCAGAGACAAGCTGTTGGCAACTCCACCGAGGATAGTTGCTTCTGGACACTATCGCCCAGTGTGTTGTCACCGGCTTTCCCAACAATACACTATCCTGACAGATAACACCCAGCCAATGCCCATATTGCCATCAAACTGAGAGCCCAACACACCTGGGTCTTCCAGAAAGGGGACAGAAAGCACATGGAATCGGGAACACCAATCAACAATCACAAGACCACATTGTGTCTCTCTAGTACCCTCTCCTCCCACAGACTTAATCCCCCGGACAGGGGTCATGGTCCCCTCCAAGGGCATCCTCAACCCCACTCGGAGGACTCAGGACCAGGGCCCCCTCAGCTTAGGGCTCAGAAGCAGTTCTACAGGAGCCAAGGAAGGGGAAGGTGTTCCAGGTGAGGGGGAAGTGGGGAGAAGGTGGGGGTGGGGGGTAAGGAGCAGGAAAGGTAGCCAGGAGCCAGCCATGGCCCCAGACAAAGGAAGTAGTAACAGGCCCAAGGTGCAATAGTTGTACCTTGTCCTAATGACCTATCACTTGGATGTTCAGGGAAGCCCTTGCCTGTGTGGGTGTGGGCGGTTAACCTCCAAACCCATGGAGGAAGGGACAGAGCCCCTCCAAAGAATGGCTCATTCTTGCCATTGTCTTAGCATTTCTCCAGGTGGTTTTGCCTTGGAGAAGAATGATCTCCTCCCTCACACAGTCCCCTGACTCCCCAGGCACCTAGCTGGACACAGATCTGATCCACTGGAAAGGCAGGAATACAAACCTCACTGAATTGGTGGAGAGAGAATTGGGTTGGCTCCCTTCAATTCGCTGTCCCTGGCTGCTGGTCTATCTCTCCCTACTCTGTCTCTGTCTCTCTCTGGTGCCAACACTTCCCCACCTCCCGCCCCCCCACCCCCGGTCTCTCCCTCAAGGAAGAAGGGCCTCTTTTTCCTCCTGCCAGCTTCCAGTCCCCATCTGGATCTGGATCTTTGACTTGGGATAATGATGGGCAAAGATGCTGATTGGTAATGAGACTAGAGGCTGACTCCCCCAGAGAAGCCCGGCAGGAAAAGGGGAGGGAAGAGGGATGGCGAACAAGCAGGAGAAGGGGCAGACGAGCAGGGCAGGGCAGGGTCGCTGTCTGCGGGAGCCAACCCTAGTCCTTTATCAGCTGAGTCTCTGCCTGGCCCTTACAGACCTCTGTTTAATCCCCTAAAGCCGAGCTGTCTCCCTGGATTGCTTCTCCCTGACAGCCCCAGACATGCTCACTTCTTGAGATCCCCAGTCTTGGCTACCCCTCAAAGTCTGACCACCCCCCTGCCCATTGCTGCCCCTGGTCACACACACCCACTCAGTCTTGGAGGGAGTCCCTGTCCTGGGAAGAGGTGGTAGCTAGGGTCCTAGAGCTGTATTCTCCCTTCAGACCTGGGCCCTGCCTGGGAGCTGAGCCTCGTTCCAGCCGTGGATCTTTCCCGAGGCCCAGCAGGCACCAGGCACCGTGCCAACGCTGTAGGAGATACAGGACAGTGAACACTATGGGGGCTTTGGATCCAAATGGACCCAAGTGGCATTCCTGGCTGCCACTCTTTAGCTGAGTGACCTGGGGCAAGTGACTCAACCTCTCTGACCCCCCTGATTCCCTTGTCTGTAAGATAGGAGTGAAAATGCCGCCCTGGACAGGTATACACACAGCCACAGGTGAGGTGGGAAAGCGGCCCAAAGAGAGACCCAAGGTGCTATGAGGGCACCAAGGCAGAGCAGTCAGACTGGCTGGGATGGGCCTCAAGAAGGGTTTGCTGCAGGAGGTAGCACGGGACATTTATACCATAAGCAAGTATTAAACTCAGCCCAGGAGCCTTGTGTTGGCTCGGCCCAGGGGCTGCCACAATGTGGAAGGGGCTCTCTGAACAGAGGAACCAAACAGTAAACAGAAAATGGGAACTCTGAGGGGGGGCACATGATTGCTGGTGGTAGAGGAAGGTTTCCTAGAGGAGATGGCACATGAGCATAGAGGGAAGAGAGGCGGTTTTGCCCACTGCATGGAAAGGGATTTTAAAAAACAGGCAGGGGAAGTAAGGTCTGGAGGATTCTGAGGCCCACCACACCTCTGGGGGTGATAGAGACTCTGAGGTTAGGCAGGACCGGGGATTAGGGCTTCTACAGAAACATTCCCAGTCAAAGCCCACAGGGACAATGCTACTCCCTCAGGGGGTGAGCCCCACGTGGGTTTCCCCGCCCTCTGGGACAGGGTGTCTCTGCCAGAGAATTTAAACAAACAAGCAGACACCAGACGTAGGTCCAGCTTGCTGGTGAGCACCACTATTGTTTTCAGGGAAGCAGAGAGGCGGAGGACAGAGGACACCAGCCTATGACAAGCACAGGGCCACTCAGCTGCAGCAGGGCACAAAGTAGAAAGAAGTTTTCTTTAGCTTTGTCCCCTCCCTAGCCCCCAACAGGTGCCCAGAGGTCTGGTCTCCCATCTGTCCATCACAGACAAGTGGAAACCTGGAAACAGCACTGGGAGATTGCGGGGGAGGAGGAGTCAAGGCTGCTGCATGCCATGTGACCTTGGCCAAGTCAGTCCCCTTTTTGGACCTCAGAATCCTCCTAGATAAGAGCAGGAGGTTACACCCCCTAAACTTTAAGGCTCTGTAACCCTCCATCAAACACTCCAGCTGAGATCACTGATAGGAAATGTCACATCTTCCGGGGGTCTGTGTATTTCAAAAGGCTTCTGGAGAGGACAATGCTTAACTCAAAGATGGATGAAAACAGGGGCCCTGGCACCAAGTGGGGGAGGGGAGATGTGGTTCCAGGGAATCCCTCAAATCCCAGCAGTTCAGAACAGCTTTCTCTCTTACCTAGGGGACCAGAACCTCTGTCCTTTTTAAAAAGACACTGGCAGGGTACCTGGGTGGCTCAGTGGGTTGGGTCTCTGCCTTCGACTCGGGTCGTGGTCTCAGGGTCTGGGATCGAGTCCCGCATCGGGCTCCCTGCTCAGTGGGGAGCCTGCTTCCCTCTCTCTCTGCCTGCCTCTCTGCCTACTTGTGATCTCTCTCAAATAAATAAAAAAGCTTTAAAAAAATAAAAAATAAAAAGACACTGGCCTAGTGAATCCTCATTGTGAAAAGCCCTCACCAGCTACCCTGCCCCATCCCTACACCCCCATGGTGTGATAGAAAAAGCCAGACAGGCTGGACTCCATCTTGGTTCACCACTTCCAAGCCAGGAGACTTGGACAAATCTCATCATTTGCCTGATCCTTGATTTCCTCATCTGTAAAATAGGAGTTGGGGTGCTTTACCACCCAGAGTTGTGAGAAGATAAATGGAGGCTATGAATACAAGCAAAGCTCTAGTGGACATTGTCATATGCATGTTACTACCCTTCCCTTTCTCTGTCCCTGCCCCCAGGAGTGAGTAAACTCTCAAGAGAATGCCAACTCACTACCATCTCGATAAAGGCAAACAGAAGGATTAGAGAAATAGGTTTATCCCATCCCTCTGTAAAAACAAAAACAAACACAACAAAAACAAAAACAAGGGATGCCTGGGTGGCTCAGCAGGTTAAGGGTTAAGCATCTGCCTTCTTTCTGCTCAGGTCATGATCCTAGGGTCCTGGGATCCAGTCCCACATTGGGCTCCCTGCCCAGCAGGGCGCCTGATTCTCCCTCTGCTTGCTGCTCCCCCTGCTTATGCTCAATCTCTCTGTAACTTAAAAAAAAAAAAAATTAAAAACAAAAACAAAAGGGAAGATAGAGGGAAGGAAGGGAGGGAGGAAGGAAAGAAGAGAGGAGGGAAGGAATCACACAGTGCTTGCATAGATGACTAGGGCTGGATGATATGTGGCCTGGGCCCTTCTTTAGCCTTTCTTCAGAGCCATTGCATCACCAGGTTGTCACTGAGTTGGCTACACTGTAGGTTCCTTCAGGGAAATCCTAGGGCAGAAAAAAAGAGGCAGGTACCCAAGCGCCCCCTGCCTCTTAGCAAGAAGTGACCCTTCCCACCTCCCTCAGGGACCCTCTGAGCCTGGACCAATAGCTTGGCCCATGATCCAGCCCCCCCCCCCCCCCCCCCCCGCTCCCCGTGTGATTCACAAAGATAAAGCCGGTTAATGATTGGTCCCCTGAGAGGAGTCACCCCACCATCCTGCCTGCCTTCCCAGACCTAGAAGTGCAGGGCCTACCACAGGGAGTGGTCCCCACAGCTCCCAGGAGCAGCTTGGCCTAACAGCCTCAAGAAAATCAGCAAAGCAGACAATGAGTCAAGAGGTCTCCATGTCAGGAGAACATCAGACCCGGTTCCTAGGAGCCTAGGGAGGCCCTAAGAGGCTGGGCAGGTGGGGGAGGTAGGCACCACACACCCGGTTTTATCTGCCATATTGATTGGAGTTTCTCTTGAGATTTCTTCTGAAGAAAACACTCCACGACTAAAGAAGTTTGAAAATACCATCCCTGGCCAGATGAGCAGAATGAGGCCCAGAGCTGTCCGAAGCCCTATACCTCCCTGGAGGCAAGACCCAAACTCAGATCTCTTGAACTCACAGCTCGGTGCCCCTTCTATTTCTCCAAAGGCTAGTGAATCCCTTCACTGGGGCACAGCACTGAGCCAGATGCCTTTGGGGGAAGTAGGGCTTCTGCCCCCAGGAGTTGACTGGCTCACTGGGAAGCCAGGCAGTGTCGGGGAAGGGGGCTGGCTGAGGTGTCACATGTATCTGTAGCAGGTCAGCTGCTGGGCCCAGGACTTCCTCCTTTGCTTCTCCTTCCCACGTGGAGAGGCTCAGCAATCCCTCATTCCAGGCCGTGCCCTGCTGAGGGCACAGCTTGTATGAACCATGACCTCCTGGGGTCCCCTGGAGAGGTCGCCCTGCCTATATCTCCCTGGATGTCAGCCCATTCCGTTGGACCTCTATCCTTCCGAAACACAGCTAGAAGCATCAGGAGAGGTGAGGTAGGCCAGGTTCCGGACTGTCGTGTCTGCTGCCAGTGTCCCCAAGTCCCAGGACCTGGCCCCCGTCAACTCCACGGGGACTGGTCTCCACCACCCCACTGAGAGTGATGGTCAAAATATTGAGCACCCATTATGGTTCACATAAAGCTGGGGGCAGAGGCCAGACCACCATAAACACCACAGGTTCTGGACTGTGGGGAGACCCAGGGGACTCAGGAAGAGATTGGGGTGACCAGAGAAGCACACAGAGGGCTGAGGGGGTAATGGGGACCAGGTGCTGGAATAGTAGCTGTTTACCAATCAGGTGGCCTTGCTGGGGCACGCCAGCTGAATGTCGGCCCTGCCCCAGTCTGCTCTCAACTCTAGGTTGGAATGTCGAGTTCCCAGCTGAGAACAAGGTCTGTCTGGGGCCCTGGTCTTCATGCCTCCATGTCTCCTCCGCTCCTGAGAAGACCAAGGACTCCCCACCTCTGCATACATATATATAGTCCATCCCACATAGTAGGGGCCTCACGGCTCTCGGGTTCCGGCCACTGTTGAAAAAATGGCAAACACAGGGGATGCCTGAGGGTGGCTCAGTCAGTCAAGCGTCTGCCTTTGGCTCAGGTCGTGGTCCCAGGGTCCTGGGATCAAGCCCCCCATCAGGCTCTCTGCTTAGCAAAGAACCTGCTTCTCCCTCTGCCTGCCTCTCCCTGTGCTTGTGCGCGCTCTCTCTCTCTCTCTCTCTCTGACAAATAAATAAATCAATTAAGTCTCTCTTTTTTTTTTAATGGCAGATGCAGGGACACCTGAGTGGCTCAGTGGGTTAAAACCTCTGCTTTTGGCTCAGGCCATGATCCCAGGATCCTGGGATCAAGCCCCACATCAGGCTCTCTGCTCCACGGAGAGCCTGCTTCCTCCTTTCTCTCCCTGCCTGCCTCTCTTGCCTACTTGTGACCTCTGTCTGTCAAATAAATAAATAAAATCATTTTTTTTTTAAATGGCAGACGCAGCCAGTCCCAGCCCTGGACTGGAATCCCAACCCCAAGTGCCCAAATCACAGAGGGTTCTGAGAAACCAAAACATTTTCCTTTTCTCCTCACTCTTTCTTCAAGTATCTTCATCCCTCTCCCAACCTCTCTCCATCCCTCCTGTCTGTCCCATTGTCCCAGGGAACCTCCTGGACAGTCCTGTTGGCTGAGTGTTCCTCTCTGCCTGTCTCAAGCGTCCACTTCTCAGAGCCTCCTGTGAGGTTACTGTGGGGGGGCAGCAGGCTGGGCAGTGGGGGATGAGCTAAGGGCAAAGACGGTCTGCACATCTCCTCAATTCCCCCTGGCCTCCAGGGACTAAGGGAGATCCTGCAAGAGGGAGATTTCTGAGGAGATTTCACACTCTTGCTCACCTGAGGGCCAGAGGAGTTGAGACACGAGTACAGTGAGGGATGCCAAACCCCCTCCCCCAAGCCAGCATGACCTGAGGCTTGAAAGAGGACAGAGGGGGGCACAGTGAGTCTTACACTCAGGGGAGCTGTTCCTCCCACACAGTGTGACCCTCTCCCTGACCATGTATCCACCAAAACCTCCTCCTCTGCGAAGCTCCTCCGTTCTCCAGCCTGAAGGCCATAGGGACTAATCAAACACATACACACACACACACACACACACACACACACACACACACCACTGCCGCCACTGCCGCCAGCCACCGTGCCGCCAACGCTGCTGCTGCCACCCGTGACAGGGCCCCACAGAGAAGAAAGGAGTGTTTCCAGAAACCCAGCAGTTCCAGGCAAGCTGACCTGGGTCATGGCGCCCTCAGCTGCAGAGGCTGGGCGCCCCCTGATCACCCTCTCCCAACACCACCGCAAGATTTACCTTGAAAACCCCTCACACAAATAGCGTCTCCAAAGCCTTGCCCTTAAGCATGCTGCTTCTTGAGCAGCAACGCAGATATTCATGTGTGGAGCTGTGGCTAGGGGCCTGGGCACCTGAGTTCAAAACCAGGGAGTGTCACAGCCTTTGCTGTGTGACCTGGAGCAAGGCACTGCCCATCTCTGGTCTCAATGTCCTCTCGACAGAGTGAAGGGGTGACTGATTTCTGAAGCCCAGATAGGGCTCCCAGACTGTGGCCAGGGCGGATGGGGTGGAAACAGTAAGGCTGAGGGGTGTGGGCTTGGCCTGTGGCCTGTGGGACTGGAAGGTATGGAGGCAGGACCAGGGAGCCTGGCCTGGGACCACCTTTTAGAGATGTTATAAAGATTACAGGGACAGAGGTGGGCAGGGAGACAGACAGCAAACTCTTCAGTCCATTGTCTCATCCCCAGCCCCAGTTTGCCTGTTGCTATCAACCAGAACAGCTGGGATTACCACAAGAAGGATTTAAGTTACCAAAGTAGAGGCCCACCAAACTCGTCTTCGCTGGGGGATTTATGGGATGATAGCAGTGGTATGTCTGTCTAGAGAATTCTAGGCCCATTCCTAGCTGGGATGAAATGTTGGGGAGTGGGAGAGAAAGGAGGACCGACAGGGTGTCAACTTCTAGGTCCCCTCCCCCTGCTTTGGGAGGTGGGTGGGATACCCATACCTCCAATCTGAGAGCTGAAGTGGGGGAAGGAATTTGTTAGGGGTGTGGTGGGGCTGGGAGCAGGGCAGTGAGGGAATGGAATGAGAAGGCTGTCAAGTGGCAAAGAGAGCGTTTGTGGGAAAAGGAAAGAAAGACCCTCCCCTGGTGGGAGGGGACGAGGGGGAGCCTCAGCCCCGGGGGTCCGTGCCCCACTCCAGGCACCATACCACCTCACTGGGGCAGGTCCTGTGCCTCCGCTGTGATATCAGCTTAGCTAGAGGAGCCCGGAGCCATACTTTGAGACGTAGAGATGATATACACCTAGCCTGGACCCAGGCAGGCCCTGGGGCATCCACAGGACAGACTGTGAGGACAAGTGCCCTTCCCTCCCCCAAGGCCTGGTTGCAGAGGCCAGGCCTGCTTTTCCCCTGGGTGTCACCCCCAGCCCTCACCTGGGGCCAGCTGGTAAAGTCCAAAAGGGTCTTCCCTTGCTCTACTCCTGGCCTGGCACTTGGGCAGATTGGATAATTCTGTGACTCATTCCTCCTCTGTCCCACACCTAGGTATCTCTGGGTCTCCTAGGGGAATGGAGGCGAAAAACCACCCAGGAAAGAGGGCCCTTCCTTTTTATGGCAGTGAGGACCAGGGAAGGGAAAGGGATGAACTGGAGGGTAGGGCCAAGCCCCCCAATGACCTCATTCAAATAATGGACAATTTGAGGTGGGCCTGGGGTTTACTGATGGGGGCCCAGTGAGGAGAGGCCCCGCTCTGCAAATGCTTTATGCATGTGTATTACCAGGAAGCGGGGCTGGCCCTGCCCAGTTCCCTTGGGAGGCCCACGTCTCCAGCACCCAGTCTTCTAGCTGGGAAGGCTCCCATCCTCCCAGGCTCTCCCCACGTTACCGCTCTCCCCCTTCTCTGTCTGTCCTACCCAACCAGGAGTTGACAATTTCTCCCACCATCTTACTGGGTTCTGTCCTCACAAAGCCACCTGGGGACACACTCCTCACCCCTCTGCCCCTCCTGGCCTATAGCTCCTCAGGGCCCCCCTGGCTATCTGAGGAGTGGTGTCCCCACTTCCCCAGAGCTGGCAGGGGCAGCCCCTCTGAAGCTTCCCAAAAGGAAGGTGGGAGGTGGAAAGGGGCCGTCCTGCTAGGCTGGCTGGATTGAGACTGGGGAGCATACAAGGAAGGACAGAGGTGGGGGGCCTTGAGCTCCTTTCTCCTGAGCTGACAGCACAAACTCACTGGGCCCCTTCCAGAGGGGGATTTAATGAAACTGTTGTCTGACGACACCTTCCAGACATTCTTGGAAGGCCAGGGTCCCCTCCTCAATCAGGACCCCTCCTAGGTACCTCACCCAGTGCCACCCCAAGCCTCTAGAGGGCGTGGGAGAGCAGTGCTGAACTTCCCAGCCCCTGGGGCATACCAAAGTGGCTCTACCAACAGGCCTCTGGGATCTGGCGGCTGCCCCCAACCACACTGCCCCTGGGAGCCGGGGCACCATGCGGGAAAACAGCAACCAAGCAGGAAAGTATGGGCTGGGCCTAAGGGGGGTTCTTGGAGGAGGCAGGGCCCAACTGGGCTGTGGGGCACTCTGAACAAGGGGGGTTCAGTGGGAAGAGTGGAAAGATGATCTGAGACCTAGCTGAGCTTATCCTGCTCTTCTGTGGGGACAGAAGGAAAGCGGTGGCCTGAGCCCTGTGTTTTCCTACCTGGCCTTGGAATAAAGAGGGGCTTCTGGGCCCATACAGTAAAGCTGAAGAGCCTCCCAACCCCTTGCAGGGTCAGAACTAGGGTAAGGTGAGTGTGGACACAAAAGGCCCAGTTGGCCCTGACAGTGAGCGCCTCCTTAACCACTGCACCCCATCACCCCACTTCCCCCCCTCTCCTTCCTGGCCCTGCCCTCTGAGTCATGCTGGGGACTAAAGCTGCAGGAATACTGGGGGCAGAGGTGGCACAGCAGAGCAGAGGGGTTATTTTTTCACACGGGACCCCTCAAAGGAAGGAACTAGCCCATAACTCAGCTAGAGGGGAGGGGAGCAAAGAATGAGGAGAGAAACAGCTGTCTGTCACCTGAGCCTGGGCCCCTGTGTGTGTCTGTCTGTGTGTATTTGTGCAATCAAACTGGGTCTGATGATTTCTAGCTCTGTGTCCTTCCTTGAGCAAGTTACCCAATCTCTCTGAGCCTCTGTTTTCTTAACTTGTGATAATAATACCTGCACCTATATTGATACCTAGTAGGGTTGGAGTAAAGATTAAATGAGGTAATATATGGAAAGGGGGTGTCTGCTGTCTGCACACCAGAAGAACCAAATACATGTTGACTGTTATTCCCATTGGTATCAATAACATGATCATGTGTGGCCCCAGCTTTGCAGACTTATTGCTGCTGCCTCCCTACACATGCATCCCACTCTAAACCGAGAGGGCTTTGGACAGAACACACTTATTTCCACATCCTCACCTAGACATCACCAGCCATCAAATTTCACTTCTCAACATAAGACTCCCCGGACCGTTCAGTGGTCTCAAAACTCCTATAGCATTAGCTGTCTATTTCTCACAAGCCAGTTTCAGATTGTTGGTCAGTCAATACATTGAACTTTGCAAGGGAGTGTGTGTGTGTGTGTGTGTGTGTGTGTGTGTGTGTTCTCTCTCTCCAAGTGCACTAATATAGGAAGAACTATATTTTTCTGTGATCTCACCCTCCAGCCTAAGAACTAATACAGGGCTGCAGGTGTAGACGCCCATATATAGACTGTCTGTGAATGGTGTTGGATGGTACAAACGGTGAATGTTGCCTTTCGTTATCCTACTGTGTGCCTTACATTTCCTCGTTAACTCCCACATTCACCCCGTGGGATAGATTATGCTTGTAAAATTACGGCTTAGAGAAGTTAAGTAACTTGCCCAAGATCATCCAACAAATAAACAAGAAAGCTGGGATTTAAACTCAAGTCTATCTGGTTCCAGAGCCTGCACTCTTAATCACTATGGTTTCAATAGCAGAATGAACCAAAAACCAGAATTTCCTTTCTGTGATCAAAGATGGAAATAAAAAGAAAGCAAGGTGATATCAGAACTTTAATCAAATGCTTTCAGGATTTCAAATCAGAGTCCACTGGCGTCAGGTCCCAACACTCAGATCATAGTGAAGCCAGAGAGCCCCAGTCATCACAGAAAAAGGCACCTGTAAGGTTAAAATAAAACCTATCCCAGGAGCCTGGGTGGCTCAGTCTGTTAAGTGTCTGCCTTCGGCTCAGGTCATGATCCCAAGGTCCTGGGATCCAGCCCCTCATCAGGCTCCCTGCCTGCTTCTCCCTCTCCTTCTGCCCCTCCTCACTGCCCATGTTTTCTCTCTCTCTCAAATAAATAAATAAAGTCTTTTTTAAAAACACACAATTCATTCCGGAGTGAGTCAGAAAAATTGCCTACCTTGATCGATTGTTCAATTACCAGAATGTTCCAGTTGATCCTAGTTCTCTTTCAGCTGCTCATAGGAGAAACTTCCATTTCTTTTCCCTCTCTTTGTTGATCAACAACTCAGCATCAACAACGTTTAATCATCAGTATTTGCTGGTCAGTCGGCAAAGATCAGATGCAGTAACCACCAGAAGACCGCTCACCGGCTGATTTTCACACATGGTTCATCAGTCACCAGCTTTTATAATAAAATTTGGCCATGGGGAATACTTCCCCTTTAGGCCTCCATCTTCCTTTGCCATATTCCTTTAGTCATTCTGGGGCTAAATTGACTTGACATGTCTACCCTACATTCCTCTCCCTGTGACTTAATTTTCTTACCCAGAAAATGAGCATAACAAGACTACCGACCCCACAGGGCGATGGCAAGGATCTAACGAGGGGATGTGTTTAAAGCCCAGTGGCTGGCATGGACTGAGTGCGTAATACACAGTTAGGGCTATCGGTGATGTCATTTCCAGCAAGGGAGAGATGCCCAGATTCCTGACCCCACTTTGGCTTCAGAGAAGCTGCTTCTCCTAGCACCCCTTCCCTCTGGCCTACTAGGAGGCCCGTCCCAGAGAATCAGCCTTCTGCATTCTCTTGCCCCTCCAGTCATACCTCAGCCCCCAGAGACGCCAAACCCCATGGTCAAGAAGGTAGTGATACCTCATCTGGTTCAGTTTTCGTTTTCGTTTTTATTTTTTGTTTTTGTTTCTGAAAGGGAAGGCAGAATCTTCTACAGCCTCAAAGGCTTGCTCTAAAAATCATACACCGTTTGCTTCCTTTTGTGAAGTGACCTCAGATTTCATTGTACACCAAACAAGGAAATCAATCTCATAACTTGGTGCCACACCCCGTTTGGGACCCAAAAGAAAAAAAAAAAAAGGTGTTGTTATTACCTGCTTAACTTTGCTCACTTCCCTAGTTCACACATCTTGGCACTAAAGAACCTCTGGCTATTTCCACATACTCGTCAGCTCCTAAAGGTGAAGTCTTGACATCACTAAGGAAATTTTTTAATGTAATAAAGGCTCTGAAGGGAGCTCAGTTGTTTATTTGTTGATTCATACATGTAGGAAATATTTATATACTTTCAGGGGTGCCTAGGTGGCTCAATGGATCAAGAGTCCAGATCTTGGTTTCAGCTCAGGTCACAATCTCGAGGTTGTGGGATTGAGCCCCACGTTGGGCTCTGTGCTCAGTGCGGAGTCTGCTTCAGATTTCTCTCTCTCTCTCATTAATTATTTAATTAATTAAAAATATTTACTGATACTTTCTTATATACCAGGCCCTGTTTGGGGGAATGAAATGCCACAGTAAGACAGACTGACTCAGTTCTGACCTCTTGGAACATACAGGTTAGCTCCTGAGTAGAGCACACCTGGTCTGTTCTTTTAGTATGATTACATAGAATTGGGGGTGGGGGCGCCTGGGTGGTTCAGTGGGTTAAGCCTCTGCCTTCAGCCCAGGTCATGATTTCAGGTCTTGGGATTGAGCCCCGCATAAGGCTCCCTGCTCAGCGGGGAGCCTATTTCTCCCTCTCCCTCAGCTCTACCCCCTGCTTGTGCTTACTCTCTCACACACTCTCTCTTTATCGAATTAAAAAAAAAAAAAAATCTTAAAAAAAAAAAAAGAAGAAGAAGAAGAATTGGCAATAATAAAAACCTTCAATAATGGATTAAGGGACTTCCAGGAAAAGGTAGCCTGAATACTTGTGTCCACTTAGCTTTTTTCTAAAATGCCACTAAAGCAAAGTTAAGGGCTTTTTATGTTTTCTTTCATTTTGATTTTGTTTTTTAAGGTATATACCCACAAGGACAGGAAGAATTGGTGAGAAGATAATACCAATAAACTTTTGAAAGCTAGAAAGCAGGCAGAAGAGTGATAAAGAGGGGACAGGTGGTAGGGAAAACCATAACCACTTGATTTCCAGAAGGCTCAGGAAGTAGTGATGCCAGTTTCCTCTGGAAGTGGGAGTGAAAGGGATTTAGTAAATAAAGAGGACTAGTCAAAAGATTTTTTTTAAAAGCAGTCAGATCTTGGGGTGCCTGGGTGGCTCAATCATTAAATGGCTGCCTTCGGCTCATGATCCCAGCGTCCTTGGATGGAGCCCCACACTGGGCTCCTTGCTCCACGGGAAGCCTGCTTCTCCCTCTCCCACTCCCCCTGCTTGTGTTCCCTCTCTCACTGTGTCTCTCTCTGTCACATAAATAAATAAAATATTTTTTTAAAAAAATCAGAGCCTCAGACTCTTCCCCTACCCCACACAGCCAGGAAAAAGTCTACCAGCTTACTTCCTGGTGAGAGGAAAACAGAATGTCTTTGGACAAGGGTACCCGGAACACTGAGAGCAGAAAATGATCCCATGCTGGATACTGAGACCCATGCACCCTGGAATCCCAGAAAACTGGCAGGACACGGGAGAGTGCATCTCTGTGGAATCTGACTCACTTGAAAGGAAGAAAAGACCTAAGATACTAACATCAGAGGCTTTAAAATGAAATATCCCAGTCAGATCACCCTAGTATGAGGCTCACAGATGATAAACTACATGCAGACAGACACACACGTGCGCGCTTTTCAGATCTTCATATTTAAAAACAGCCAACCAACCAAGGATTATGAGACATCTGAGAAAAGCTCCTAACACCAAAGACAGACCAAAACAAAATAACATAAAAAGTGCCTTGGAAGAAGCTAAGACTATGTAGCAAGAAGAAACTTAAAAAATAACAACACATTATTGTTAAAAGAATGATTACAGAAAATATTGCAAAATGAAACAAAAATGGCATAGGTTTTTCTAAAGGAAAACAAGAGAGAAGTCTTGAAAAATCAAACATGTGATAGCAGAAATAAGAAATTCTGTGGAAGTCTGGAAGAGAGGGACTCCTGGGTGGCTCAGTTGGTTAAGCATCTGCCTTTGGCTCAGGTCATGATCCCAGGCTCCTAGAATTGAGTCCAGCATCAGGCTCCCTGCTCAGCAGAGAGCCTGGCTTCTCTCTCTGCCTGCTACTCCCCCTGCTTGTACTCTCTCTTTGACAAATAAATAAAATCTTTAAAAAAAAAAAAAAAAAAAAAGAAGTTCAGAAGAGAAAACTGAGGAAGTGTCTGTAAAATAGAGGGACAATAACAAAAGGGTATAAAAATATGAATGAATATACAATAAAATTAGAGGATCAGATCAGGCAATAATATACAAATAATAGGAAAATATCCAAATAGTATGAGAATCAGAAAAACTAAGGGAAAGATATCATTAATGATGTAATCTAAGAAAATTTCTGAGACCTGGAGAACTGAGAGCCCAGGGCAATGAATGATCATTTTAAAAAGTATTACTTTTAAATTTATTACTTTAAATTTGTTCAATACTAATTCAATAATTCAATACTAATTCAAAAACTGTTCAATACCAGTATAGGCAAATACAATTGATTTATGTATATCTATCTTGTATATTTCAACCTTACTAAATCCATTTATTATTTCTAGTAGCTTCTTTGTATATTCCATCAGATTTTCTACACAGGTGGTCCTGTCATCAGCAAATAATGACAATTTTACTTCTTCCTTTCCTATATGAATGATAAGAATGCCTTGGATTTCTTTTTCTTACCTTACTGCACTGGTTAGAGTTTCTGGTACAATGTTGAAAAGACACAGTTAAGAGTAAGCATCCTTATCTTGCCCCTGATCTTAGAAGGGAAACACTCTTATCTTTTACCATCATCAGTTTTCTTTCGTAGAGTTTCATTATCTAGTTGTGGAAGATCCTTTCTATTCCTGACTTGCTGAGGTTCTTTGATGAGGAAAGAATATTAAATTTTGTCAAATACTTTTTCTACATCTATTAAGATGATCCTTTTCTATCTTTTTAAATATGATTCATTACATTGCTTGATTTTTTAATGGTACCAACCTTGCATTCCTAGGATAAATCCCATTTGGTCATGGTGTATTATCAAGGAGGGAGAGAAACGGTGAGATTCAATTTACAAATATTTTTGCATCAATGCTTATGAGAATTTTTTGTTTTGTTTTGTTTTGTTTAAGTTTAAGTAGCCTCCACACCCAACATGGGCTTGAACTCGTCACCCTGAGATCAGGAGTTGCATGCTCTACTGACTGAGCCAGCCAAGTACCCCTCATGAGACATATTGATCTATGTTTTTCTTTCTCCGTAATATCTTCATCTAGTTTGGGTATCGAGTAATGTTGTTTTCTTTGTGGGAAAGCTTTAAGTACAAATCCAGTTCTAAAAATACATATAGGCCTATTCCAGTTATCTATTTCTTTTTTTTTTTTTAAGATTTTATTTATTTATTTGACAGATAGAGATCACAAGTAGGCAGAGAGGCAGGCAGAGAGAGAAGGGGAAGCAGGCTCCCTGCTGAGCAGAGAGCCCGATGCGGAGCTCGATCCCAGAACCCTGGAATCATGACCTGAGCCGAAGGCAGAGGCTTTAACCCACTGAGCCACCCAGGCGCCCCTATCTATTTCTTCTTGAGTAAACTTCTGTAGTCTGTGTCTTTTAAGGGATTTGTTTATTTCATCTAAGTTATGGAAATTATTGGAGTAAAATTGTTCATAGTATTTTCTTATAGTCTTTTCAGTATCTGTATAATCTGTAGTAAAGGCACCCTTTTCATTCTTGCTATTAGTATACTGTGTGTTTTCCCTTTTTTCCTGATCAATCTGGCTACAGGTTTATCAATCTATTGATCTTAAAAAAACAGCTTTTAATTTCACTAATGTTTTTCTGCTCTCTACTTCTTTAATTTTCTTTATCTTTCTTCTGCTTACTTTGTGCTTAATTTGCTCTAGTTAAAGATTTTCAAATTTATTAAAAGTTTAAAACTGTGAACCAAAAAAATAGAGGGACAATTTTTCATCTATTTTGTGCTCTGAAAGAACCTTTCCATTTAAAAGCTCTTGGTAAGTATAAAAACACATTCAATTATTCATTCATCAAATATTTATTGAGCACCTGCTATGTGTTGGGCATTATGCTAGGCATTGGATATAGAATAGTGAATAAAACAAAGTTAATGCCCTTGCTGAAGTTACTTCTAGTGGGAGGACACAGGCAATAAATAAGTAGACATAAACATATATACCGGGTGGAAATAAATCCTATGCAGAAAAATAAAGCAAGGTGAAGGAAGAGACACTGGGATGGGGGCAGCAAAAGGCTCTCTGTACAAAGACCTGAAGGAAATAAGGGAGAGGGCCTTGGAAATGTCTGAGGAAGAGCACTCCAGACTGAGACAGCAGTAAGTGCAAAGTCCCTATCTTTAGAACATGCTTGCCTTTTAAGGGAAAGTAAGAATGTCTAAATGGAAGGGGAGAGAGGTCACTAGGGGTCTGATCGTAGTCCTATAGACTGCTATAGAAACTTCATATTGAATTCTGAGTGTGGTAGGGAGAATTTAAGATGGCCTCCCAGCATTCCCCAACTCTCTGTGTAATCCTGGGACTGTAAACATGACCCCTTGCACTCCTCTGATTAGCTTGTGTTATATGGCGCACTTGACTCTAGATATGGGAGTTTATCCCAATGGACTGGACCTATCACATGAACCGCAGAGAGCCTTCTCAACAAGAAAAAGCAAGTAACCCAATTCAAAAATGGGCAAGAGACTTGATGAGACATTTCTCCAAAAAAGACATGAGAAGATGCTTTACCACACTAATCATTACGGGCATGCAAATCAAAGTTACGATAAGATACCATTTCACAGGGACGCCTGGGTGGCTCAGTTGGTTGGACGACTGCCTTCGGCTCAGGTCATGATCCTGGAGCCCCGGGATCGAGTCCTGCATCAGGTTCCCAGCTCCACAGGGAGTCTGCTTCTCTCTCTGACCTTCTCCTTGCTCATGCTCTCTCTCACTGTCTCTCTCTCAAATAAATAAATAAAATCTTAAAAAAAAAAAAAAGATACCACTTCACTTCCATCAGGATGGCTATTATCAAAAAGGAAATTTTCTGTAACAAAAAATAAGTGTTGGCAAGGATGTAAAGAAATTGGAACCCTTGTGCATTGCTGGTAGGAATATAGAATGGTGCCGTCACTGTAGAAAACAGTATGGAGGCTCCTCAAAAAATTAAAAATAATTATCATATGATCCAGCAATCCCATTCCTGATTATATATGTGCAATAATTGAAGCAGGATCTCTAAAAAATATTTGTACACTCATGTTCATACCAGCGTTATTCCTAATAGCTGAAACATGAAAGCAACCCAAGGATCAATCAATAAATGAATGGATAAGCAAAATATGGTCCATACATACAATGAGAGAGGAAATTCTGTAATATGCCGCAATATGGAAGACACTTGAGGACATTGTACTAAATGAAATAAACCAGGCATACAAAGATAAATGCTGTGTGATTCCACTTACACCAAGTACTTAGAATAGTCAAAGTCATAGAGACAGAAAGTACTGTGGTGGTTACCAGGGGTCAGGGGAGGGGACAATAGAGTGTTAGTGTTTAATGGGAATAGAGTTCCAGTTTTACAAGATGAAAAGAGTTCTGGGAATGGATGGCGGTGATGGTTGCACAACGGGATGAATGTATTTAATACAGCTGAGCTCTATACACTTAAAATGCTTAAGATAGCAAATTTTATGTTAGGTATATTTTACCACAATTGAAAAAGTTGGAAAAGAAAAAAAAAAAAAAGCAAAGAGTTTTCTTTGGCTGGTCAAAGAAGAGGAAGTCAGAGATTTAAAGCATTAAGAAGGGGTTGACATGCCCTTGCTGCTGCAACATGGAGGGGGTCATGTGGTGAGGAGTACAGGCAGCCTTCAGGAGCTTTGTCCCCACCCCAGATAAAAATCAGTCCAGCCAACAATTTGGTTTCAGCCTTGTGATACCCTAAGCAGAGAACCCAGCTCTACCATGGCAGACTTCTGACCTTCAGAACTGTTGGCTAATAAATGGATATTGTTTTGTGGTGCTAAGCATGTGGCTCTATTGTACAACAGACAAATAATGTGCCCAGTATCATGGGAAACCATAGGCCTATGTAGTCTCTTTCATGAATTTTGCTTTAATGTCACCCCAGTTAGAGAGCAAATTTCCTGAAGGCATACACTCGACAGTCTACATGTCCTTACATAAGACTGGACCAGGTACCTCATGGGCATCCAGGAACTGAATGGGTCAGATATTTTGATCAAAGGCAATCTATTTGGGAAAATCATCTAGACCCTTCTACTAGCCACTTTGAATAACTGTTGGTATTTATAGAAGTTCTTTAAGAAAAAACAGACTCAGTATCTGCATGGCTTGTCTATAGTCTTGTGTTCTTCTGCAATGAAGGACTTATCAAAGGCAGCATGTTGAAATAGAGCACACCTTCTATCCAGAGTTCCAACAGACTTGCCCTTCCGCTGCCAGTAACACCAGCATCACCCAGTACTCAAGCTTTGTACCCCAGACTCACACCCAATTCCTTCCTTTCCCATCTCCCCCAGAGCCAGAGTCCTGGAGATTCATTTTCCGAAATGCCTCTCCTCAAATCCAAACTTGGTCCCACCACTATCAGCCTAACCGAGGCCTCTTCAGCTCTCGCCTGCACCATCCCTTCTTTCTTGCCTCCAATCTTCCTTGGTCGCTGCCAACCTGGCTAATCTCCCTTAAAGAAATCCTCAGCACAGGTAAGCCCTTTCTCTGAAACCTCCACAGGCTCCTCTCTGGTCACTCAGGTGACCTGGGTGTCCCACACCAGGCTGTGAGCATCTTGAGAGGAAGGGCTGTATGTTGGGCTTCTTTGTAGCATCACTGGTGTTCCATGCCTGTATGAGGTTACTGATGATAATGGTCATGACCATGAGAATTCACAGGCTTCCCTTTTTTTTTAGATCAGAGAGGACCAGCCTGAGTTGTCATCCTCCTGGACTCCAAAGACTTAGTCAGGGGTGCCTGGGTAGCTCAGTCAGTTAAGTGTCTACCTTTGGCTCACATCATGATCCCAGGGTCCTGGGATCAAGTCCAGCATCAGGCTCCCTGCCTCCCTCTCCCTCTACCATCCCCCCACCCCCACACCTGCTTGTGGTCTCTGGCTCTATCTCGCTATCAAATAAATAAATAAAACCTTAAATAAAAGAGAGAGAGACTTATCAGAAGCAAAGGAAAGCTGTGAAGCCAATCTTTTCTCTTCTATAAACTTGATACCACCTGAGAATCCTGGCCAGCCAGTCCCCCCATCCCAGTTACCCGTTTATCAATATCAGCTATCAGATCTTTTAAAGGGGTTCCCATCCCAAAGCTATTTGCAATTTAACAAGGAGCCAAATGTTAATTAGTGGAGTTTCAAGTATCAGCTGGTGGGTGGAGTGCAATGTTTGGATGTTTCGACAGGGATACAGAGCTTTGTTCCTACATCCAAAAACACACCCCCGCCCATGTGGTAGGACTGATGTTAATAAAAGAATGGCTTCAAACACGTGTACCTCCCCCTACAGCTGGGAACAGAATGGGAATCCATAAAATGGGCAGGATCCAGAGAAGGATGCTGGAAGGAACCCCCAGTGAGATGATGGAGAGGGAATGCATGAGATGCCCAGTGCCCTGGAGAATTTAGCGGAATAAAAGAAAAGCTCCTCCGTATCTTCCCCAACTGAAACCCTTCACCTATACCCCCAAGGTCGGAAGGGGAGTGTCACTCAGTCTAGAAGCACGGGGAAGGCTACTGTAGCCTTGGTCATTTTTTATGCCCCTCACCTCAATACCAACTTTCCACCCCCCACTGGATGATGGAGAAGGCATTTTCTAGATCCAGCAGCCTCTCCCTACCCTGTCTACCCCCATTCCCCTACTCAAGCCCAGAAGAGAGGACCCCTTTGGAATACTTTCCTCCCCATAATTGTATCCCATGGTTTCCCTGGGCTCAGAGAGGGGAAGCCTGTGTGTGTGCGCACGCGCGTGTGTATGTGTGTGTGTGTGTAAATGGGAAGGGGGGGGATAATGGAAAAGGAGGAAGGGAGGAAGATGTGCACAGCTGGGGGACTGGCCCTCTGGCATCCTGGGGGAGTCTTCCTCCTTAATTGCTTGAGTTCTACAGCTGTCATCGCTAACGAGAAATTAAAAAGCACCCTGACCCCTGCCCCCACCCCTGCCCCCGTGCCTCACAAGTGCTCTCTCAGCACGTTGCTCTTGGAGCAGCACCCAGTGGAGGATACTGTAGCGATGGGCCGCCTGGCCTGATGGCTTCTGGCCCCCAGATGGGGAGGCAGGAGGCTACAGGGGGTGGTCGGGGGGAGGGAGGTTGGAGTGGGCCCCAGCTTCTCTACTCTGCTCTGCTCCAGCCTCTGGCTTTCAGACCGGCCCTGACATCTTATACATCCTGCTTCTGAATCCCCACAGCTCTTGTGGAACCTCAGGCCCAGATGTGGGGTGTGGGAATAGGGTCCCCGGAAGTGCGGATTGAAGACCCTGTTATCAGAATGGACTTCCCTGCAGCTCCTCTCTGCCACCTACCCTACCCCTCCACCCACGAGGACCACTGAATTCTCCAGAGCAAAATTCTAATGTCTCTCCATTGCATTTCTCACAGGCACCGCCCCCACAACAGTTCTCCCTATGGGGGGACAGTCAAATGTGGCCTCACATCCCCATCTTTCTGACCACCTCCCTCTGTGGCTCCTAGTCCATCCACTTGAAATAATAACATGAACATCTTTGCTCACATCGTGTAATGAACATTATTTTTCAATACATTTCTTTTTTTTTAAGATTTTATTTATTTATTTGACAGACAGAGATCACAAGTAGGCAGAGAGGCAGACGGGGGGCGGGGGGAGCAGGCTTCCTGCTGAGCAGAGAGCCCCATGCAGGGCTCTATCCCAGGACCCTGAGACCATGATCTGAGCCGAAGGCAGAGGCTTTAACCCACTGAGCCACCCAGGCGCCTCGCTTTAATACATTTCTGCTGTTGTTTCAAACTCGTGTAGATTCTAGGGCGATTAATGACAAGTGATTACATCTCAGATTATTCCTCCCCTCCCCATACGCTGGCTGACTTCACCCACTTTCCCAAATGATAGACACCTGTCGTGACAATCGCCCTCTGGAGTTCTATGACATGTTGGAGTTCTCTTTTGAGTGTTAAAATAGGGTTTTCCAGTTACAGACCCAGTAAAGGTGTCTGTACACAAAGGCAACAGACCATTTTATACATATGCGGTGCCCAAATCAGGTTGGTATTCTGTTCTGGCAAATCTTATGTAAGGCTATTTTTACATAAGTCAGAATCCTTTCAAATCAGAAGATAAACGAAGGCAGGTATCTGCTTGGCAGCAATGTAAACATGGGGGGTGGGACGGAAACCTGCCCAGTGAGGGTGCCACCAGCTCTCCTTGCCGTGAACAAGGGTTACCTCAGAGCGAGGGAGCGAGAAGCGTGACACGCTTACGCCCTGTCAGCCAGGGCGCTCTCTTCGCCAAGCCTGCTGGAAAAGCTTGACTCAGGCTGAGTTTACATAAGTCAGCCTTGCGTAAGTGTTCACCTATAAAGACATTGGAAGGAGAAATGTCAATAGCTGGGATTATGGGTGTGAGTTTAATTTGGGGTACCTGACATTGTATGACCGCTTTAAAAAATAGTTTAAGCATACTCAAAATCAGCCTTGGGCACAATGCCTACTGTGTACCCAGCTCTGTGGAGAGGTTGTCAGATAATTAAGAGAGGTTATAAGACAGTCCCTGCTTTAACCAAACTTCTAAGGGGGATCTAGAAACACTAAAGCAGGTTTCTATCTACCTCCTGCTCAGCTGGGCCCAGGGTCCAGGCTGCTGTTTTTCCCTCTTAATGCCCCCTCTTTCCCTGCATTACTCCCTAGACAATCTCTTCCTTCATACTGTCCCCACCTTGTCCCCACAGAGAAGTAATCCTCTTCCTTTGGGAAGAGGAATGTTCCTTTGCATTTCACGGATATTCACAGCTAGGATAATGTCACAAGACAGACACACACATGTGAGTCCAGGTCTCCCTCCCTCAGTTTCCTTCCTTGCCTCCCCAGTAACTTTGGGGGGACACCAGCGTTCCTGACTTCTGTCCCCAGCCTCCTCCCCAAACAGCCCGGCAGACGCAGAATGGGAATGGAAGGAGGGAGGGAGGGACAGCCGGCCTCAGCCATCTGCATGTCCTCAGCAATCAGTCCTCCCCAACGCCCATCCCTGAGCTGGGGAGGGATGGCGGGGGGGGGGGGGGGGGGGGGGGGTTGATGACTGCTGAGTCAGGATATTCCTCACATTCCCGCCCTTCTCCCCTGCCGGCCCAAATGCCACAGACCCTGCCTCTGAGTGACAGGCCTCAGCTGAGTGGTTGCTCCCTTTACCCTGACACCAGCCCTCCAGCAGCCCTCTTCCCTCACACCCTGAGGGGGAGGCCCCCTTGCCTCTGGGGCCCTGCTGGGAGGAGGAGCATGTGGCCACACAGCCTCCTGCTGCCACCATGTCCTTCCTTCACTCCTGCCTCCATCTTCCCACACCGGTCTCACTCACAAAATCTGCTGTCCCCGGTGGGGAAAGGACAGAGAAGGTGGCAGACAAGCAGGAGCAGAACCCCACAACACACACAGCCAACAGGGCACCAAGGTGGGGGCACAGTCACCCCCTTAGTGCAACATCAGAAGTTTCTCTGTTAGAGGCAAACCCAGAGGGAGGCCCAGAACAGCCAACACCAGGGAACCCCCAGTCTGAATGAAGGGCCTACTCTGTCCTCAGAGGGTTCCAAGTCTTGAGGAGGAAGACCTGGAAAGGCTGGTGGACAAGGGAGGAAGGAGGCTGTTCTCTTTCATTCACGTGAACTAACACATAAATAAAGGCTCAGAAGTTCGGGGCGCCTGGGTGGCTCAGTGGGTTAAAGCCTCTGCCTTCAGCTCAGGTCATGATCCCAGGGTCCTGGGATCGAGTCCCGCATCGGGCTCTCTGCTCAGCATGGAGCCTGTTTCCTCCTCTCTCTCTGCCTGCTGCTCTGCCTACTTGTGATCTCTGTCTGTCAAATAAATAAATAAAATCTTTAAAAAAAAGAAGAAGAAGAAGTTCAATGGCAACACTGTGTGAATGAGCCTGGAAGGGGTAAGAGGCGTGCAGGAATAATCCAGCAGGTAAAGCTGATCTTAACAAGAAGGGAAAGCTCCCTGAAGGAGGAGAGGAGGAGATCCTGAGGGACAAAGGACATTTCAGGAGGCTCGGAAGCAAGGGAGGAAGAGAGGACAAATGGGAAGGCCCAGAATGGAAAGGAGGCCTTGGAAAGGAGGCCTTCTAGGGCAGTGGGGCCCAGGAAGGAGTGCAGGACTGTGAGCAGGAGTCCAAGCCTTCATTCCCAGGTGGCATGGCCAAGACCCTGGCCTCTTTCCGGCCACAGACATTTCCTTGGCACAAGGTGGGGCTTGGCCACAGGACTCCTAGGGCGGGTGACCAGGGGGCCCCCATGCTCAGCTTAATGTTCTGCGGTTAAAGAGGAGACCTGCATTTTCATTTTGCACCAGGCCCTTGGGGGCCAGTCTTGCCCCCCCACCAGCTAGAAAGGTCTATTTTTCCTCCCCATGTCTTATCCTCTGGAGAAGCCCTCCTGGAGAGGAAAGCAGGAGGAAGGAGGCCCGAGGGGCTTGGCTCCCCACCCCCTAGGGTTCCCTGCTCCTGGAGGCTGTAGGCAGGGAGGAGATAGGCCCTCCCTAAGCCTGAGGCTGAGCCCTGGCTCCCGCAGGTCCCCAGCCTGACCCTTGGCAGCCTGCAGTGGCCCACTCAGCCCACAAATGGCCTCATCTCTTGGAGGGCCCGGCAGGATCATTTCACAACTGTATGCACTCAATGGAGACTGTTCTTGGAAAGCTGAGGACAGGACAGCTCAGTCCTGGGTGTGAGAAAGGCTTCGGCCCCTGGGGTCTGAGCTTGTACGGTAAACAACGGAGGACAGCTTGCTTGGGTAGGGACGGAGAGTGGGGACAGAGTATAGCCAGTGCTCTGTGCCTAGCTGGGGGGCATCAAGGGTCCGCTGAAGAGCTTAGCATACAATCTCTCTCCCTCTGGAGCACTAGTCTGATGGGGCACGGGGTGGGCCCCCACTGGAGGAGGCTGGGATCCTAGATTAGGGGCCTGAGGAGCATATTATGACAGGGGAGGACATCATTGCCCCGTAGGCTGAGAGGGCCCTGGGGCAGGGCCGCCCCTGCCTGTCACAGTGCCTGGTTCCCATGAGCACACCATAGGGGTTGGGGAGGTAAAAACTCAGAATCCAGGTTGGGAGCAACAGGAACCTAGCCTTGCACTGTTGGCATCCGGCCACCTGAGCTGGGACACAGAAGCAGAAGAGAAGTCCATACCTCCAGAGGGTTCAGTTTGTAGGGTACAGAATAGGTCCTGAGGGCACCAAGAAATAGCTGAGTGGGGGCCAGGAATTCTTGGAGAAGCTTCCTGAAGAAAGGGCTTAAAACCTCTTTGCTAATAATACAGTATGTATCAATTAAATTGAATTTTGAATTTTAATAAAATTTTTTTTAAAAACACCTCTTTTTAACGAATGGAAGGCTTTGCACAGAACAGGGCTGGTGGTGTCTTGGCAGAGAAAGCAGCATCTACAAAGGCCCAGGAGTGCCTGGGTAATGAAGATGCCCTCGTGGGGGGTGAGATTAGGGACAGTGAGAAAGGGGAGGAGCTGCCCTTCTCAGCTGATCCATGGAAAAAAGCCCTCTAATGAGGACTCAGGGCCATTCTGCCTTTGATGTGCCCATTCAAATAGCCGAGGTCTCTAACAGGCAGAGGCCAGGCTGGGGCCACGTGGGTGTGCTGGAGGAGATGATCTAGCAGTGATTGCCAAGGCACAGGTGCTCAAGAAATGTCTTAATGAATGAGCTGACCCAGTGGTTGATTGACTGACAGGGGTCATGAGTCAGGGTGGCACTTTTCGGAGAGGCTGGCAACTTAGGTCTTTGGACTCAGCAGAAGGGGGCTGAGCCCTTCTGATGGGGGTTAGAGGTAGGTTGTTAATTTCACCCATGGAATAGAGCCCCCTCCACACTGCCTCCTCTCCTGGCTCAGGGTCCTCGGAGATCTTGGCCTCTTGACAGCACAAAATTAGCAAAAAGGACTTTCATGTTCAGAGAACAGCAATGGCAGTAATAATGAACACATAAGTATCGTTTCCTCTCTGCCGGGCAGGGCACCGACACATAGGTCTCATCTCCTAAGCCCCAGAAGGAGCCTTCGGAGTAAACACTCGGAAACTCACTTGCAGGAAAGAAAATGTGAGTCCAAGAAAAATGTTTTTCACTTTTATTTTTGTTCTCTGACACACATTTTTGACATTTTAACATCCCCGAAATCAGGATGGGCCTTGCAACCACCCACAAGAAGGCACTGTGTCAGAGTTTAATGAGCGATGTTCTTTCTTCTTGGTGAGACGTGAATTAATCGTGAGTCTTGCTTCTGATGAGATGCAGTTGATTATGTCCCTGGTCTGCATAACTGACCACCTGCCCCTTTGGGTCAACAGTGGATGACACACAGAGCAGGTGTCTGTTTGCAAGCCTGGGTTTCAGCCCATCAACTTGGGAGCTCCAATAGGCTGTCTTCTCTCCCTAGAGCGCCCAGAAGCCCGTAGCTCAGCACCCCAGCTAGCACCCGGTAGACGTGGCAGGTGGGTGGGCACTGAGAACCTTGGGCCTCCCAGGGAAGCCCATTGGAGGCATTAGGGAAAGGAGAGCCCCGGAAAGCTGCTCTCGTCAGCCCGGGAAGAATGGAGGTAAAAGGGAAGGGAGCAGGATTGCTCCACACTCCACCAGGACACTCTAGGCCAATGGAAGTGGTAGGTACAGGCCAGCACTTGGCCAGAGGACCGGGAGCCAACTGCAAATGCTGGCCCCAGCCTCCTCCAGCCCTCACTATGCTTACCTGCCAGAGCATGTGTTCTCCTCGGCCTTTCCCTCTGCCCTCATGCCTGGCCCCAGGCATGATCAGCCCCACTGGAGAAACCCAAGGAAAATGAGGCCTAAGGGGCCCCCCGGCCTGGCCCCCCACCACCACCCACCCCTGGCCTTCACTGCTCTGCTGCCACATCGTATAAGGGCCTGCGTTCTCATGCCTGCCCTGAGGCACCCCTCAGTGGGGGATCTCCGGATGCTGAGGGGCAAGGGGAAGGGAGAAGTGGTGTTTGCCAGGGACTCTCCCACTTGGTCAGAACATTGCCACCACCTCCTCCTCTTTTCCCTCTTTTCCTAGGACTCCTCCCTCAGAGGCCTGTCTTCTCCCACCTCTCCTTCCCAGAAGCACAATCCTGGGGTGCCGGTGGCCCCCAGATGCCCATTGACTGCTTGGTCAGGTGCCCAAGCCCAGTCTTGTGGGTGGAGGTGGGGGAAGGGAAGAAAACTCAGAATCGGTAGATGTTTGCCCCCGCTAGACCTGGGGGTGGAGGCCTTTGAACCCACAGCCAGGGGGCTGGCGGGAGGATTAGGGTCTTTAATGAGGACCAAGGACTTATGGGGTTAGGGAAGGGAGCATTCACAGTCTGGCCTGGGTGGGGGAGGGGCGCCCACTCTCTCAGCACCCCTGGCCCTCTCCCCTTTCTGGGGGAGGCCCACTGACTGATCCTGCTGAGGTACAGCAGGGAGGTGGAAATAACGGCTGCCACTCCTGTCCCTGGCCCACCAGGACTCACACTCAGAATCCCTGCTCCTGGCTGTGGCCCCTGAAGCCAAAGCTGGCCCGCCTGCCCATCTCACACCTCCTATCCCTGCAGGTGAGCCTGAGGGGTACCTTTCCTTCTCTCCTCGCCTCCCGCCTCCCGGCTGTCAGCCTGACAAAAGGCTGGGAGGGTGAAGTGTGCAGGCACAGGGACCCACTGCTGCCTCCGGTAACATTGAGCTTAGCCTCACGTGTGAATGGAGGCTGGGAAGGAGGAGCTCAGGGTTCATGACAGGGACTGGGGACTCAAGCCCCATGACCGAAGCTGGAACCAGGGAACTGGGGCTCAGATCCATTGGACGTGAGTGGATCGTGACTCCCCATTTGTCAGGGAGAAATTACTCCCAAGGAAGGGAGAGGGCCAGCCCCACTTTCAGAGGCTGGATCCCAGGAAGACAATCTCAAGCTCAAAGGCTCTCAGAGATGGAAGGAGCCCTGGAGATGATCTCAATCCTGATCTCACAGCCTAGGATACTCAGGCCAGACAGGGAAAAGGGCTTGTCCGAGGTCCCACAGGGTATTAGCAGTGGGCCAAGAATCAGCCTGGGGCTCCTAACTCCCAGCCTAGTGCAAGTAACCCATAATGATGCAAAAAACTATATACGCATTAACTCACGTAATTCCTCTTATGAGAGAACTGAGGCATCACATATCTCGCTGAAGTCACACTCAGGGTCCTTGCTCTAGGGCTTATAAACATCTGGTTCACAATTATCTCTCCAGGTCACACCATGGGTATAAGTAGTGAATCCAAAAGTCAAAGCTGAATGTGCCTGGGGACACAGGGGTGCAGGAACTGGGGGCTGACCCAGGAGTTGGGGGGTTTCCCCAGCCTGAGCACCAGACCAGCCAGGACCATCCCATTCCCCACAGAGATGACCCAAGGCAGGCACAGAGACCTGGCACCCCACATCCAACCTGCTCACTGCTCCCCGAGCACCAGCTCAACCTTGCTTCCCTAACAGGGAAGGGCCACACTGTAGAAGACCTGCCCCTTGGTGGTCAGCGGAGCCTGGGCTTTGCTGGGCCCTGACCCCTACCTCATTCCAGCCCACTTCCAGTGATACAAGCAGACACACAGGGAATAGGAAGAAACCGACTGTGAACACTAACCTAGGCACAAAGCCAAGTGCTATAAGGGATATCTGTTTCTTTCTTTTTTCTTTTTTTAAATTTAAATTCGATTAATTAACATATAATGTACTATTGGTTTCAGAGGTAGAGGTTAGTGATGCATCAGTCTCATAGAACACCCAGTTGCTTCTTATATCCCTCCTTAATGCCTGTCATCCAGTTACCCCTTCCCCCACATCCCTTCCCTCCAGCAACACTCAGTTTGTTTCCTATGATTAAGAGTCTCTTATGGTGGGGCGCCTGGGTGGCTCAGTAGGTTGAAACCTCTGCCTTCAGCTCAGGTCATGGTCTCAGGGTCCTGGGATGGAGCCCCGCATCGGGCTCTCTGCTCAGCGGGGAACATGCTTCCTCCTCTCTCTCTGCCTGCCTCTCTGCCTACTTGTAATATCTGTCTATCAAATAAATAAATAAAATCTTTAAAAAAAAAAAAAGAGTCTCTTATGGTTTGTCACCTCTCTCATTTCATCTTGTTTAATTTTTCCTCTCTCCACCTACGATCCTTTGTTTTGTTTTGCTTTTTTGTTTTTTTAAAGATTTTATTTATTTATTTGAGAGAGAGGGAGAGAGGGAGAGAGAAGGTGTGGGGTAAGGGGCAAAGGGAGAGGGAGAAGCAGGTTCCCCGCTGGGCGGAGACCCTGACTGGATCCCAGGACCATAACCTGAGTCAAGGCAGATGCTTAACCGACTGAGCCACCCAGGCGCCTCTGATCCTTTGTTTTGTTTCTCAAATTCCACATATGAGTGAGATCATGTGACAGTCGCCTTTCTCTGACTGACTTATTTCCCTTAGCATAATACCCTCTAGTTCCATCCATGTTATTGCAAATGGCAAGATTTCGTTGTTGGGTTTGGGTTTTTTTTGGTTGTTTTTTTTTTTTTTTTTTTTTTTATGGCTGAGTGGTTAAAAGGGATATATCTTTCACCAGCATATCTCCAGCCCCCTGGCTCAGTGCCTGGCTTTTGAAGGCACTCAGTAAGTGCTGCATAAATAAGAGAAATGCAAAGATCCGTGAGGCATAGCCCTGCCCTCCAAGAGGCGATAGTCTGATGGGAGAGTTGGATACAGACTATTAATTATAACAAAATACAATAGGAATCTAATGGAGGATGGGATTAATCCTGACTGTAGGACTGAGGGAGTCTTCATGGAGGAGGCAGCAGTTGAGTTTGGATTCTTTTGGTTTGTGGGGGGCAATGTCCTTTTAGCATTTGAGCTTTATAATAACAAGACGGATGGTGATAATGACCATGGCTTATACTAAGGGTTGTGTTTGGCACACTTCTCAGTGCTTCCCATACGTTAACACATTTATTCTTCAGACTATCTCCAAACATACGTACTATTAATATACCCATTTTACAAATGAGGAAATTAAGGCTCAAAGTAAGTTGCCCTAAGTCACATAGCTATAATAAATGAGCGGAGCCACAATCTGAGCCCAGTTCTGACTCAAAGGGATGCGGGGGGAGTGGGAGTGGTTCCATTTGCCCATTTGACATTCATTCAACAATTATTTCCTGAATGCTGCTCTGTGCCAGGCAGTCAGAAGTGGACTGACCACAGAACCAACCCCAACAGGTAATTCAACAGGAATATAAAACCTTAACACAAAGCAGGAAGTGACTTGGGTCATAAAAGATGTCCATGGGATGGAGGGAGCACAAGGCGAGAACCATGGAGGCTTCACGGGGGAGGTGGCCTGAGCTGGACATTGAAGGATGGGCAGGACTCGGGCAACCAGCGACAGCAGAGGGCTTTCCAGGCTAAGGGAACAGCTTAAGCAAAGGCACAGAGGCAGGAATGGGAGGGCCGTATACAAGAAACAGGAAAGGTGCCATCTGGCCGGAGGGGAGGCTGCAAACTGGCGCCGTGGACCACATCCGGCCCTCAGACGTGTTCTGTCTGGCCCACCCGCACTGGCCTGCACAGTGTCCTTGAAAAAGGCGCAGTCCATCCCCAGAGCCAGAAGGTAAACAATGAGGCTGGGGGTGGGAGTTGACGGGCTTTGGAGTCTTAAATTCCAGAAAGGCAACAACCATTGAGAAGCCAAGCGCACACCTCCCCCACTCAGTCCGGTCCACTTCCCTTGTCCCCAGTTACCTGTCTGGCCCCTGGCAGGCATCTGAGTTTGAGGACCTGGACGAGCGCCCAGGGCACCGAAAGGAGCAGCAGTGGATAACCAACTATGGGAAGGTGCCTTAAGGTCTGAACACAAAGGGCCTTGAACATCAGGCTAAAGAACACAGGCTTTATGTTGGCAATGGCTCCGTAATTACAGCCCCTCCAGCAGCTGGGTGAGGAGGGCACACGTGCGTGTGCACACACACACACTGGGGCTGAGGACAGTCTAACTTGGTGTCAGCTGAACCAGAGTGGACTCAGTGTGCCTTTATACACACATTGTCCCGGCCTTAGCCTCAGAGTTCACATCTCTGCTGCCCCCATGCCCAGCCCCCCACCCCAAGAGTTACCCAGCTCTGCCCACACCAGCCACTCTTTCCTTGATACGGAAGGGAGTCCCATAGGTGTGTCCTCCCCAACCCCCCCAACCCCCATTGTGAAGCTGGCTGGCCAGGGTGAGAATTCCGGACAGGATTTAGGGCTGGAATTTCCCTTTGTGTGGGCAGGGCCGATCAGGTGAGCCTTGTTAACAGGGCTGGGGGCTGAGTGGAAAATTTGGTCTGTCCCATCCCCTTGCCCCAGTGACTCAGGGCCCCAGTGGTGGTGAGTCTGGGGAGGGGACAAGACAGGAACCCACAGAAAAATTTTCCCTTGTCTCTCTGGCTCAGCTACTGCCCGGTTCCCCTCCCCCATTCCATACACACCCTGCCTTGCCGCTCACCACAGCCACTGTCTGTACCTGCAGCCACAGCCCCAGAGCCAGCACGGGGCCTTCTCAGCCCGCTGCGAGCAGGGAGCAGGGCAGCCAGCCCATAGGACCCTGGGCCTTCCCCACTTCCAGGCAGCCTTAGGGAGACAGGTGTCCCTGACAAAGGCCATGGTGGATGTAGGTGTAGGATTGCCCCACCTACCAAACAAAAATGCAGGACCCCTAATGTCCCATGCAGTGTTTGAGATACACTAGAAACTATTTCTTATGTAGTCTCTCCTTCTTTATGCAGAAGGACAATCCCCCCCTCCTCTTACCCTCACCCAGCCCAGGCCTGAAGCCAAGGACTCTGAAATTCTAATTTAACTGGGAACCCTGAATTTCATCTGGCAACTTCTTGTGAGGTGCAGGGGTGAAGCTAGGGAATACCCAAGGTGCTCCCCACCAGTCAGGCCCACCCATTGTCCAAGACCTTCCCCACCACCATGCCCAACATCCACACCTGCTAGAACTTACTAGGCTCCTTTTGGCCTTAAGGCCTCTCTCAGACCTTCTAAGTCCCCAGGAACAGGTTCTTTCTCCCAAAGATAGAGTCCTGGGACCTCAACCCTGATGCCAGCAAGGAGCCAGCTAGGATGCGGGGTGTCTTTTCCTGGGAGTGACTATTTATATCTAAGGACACCTCACCCTCCCAGCAGTTAGCTTCAAGCTAGAAGAATTGTGGGAAGGAGGAAGGTCCACAGCTCCAGGGGATCTCCTAGGGGACCTCTTAGAAACCCCACCTTCCACACCATCTTCTTTCTACCCATCTACCCCTCTACCCCTCTGGTTGAAACAGTGTTTCTCTTACCCTCTCTTCTTCTGGACCCCACATCCCTCCCAAACCAGACTTGGCCATGATCTTGTATTCTTCCCCCTTACTGAAGTATTGGAGCCTAGGCCAGGAGCTGTATTCATGGTACAGGGAAGCAGGCGGGGACCTGTTCCTCCAGCCCTCCCTGCCGGCACGGAACGAGCCGCTCATGGAGCCAGACCCTAGGACAGCAGCGGCCAAGGTGCTCACAGTGCCCACAGCCTGCAGGGGGAAAGGGGACATGCACCTGGCAGTGACGGAGGGGCAGATGGAGATAAGAGCAGAACAAAGGACATGGCCACCTTTGGGGCTGGTCTGAGAAGGCGAAGCAGGTGTATCTGGCCAGCCCCAGTGTCTAGGCTGTAGCAGCAGGGGGCTCCTCCCTCCCCTCCCTGTCAGCTCTAAACTGGGCCTCTGCCCCAGCCTGCACCTTCTGACGGGCTCTGACAATAAACTCTCAGAGGGCAGGGCCGCAGCCTGGCAGCCACTGTGTCAGAGGCTCCCTGGAGATGGAGTTCTTTCTGACTCAGGACTGATGGACAGTCTCTTTGGCAGCAGGCGCCTCAGGCCTCGGGGCGAGGGGTGGGTAAATGCCAAAGGACCATCTTGTCTCCTTCCTAGAGATTTCCACACCCACTGGCGGGAGAGAGAGCGCAGGGCAAGGACCTATGTTGCAGATGGAGAGAAAAAGTCCCAGAGATCCGGGTGCCTGGGCAGCTCAGTCATTAAGGGTCTGGCTCTTGGTTTCAGCTCAGGCCATGATCTTGGGGCCGTGGGAAGAAGTCCCACATGACATTAGGCTCCACACTCAGCAGGGTGTCTGCTTGGAGATTCTCTCCCTCTGCCGCTCTCCCTCCCTCAAATACATAAATACATCTTAAAAAAAAAAAAAAGTCACGGTGACTCACCTAAAGTCAGGCAGGCTGGGGTGGGGGGTGGTGTGGAGCCCAGAGAAGAGCCTGGGGTCCCAGAGCACACCCCAGGGCTCCTGCAGCCTCCCTCCCCACAACTTACTGGCAGCTGTCTGGTGATGGTGGCCAAAAGGGAAGATACCAGCTATTCCTGTGGTGAAGGCCTTGCACTCCTTCCAGCAGGATGACAGAAGTCAGAGGGGGAAGAGAAGTATTTCTCTTACCTTGGGGACCTCTCTGTCCTCCAAACTTGGTCCTGACCTTCAGAGGGGACTGGGGCCAGGCAACACCCCAGTCTGGACCCACAGACATCTTTTTTTGACTTTGGATTAGCCAGCCCTCCCCTATCCACTCCAGCTGGGATCCTGACTTCTGAGTCCCCTGGGTCCTGCCCTGGTCACTGCCTCCATAGCCACCCTGTAAGCACCCTCCCCATATCTTGGGGTTGCCTTAAACAGTCTGCTGCCAGAAGTCAAACAGATCAGGCATCTGTCAGAGTCCAGGTTGGGTTGTCCAGCAAGCATAGCACTGAGCTGTGAACTCAACAGAACCAATCTGGCCACTGCCCAAACCAGACACTCCATACACAATTGCCTCTGGTCTCTAGGTTCCCAGGGTGGGGGCGGGGGGAAGAGGCTATGTTGCTGAAAACAGAGGCTGAACCTGCTGGAAGGGTCCTTTTACCTCACCCCACCCCCAGCCACCTCCACCAGCAAACCTGGGTACCTCATCAGGGAAAACAAGGAGAGAAAGAGGAGACACTTTGGGCAGGTCCACAATATCAGAGCTAGAAGGGAGTCGGGAGACCACTTGGCAATCCTTCAGCACACAGATAGAGAAACCAAGGCTGCAGGAGAAGGGAAAGAAAAGTAGCATCTGCAGCCCTGGGTTCTGGCATTAGCTCATCTATTGAGTGACCCTGGGCACATGCCTTCCCCACTATGTGCTCTGGGGTCTCCCCACCACCTTGCTGTTCCAGAGTTCCAGTTAAAGCATCTTGCCTCAGGAGCTCAGGCCTGACCACTGCAGTCAGTCTCCTGTGGACCGCTCTCCAGACAACCCCTCCAGCTCCCACCCCAGCCAGGGCCTAGGGACTTAGGGCAGAGGGGGTGGGGGAGGGGAGGAAAGTGTCACCCCAGGGAGGGGCGGCAAGGGAAGGGAAACTGAGTGTGTCTCTGGCTTGCCCCAACCTGTCCCCTGTATCCGGGGAAGGGTAAGAGTGACTGTCAGCTGGGGAAGGGGGGCGAGAGGGGCAGGCTGGGAGGGGCAGGGAACCCCCGTCTGGACTTGTCGGGGCAGCCGGGTGCAGCTGTTTCCGGCTGATGAAAGAGCCCTGATTGATATGGCAGTCGTGACTGATGCTCACCCCCAAATCTGAGCCCTTCCCATCCTCTCTGACCTGGACATGCCCAGGGGGCTCACTGTAAAGACAGTCAGAGAAAAAGGAAGAGTGGGACTTCTGCTGCCACTGGGGACAGTACCCCAAAGACAGGGGAGTGGGACATGGTCTCATCTTCCCTGCCCCAGCCCAGAAGGGGTGGGGAAGCTGGGGCTGGGCTCCACTGGGGGACCACGAGGACAGGGCCAGGGAAGAGAGACAAAAGACTCACCCTCTCCTCTCCCTATCCTGGGGTACATCCACACACATTCAAATGTTTACACAGAAGAGATCGATCCTATCCATCTGTCCTCCAGGGATGGCTGGGAAGAGAGCAAGGATTGCTACTGTGCATTCATTTTATAGTCTAGCCATCTGTGTTTTGCTAAACAACAGCTAAACAATGTTGATTGTGCAGGTCCTGTAAGCCTGGCATCCTTCTAAGACATTTTCGGGCAGAGCCCTATGAGGTAAGTGCTCTCACCACCCCCATGTTATAGATGAGCATGTAGAGGCCCAGGGTGCTTAAGGAACTTGCCAGTAGTCACACAGTGGTCAGAGGCAGAGTGGAGATGTGAGCTCAGTCTCCAAGGCTTGGGTCCTAACCACTGTGCTTCCCCCACAGGGAAATCATGGTGGGGCAGGGAAGACAGGTCAGCTTGTAACTAGATTGTAAACAAATAATGAGCTTATAATTGGGAAAGGTTTTAAATAGAGATGTACTAGGTACAATGAGTCCTCAGAGGAGGGGCACTGTGGGCCTGGGGGGAGGAAGGGAAAGGGAGAACCAGGAGAGGCTTCCAGGACAGTAAACACTGGAAGTGGAACTGAAGGGTTTTCTCTAGGTTAGCTATTTTTTGAACTTTTTTTATAGTAAAATATACAAAACATAAAATTTACCATTTTAACCATTTTAAGTGTGTAATTCAGTGGCAGCTTTTAATTTTGACGAAGTCCAATTAATCTTTTTTCTTTTGTCCCCTGTGTTGTTGGCATCATACTAAAGAAATCACTACCAAATCCAAGGTCTTAAAATTTTGCCCTAGGTTTTGTAAGAAAGAGTTTTAAAGTTTTAGCTCTTAAGCATGGGTGACTACCATTTTGAGGTAATTTTTATATGTAGGAAGGTAAGGTCATCAGCAAACAGGTAATTTTACTTCTTCCATCCCAACTGAATGTCTTTTATTTCTTTTTCTTGCCTAGTTGCTCTAGCTGAAATTTCCACTACTGTATAGAAGTGACTAAAAGCATTTGCCCCATCTTATCTCAGACTGCAGAGGAAAAGCTTTGGTCTGTCTTTCACCATTAAGTATCCTGTTTAACTGTGAGTTTTTCATATATAGCCTCTGTCATATTGAGAAATTTTCTTTCTATTTCTAGTTTATTGAGTGTTTTTATTTATTTTACTTTTTTTTAATATTGAGTGTTTTTAACCATGAAAGTTTTTGTAGTTGGTCAAATTCATTTTCCCCCCCATCAGCTGAGATGATCATGAGTCTTTTTCCCTTCATTCTATTAACATAGTATACAACATTGATTTTATTTATTTATTTATTTGAGAGAGAGAGCATATGTGCACAAGTGGGAGGGGTGGGCAGAGGGAATGGGAGAGAGAGAATCTCAAGCAGACTCCCCACTGAGCACAGAGCCCAACACAGGACTTGATGCCAGGACACTGAGATCATGACCTGAGCTGAAACCAAATTTAACCAACTCAGCCATTCAGGCATCCCTGATTATTGTTGTTGTTGTTGTTGTTATAGTGAGCCATCCTTGCATTGTAGAAATAAGTCCCAGTTGATTGGAACGTGTGTTTCTTTTAGTAAAATGCTGCTGAATTCCATTTGCTAGTATTTTATTGAGGATTTTTTGCATCTATATGCATAAGGAATAGTGGCTTGTAGTTCTTTTTTTGTATTGTTTTTGTCTGGTTTTGGTATCAAGGTAATGTTGGCCTCATAGAATGAGTTGAAAATGTTCCCTCGTCTTCAATGTTTTGGGAAAGTTTGAGAAGGATTAGTGTTAATCCTTTACATGGTTGATAGAATTCACCCATAAAACCATCGGGACGTGGACTTTTTTTGGATGAATGTGATTTGATTATTGATTCAACATTTTTCTTATACTTTCATTTCTTTCTATTACATGTTTCTAGAAATGTGTCTGTTTCATCTAGGTTATCCAATTTTGGCATAGAATTGTTAATAGTTTTCTTTTTCTTTCTTTCTTCCTTTTTTTCTTTTTTTAGTTTTATTTATTTCGGTAATTTCTATACCCAACATGGGGCTCAAACTCATGACCCCAAGATCAAGAGTCACATGGTCATTTGACTGAGCCAGCCAGGTGCCCCCATAGTACTCTCTGACAATCCTTTTTATTTCTATAAAGTCAGTAATAATGTCCCCACTTTCATTCTGATTTTAGTAGTTTAATTCTTCTCTCTTTCTATCTTAGTCAATCTAGCTAATGTTGCTTACAAAGAATTTTTGGTTTTGTTTATTTTCCTTATTGTTTTTCTATTCTTTATTTCATTTATCTCTAATATTTATTAGTTCCTTCTTTTGTTAGCTTTAAGGTTACTTTGCTCTTCTTTTTCTAGTTCCTTAGGTGTGCACTTAGGTTATTGATTTGAGATCTTTCTTTTTTCTTTTATTATAGACATTTACAACTCTAAATTCCTCTCAGAGCACTGCTTTCTCTGCATCCCATAAAGTTTTGGTATGTTGTGTTTTCATTTTCATTAATTTCAATGTATTTTCTAATTTTCCTTGCTAGTTCTTCTTTGACTCAATGGTTGTTCAAGAGTGTGTTGTTTGATTCCCACATATTTGTGAATTTTTCCATATTCTGTCTGATACTAGCTTCAAGTCTCATCGCAATCATAAGAGTTACTTTGTATGATTTCAATCTTTTAAAATCTGTTAAGGCTTGTTTTGTGGCTAACCTATGATCTATCCTAGAGAATGTTCCATGGGTACTTGATAAGAATAATTACTCAACTATTATCAGATGGAATGTGCTATGTATGTCTCTTAGGCCTAATTGGTCCATAATGTTGTTCAAGTCCACTACCGTTCCTTTATCGGCTTTCTGCCCAATTGTTCCATATGATATTGAAGGTGGGGTATTGAAGTCTCTGACTCTTACTGTAGAAATGTTTATTTCTCCCTTCAATTGTTTCAATTTTTGCTTCAGGGGCTCTGTTTTTAGGTGTGTAGAGGTTTATAATCATTATATCTCTTTGCTGAAATAAACCTTTTATGAATATACAATGTCCTGGGCGCCTGGGTGGTTCAGTTGGTTGAGCAGCTGCCTTTGGCTCAGGTCATGATCCTGGACTTCCAGGATCAAGTCCCGCATCGGGCTCCCAACTCCTTGGGGACTCTGCTTCTCCCTCTGACCTTCTCCTCTCTCATGTTCTCTCTCACTCATTCTCTCTCAAATAAATAAATAAAATCTTAAAAATATATATATATATATATTTTTTTAAGATTATATTATATACACAATGTCCTTCTGTCTCTCAAAATGTTTTTTAGACTGACATTCTCTTTTATATGACAAAATTAGGCCACCCAACTCTCTTCTGGTTACTATTTGCATGGGATATCCTTTTTCTTTTCTTTCCTTTTTTTAAAGATTTTTACAGAGCGAGAGATGACAAGTAGGCAGAGAGGCAGGCAGAGGAAAAGGGGTAAGCAGGCTCCCTGCTGAGAATAGAGCCCAATGCAGGGCTTAATCCCAGGATCCTGAGATCATGAACTGAGCCAAAGGCAGAGGCTTAACCCTCTGAGCCACCCAGGATCTCCTTCTTCTTCTTCTTTTTTTTTTTTTTTTAAGAGTATTTATTTATTTATTTATTTGACAGAGAGAGAGAGAACACAAGCAGGAGGAGTGGGAGAGGGAGAAGCAGGCTTCCCACTGAGCCGGGAGCCCGATGTGGGTCTCAATCCCAGGACCCTGGGATCATGACCTGGCTGAAGGCAGACATTTAATGACTAAGCCCATCCAGGCTCCTGGTATATCTTTTTTCATCCTTTACTTTCAATCTCTTTGTGCCCTTTGAGTTTCTTACAGACAGCATATGACTTCTCTTAATCTAGTTTCTGCCTTTTAATAAGAGAGTTTAATTCATCTGCATTCACTATGAATACTGATAAAGAGTGACTTACTTTTGCCATTTACTGTTTTCTGTATATCTTAGCTGTTTTTTGTTCAAGTCCTTCGTTACTGCCTTTTTCTTTCACTTAGTTGATTTTTATAGTGTACTATTTTGATATACTTCTTTTCTCCTTTTTAATATATTTTTATTATTTACTTAGTGGTCACCTTGGAATTACAATTAATCTTTTTTTAAGATTTATTTATTTTAGAGAGAGAGAGAAAGTGAGAGCAGGGGGAGGGGCAAAGGGAGAGGGGTAGAAGTAGACTCCCCACTGAATGCAGATCTCAATGCAGGGCTTGATCCCAGGATCCTGAGATCATGACCTGAGCTGAAATCAAGAGTCAGATGCTTAACCCACTGAGCCACCAAGGCACCTCTAAAATTAACATCTTAAACTAACAACAACCTAGTTTTTATTTTTAAGTTTTGTTTATTTGTTTTAGAGAGAGGGAGAGAAAGTGTGAGTAGGTGGGAGGGGAAGAGGGAGAGAATCTCAAGCAGACTCGCCACTGAGTGCAAAGCCTGATGCAGGACTAGTCCTGTGACCCATGAAATCATGACCTGAGTTGAACTCACAAGTTAGGTGTTTAACTGACTGAGCCACCCATGTGCCCCATAAAAACCTAGTTTTAATAATACCAACTTAGTTTCAATATACAAACACTCTGCTCCTTTACATCTCCATCTCTCCACCTTTATGTTATTGTCATAGATGATGTCTTTGTACATTGTGTGCCCATTACCATAGTTTTATAATTACTGATTTGTGCATTTGTTTTTTATATCCAATGATGACCTATAAGTAGGAAACTTTTCAAAGAAAGAGGTGCAAGGTAGGGTGAGTCTTCAGAGAAGGGGCACTGTGGATGGGGGCTTGGGGAGAAGAGGAGAGCCAGAAGAGCTTTCCAAGACAGTAAACATTTGAATTGGAGTTGACGTGGGTTTTATTTATTTATTTACTTACTTGAGAGAGAGAGCATGAGCAAGAGGGGCAAAGGGAGAGGGGGAGAGAATCTCAAGCAGACTTCATGCTGAGCACAGAGCCCCACACAGTGCTCGATCTCATGACCCTCAGATCATGACCTGAGCAGAGACCAGGAGTCAGACGCTTAACCAAATGTGCCCCCCAAGTGCCCATTGAAACTGACTTTTGAAGAGCAAAACAATTACTATGTAAAACTGCTTATTCACAGGAAAAGATGTCCAAAATATTTCACTTAGAACACAAAGTAGGTTACCAAATAGCACAAATGAACTCATTTTTTTAGGTGTGTATGCATTTACATGCATTTAAAGATATATGTATATCTATGCATGGAAAAAAATTCATGATTATATTCATAGTACTTTAACAGTGGTTATCTCCATTTGTTGGAACTGTGGGAAGAGGAAACATTTCCTTATATTTTTCCTAGTGTGTTCTATATTGCTTAATAAACTTATGTCACTTTTTTAAAATTAACATATAACGTATTATTAGCCCCAGGGGTACAGGTCTGTGAATCGTCAGGCTTACACACTTCACAGCACTCACCATATCATACACCCTCCCCAAGGCCATAACCCAACCACCTTTTCCCTACCCCCCCCCCCATCCCGGCAGCCCTCAGTTTGTTTTGTGAGATTAAGAGCCTCTTACGGTTTATCTCCCTCCCTTGTGTCACTTTTATAACCAGAAAAGGCAATGATGCCTTTTTTTTTCCTGAAAGGCGAAATGAATGACTTGGCATTCCTCATAGGACAAAGTCCGGAAAGACCTACTAGGTGGAGGGGACAACACAAGCAAAGGCAAAGAGGCAGGAAAATCATGGTCTGTTAAAGGACCTGGCAACATATAGCATGGCTGGCAGGCACTAAGGGACTAGAAGAGAGGTGTTTCCAGGGGCCACATTACCAAGGCTTCTCATTCCATTAAAACAGTTTAGTCAGTTCTTGGCACAAGGGCAAGAGAGTGACAGGTTTTGATTTACATATTAAGCAAATTAGTTAATGGGGGTGAGAAAGAGCCCAGAGGCTGAAAGGCCAGTGGGGAAGGCTGTTGTAATCATTGAGGAGAGAGAAGATGGGGCGGGAACTGAGTCAGGGCTTGGAGGGTGGAGATTAAAAATGAAAATATGAGAGAAGCGGAGGCCAAACCAGACAGCAATTATCCCTGAATGGGAAGTAGATTTGTGTGTCTCCAGGGTCTCCAGCGCCGTGGCAGGAGGCCAGGTCCGAAGATTAGCGTGGTCTTGATCACGATGCAGATCAGGGTGATTCCCGGCGAGGAAGAGGAGAGTCCCGTCAGAAGAGCCCTGGAGCCCCTTTTGTAGCTGGGGCTACAAAGACAAATGAGGCCTGTGCCTGTCTTCAAGAAGCTCACTGTGCCACTGACTCAACTCGCTCCCTCACTCATGTATTCATCGCTTACTAGAAACCTCTTCTGGGCCACACACATACACTCTGTTTATATCTCCTGCCTTTAGATATGAAGCAATTAGAGTTTTTTCCCAGGGGTTGTTATGTTTCGAACCTTCTTCTCGTACTTTCCCCCACCGTGTACCCTCTCTGTGCCCACACACCAAATCATACAGAGAAACCAAAACAGAGACCCAGGAAGAATGAATTCTTCCTGAGGTGCCTGGGTGGCTCAGTTGGTTAAGCAGCTGCCTTCGGTTCAGGTCATGGTCTCAGGTCCTGAGATCCAGCCCTACATCGGGCTCCCTGCTCAGCCGAGAGCCTGCTTCTCCCTCTCTCTCTGTCAGCTGCTCTGCCTACTTGTGCTCTCTCTCTGTCAAATAAATAAATAAAATCTTAAAAAAAAAAAAATTATTCCCTTATACTTCTTGTGGCTGAACATCTTCCCCTAGTTCCTGGAGTCTGAACGGCAGCTGAGTTCTCCAGACTCGTCTGCATTTTTGAGTTCATCCAGCAAACTGCTGAATGAGCCCCAGGTGAGGCCAGGGCCAGGGCTGGCCAGTGTGGGGGTGACACAGTGAGGAGCCACAGAGCACACCCTCGAGGAGTCTCCGCTAAGGGACTCAGTGGCTCATTCTTTCCACAAATATCTACTGAGCATCTCCCATCTACGAGGAAAGACTTTGGAATGTGAATGAGAAAGACAAAGCCTCTGACTGCATTGAGCTTGGACAGAGAAACAAACAAATGAGCAAACAAAGACATGAATAGAAGACAACTCTCTGTGATCAAAGTTCTAAAGAAAATAAACCAGGGCGATAAGATAGTGATGAGGTTAGACCACACCAGCTTTTTGATTTTGAGCAGGACGCTTCCCTTCCCTGAGCGTCGGCTTCCTCCCAGATAATAGCTGTGCCTTCCTCAGCTGCGAGGAGGAAATGAATTAATATGTGAGCCTTGCACACGGCAAGCACTCTAGGTTATCTACCATTATTTCTAAATAGATACATAAACAGATCATCAAAACGCTAGGCAGTTAGTGCAGGATAAAGAGATTGAGATCTGAGGCATTCTGGGAGCACTACGGAGGAGCCCTGGGGGGCCAGGTGCAGCCCAGCCAGGGAAGGAGGTGAGGACATTGGTCACAGATGTCCTTCTTCCCCTTCCCTAGCCCTGCACCCCACTGATGACCCTGAAGCATGTTGCCTCTCTGAGAGACGGGAGCAGGTAGAACAGGGCAAAAAAATCAAAAGTAACTTGCTTCCCTCGAGGACAAGAAAGGAGGGTCCACAGGTGACCACTGCCACCACATTCCAGGGCCCCTGGCTCTTTAAAGTGCCCGTTGTCCCATCTGATGATGGAGATGCTGTGAGGGGGCCCCGATGCTCCATCCTTGTGGGATTGAATGAAAGGGCAACTCTCATTCACAAGGATCCTTTCCTGGATATCCTAGGGTCCCTCCCAAGCCTCCCTCCCAGCCCTGTGGCAGAGGTTTCATCACCCCATCTTTCAGATGAGCACATGGAGGCTGGGAAAGGACACAGATCATCCTCATTCGGTTCAGAAATTACGGTGAGCAGTGGGACTGTGACCTGGCTGTAACTCAGCAGCTTCTCCCCTCCTCTGTTCTGCTTCTCCTCAGCATGGAGTGTGCAGGAAAGGCTACGGAGGGGAAAGGGCTGGGTAATTCGGGAAGGTGAAGGGAGTGATAGACAGAGGCTGCCGTGCAAAATGACCTGGAACTGAGGTGAGGGCTCCAGAATCGGGGGTGTGGGGGTGTCAGTTTTACAACCAGGAAGAGATGGAACCTAGGGAGGAAGCTCATTCCCCCCATCCCCATCACAACAGGCATCCAGGCAAACAGGATGAGGATGGGGCAAGCCCCCCCCACCCCGCACCAGCGCTGCCACACCCCCACCCAGCATCAGCTGGCCACGCGGCCCCATTTCAAGCCCTGTGGCCACAGGGACCAGGATGTGGGCACCCAGGAACGGAGGAGCCCTGACGCAGACAGCTCTGCGACCCCCATGCCTGGCCTCCGCAGCCACAAGCCAAATCCTCCCTGCGGTCTGGGCCCCAGCCAAGTGCCCACACCCCAGCTCACGGGACCGCAACTTCCCTGTTGCATCAGGTTACAGAGCGCGTGCACACACTCTGGAGCTCATTACACAACTGGGGTGCGCGCTCCCGGTACCCACACACCCCGGGTGGCCTGACAGGCCCACAGAGGAAACCACAGCCCTGCTCCAAGGGCACAGGCCCCTCTGTACAGCCTCCTGGCCTGGAGAGCTGCAGGAGAGCTGGGGAGGGTGCCTGGCCAGGACCCAGGATTCGGCCGGCTCCCCTGCTGGCTCATTGTGAAACCCCAGTAAGTCAGGGCCCCCTTCCAGGACCTGTTGCCCCACCTAGAAAGGAAGATCTTCCATGCCAATGATCCGAACACCAGGTTCTCCTCCACGCCACTCAACATCTGTCAAGCCACCGCCAGCATCCTCTTGCCCCCAAGAACATCCCCAAGGAGGGGAGGCAAGAACGTGGAGACAGAGGGTTGCACAGGACAACCTCTAGAAGGGCCCTCTTCTGACAAGGCTTCTCTGCAGCAGAAGTGGGTGTGCCTGGAGGGGAACCCCATGGTCACCTCCTTCTCCCTAGGAAGTGGCCAGAGCTTTCGAGATAGTCCTAAGGAGCAGCAGGTGGCCGAAGCAATTTTCTTCTTTGCGCTTTTAACTTTTCCCGTTTGTCCACAACAGACGTGTGTTACATATTACTTTGCAATAAAAGGTCGGAGGAGGAGGCTGGGCTCGACCCATTAACCTCCCAGGGCATGTGCCCTCTGCCCAGGACAATGCCTTAAACCGGTGCTTCCCTCAGCCTATTGTGAAAAGGCTCACGTGAGCCCAGGAAGCTGGGACAAAAAAGTCCGACAGTTTCTCTTGCCAGCAGGACTCCTCAGAGCCTCCAACACGCTAATCTGGGCCACGAACCTCCGAGAAGAGGAATGAGACGAGGAAACTCATTGGTCTTGGAGCTCTTTATAGGGAAGTGTTTCCAGAGACACTTTCTGGGTCCTGCCAGAAGTAAGGATCCCAAAGAGGTGGAAATCCAGGCACATACCAGATATAAGGGCCTCCGTCGAGGCCTGGAGGACACAGAGCAGCTGCCCTAGGCGGCCACCTCCAACTGCATGAGTCAAATCCCAAGCCCACTGCCTGGAACTGACCTGAGCCCTGCATCCCCGTGATGGCCGTGACAGACGCAGGTAGTAGTGTGTCAGAGGGCCCTTGGGTGGCCCGCAGCCTCCCATAGTTTACTTAGATCTGCAGTGACCCCTGCTGGCTCTGCCCAAAATTGCCCCTCCCCTTAGTCCTCACCTTGCTTATCCTCATCACTGCCCTCCTCCATCCCTGGCTCTCCAGCATCTTCCCGCTAGCCTTGACCCAGCCCTATTGGGATCCAACCTGACCACCCCCTCCCACCAGGTTCCCACTCTTTTCCCCGTCCCTGGGGTTGGAATCTCGCTGGGCTGATAGAGCCCACCAATGAGTTCTGGACCCTGAACTGGGGAACTCTGATGGCATGAGGAGTGGGGGCTCCAAAGACCGCCTGCTGCCCTACCGAGGGCATGGAAAAAAAGCCCAAGGCCGCTATAATAACAACAAACATTCTGGGCGCCTGGCTGGCTCCATCCATGGAGGAGGTGGCCCTTGATCTTGGGGTTGCGCGTTCGACTCCCATGTTGGGTGTAGAGATGACTTAAAAACTTTTTAAAAAGCAAACATTCCCCTTCCTCTCTCTCTGCCTGCCTCTCTGCCTACTTGTGATCTCTGCCTGTCAAATAAATAAATAAAATCTTTTTAAAAACATAAAGTAAAATTAAAAATTAAAAAATAAAAAGCAAACATTCGTTGAACTCTTACTATCCTCTAGGAGCACAGCTAAACCCTTTATGTAGGTTATTCTATTTAATTCTCATAAGAATTTTAAAAAGAAGGCATTATTCCTGTACTAACCCAGTTTTCAGATAAGAACCGAGATTCAGAAGCAAAATAGTAAATGGCAAATCCAGGGGGAGTCAAATGCTGTCACTGACCTCAGAGCCCATCCACGTGTCCACGAGGCTTATTTTATCATTCTCGCATCTGCCCACCACTCCGACTACCCGGGCATGCAAGTGTCTGTCCAGTACCCATGGCCTTGAGGAAGTGGGCCTCAGTGGGCCTTGCCCCATGCCCTCTAGGTATAGCCCTGTGACCCAGCCGTGGCCATCTGTAATCTTCTCCCTGCCAAACTGGACTTCAAATTTAGTTGTCAAGTCCAGGACCCAATCCCCTTTTCTGATCATTGAGCCTTGATTTATTTCAGGCAAAGCACAGGCCTTCAGTAAAAGTGGCTCAGACAGAAATGACTCTGCCCCCTCGCTCTAGGGGGAGTCACGTGATCCAAGCCTGGCCACTCAAGCACCAAAACGTCCTGGCTACAGTGATTGGTTCACAAAGGACATATGACCCAGACTAGGCCAAAGGGGAGTTCACTGGGGAGTCACTGGTTCTCCATTCTGGAGTTGCTAAGGCCCAGGGAGGTGATGTCTGAGAAGGGAGCTCAGAGACCAGGAGAGCAGAGACCAGACCTGATGATGTTATTCACACTGTGTCAAAGACAAGTCCACCCCTGGACTTTTCAGTGATCATGAGCCAATAAGTTACTTTTCTGTTGTTCTTGTCTTAAGCACATATGAGTTGGGTTCCTTCCTTTGAAACAGAGATCTAGCAAAGCCTCCCTACCATTGTTAATCATTGGTAACAACTGTGTCTCCTTCTTGCCTTTTCCTCCTATGCTTATTTAGACATACTAGACATTTTTTTAAATAAAAACTGACACCACTGACTACTCCTTCCTTCAAGATAGGCTTTTTTGCTTATTTTAGTGAAACCTCACTCTCCTGGCTTTCCTCAGGCCCCTCTGAAGTCCTATCTGGCTCATTTTCCTTTGTTGGCTTCTCTTTGTTTGCAAGTAACGGAAACCAACCCTCACATTTACAAGCCAAAAAAATTTTTTAAAGAATTTATTGGAAAAATATTGAGGAACTAGCTAGGGATTTGACTGGAAGGCTAGAATACCTTGCTTGGAAATGGGGCAGAAATTACTTGGCTGAACTCCAAAGGCCTCTTTCAGGCTAGGGTCAGGTGCTCAAGATGCCTAGTCCCAAGAGAGAGTCTGTCCAGCTGAGCTTAGGTCACATGGCCACCCCTTGGACATCCCATGGAGATGAGAGGGTCTGGTGGAACAGGTCTCTAGGGAGCCTTCCGAACTCTGAAGTGAGAGAATGGATCATCAGACTTACCACCCCACAAGATGGTGGAAAGACAATGCTCCAGAAGGGAACCAGAGACAAGAAGACCACAAAATGAAAGTGAACATCTTTCCTGTGTCCTTGGGGTTGTGCCCTAGGTGTTTTCTCTCGTCTGCACTTCTCCCTGGGCCTTCACATTCCCTCATATAATGGCTGTAGTTGCCACTGATATGCCAACCACTCCCAATATAGACCTGTCTCCTGTGTAATGAGCCTCCCTCATGGATGACTCAAAGGACATTGAGCTCAATGGGTCAATCCTGAACTTGTCCTGATCACCAAACGCATTCCCTCTTCAAGGCCCTTTGGCTCAGCAAATGAAATTGCCAGTCAGTCAGCTGCCCACACCAGGAATAGGGCGTCACTGAGTCATTCTCAATGCCCCACCTGCTTAATGGGCTTCAAAGATGGCAATCCTCTTTCTGACACTCTCGTCTTGATCACCCCCATCTTTCACCCAGCTAATTCCTTGTGCCATAGAATTTATCTGTCATCTCCTCTTCTTTTTTAGTAATAGAACTGCTGATCTGTAGCTAGATCCATGTCTGCCCAGAATAAAGACAAATTCCCCAGCCTCCTTTCTATCTAGGTATATAACCAAGCTCTGGACAGTGGTATATAAGTAGAAACGGTGTGTGCTACTGACAAAGATATGTTCTTAAAAGAAAGGTTATGCCTTCTCCATCTTCTTTTCTCCTCCCCACTGACTGGACTGTGGGTATAATATCTCATGGTCCAAGCCATTTTGGACCATGAGATAGAAGCTGTGTATTTGAGAATGGCAGAGTGACATCATTAGATAGAAGAAACCTGAGTCCCTGACGGCTATGAAGATGTCCTCCCTGCCAGGGAGTACCTAGCTCTGGGCTTCATTTATGTGAGAAATAAATAAACTTTTATCTTGTTTACCCCCACCATTATTTGTGGAATTCTTCTGTCACTCAGCTGAATCTGACCCCAGCACGCTGTACTCATTCTGTAAGTCTCAGATTAAATGTCATTTCTTGAGGGAAGTTTTCCCCAGTCACATAGACTCAGATAGGATGAACTGTTATAAATTATTATAGTATAGGATCCTGTCATTCTAATACTTTTCAAATTTGTATCAAAATCAACTGTTTATATAGTAATCTGTATATTGCCTTTCCCTTTACTTGAACACAATTTCCAAGTGGGCAGGAACTGAAGCTTTTTTTTTATTTAAAAATTTTCATTTATTTATTCAACAGATCACAAGCAGGCAGAGAGGCAGTCAGAGAGAGAGAGAGAGAGGAGGAAACAGGCTCCCCGCTGAGCAGAGAGCCCGACGCGGGGCTCGATCCCAGGACCCTGAGATCATGACCTGTGCCAAAGGCAGAGGTTTTAACCCACTGAGCCACCCAGGCACCCCGGAATTGAAACTTTTTATCACTAAATCCTTGGTTCCTAATACAGTGCCTGGAATAAAGCAGTCACTCAATAAGCCTTGTTGGTGAAATGAAGGGATAAATGACCTTAATATTGCAAAAGAAATTATTACTGATTTCTCAAGTCTCTGGAGTTGCTTGTCATAGCAGATTAACCCAACAAGACCCAACTCCTCGGACTCACCAGCTTTCTCTAATGAAGTCTACTTCCCCTACATAGAAATGTGCCCTACCTTGCCTCCATTGCAGCCTCTGTGACTCTGTTTCTCTTTCCCTCACAAAGGTGGTCATCTGGGATCATCTGTTCACCACAACCAAGTTGGCCCCAACAGGTCTCAGCTTCCGGCTCGGCAAACATGCTATTGTCTTACTAGAAATCTCCTCCATTAAGGAGGAAGATGGCACACGCCATCTTCCTCCCACTCAGGCACCAGCCCAGGCAGCTGTCCAAAGAAAGGGGTTCCAGGGCCTGGTACATTTGTTGTGGGTCCAGCTTGCACTGGTGCCCCAGATATCTGATCTCCAGACCCCAGAAAAATCCCTCTCTCCACTTCTGTCCTCCACCTTTGGAGATCCTCCAAATGCATGACATTGTGTCTAAGTAATAAAATATAGAGTAAGGGGGCGCCTGGGTGGCTCAGTGGGTTAAGCCGCTGCCTTTGGCTCAGGTCATGATCTCAGGGTCCTGGGATGGAGTCCCGCATCGGGCTCTCTGCTCAGCAGGGAGCCTGCTTCCCTCTCTCTTTCTCTGCCTGCCTCTCTACCTACTTGTGATCTCTCTCTGTCAAATAAATAAATAAAATCTTAAAAAAAAAGAGAGAGAGAGAGAGAGAGTAAAGAATGAGAACTGGTTTGAGTTCCTTAGGGCAGGGCTCAAGCTGTATCCCTCTCTGTCTTTTTACACCTGGCATGGGACCTGGCCCATAGTGGACACTTAGCAAACATCTACTGGGTAAATAGAAAGGCTCTCCAGGGTGTGGTTGGGAGGGGAAGAAAGGGCTTATTGCGTGAGGAGGATAATTTGAGGTGCTGCGCATGAGTTGTTTCTGACGAATGGAAGAGAGGGGATGGAAGAGCAGTGAGAACCAAGGGTCTGTCCCTATCCTTCCTACTGTCTTGGGGGGGGGGGCGGTGAGCACTAGCAGAGGAGGCAGCAGTGGGGTCCAGGGCTAGTGGGAACTAGATGCCAGCAGACCCTCTTCCTGCCCTCACCCCACGTCCAGATGGGGGCCTGGGGAAGTGAACAAATCGGGCCATTATCTCTGATCTGTGATGTCACTGCTCCTCTTGACAGAGAAGAATTTAAAAGGCAGCTGCTACGGGGGCACACAAGAGCTGTCTAGACACATGGGTCTTTCATGCCATTGTCTTTTCCCCAACTCCCAGCCATTCCCAGGGGCCAGGCTGATCCCAGGGAGGTCTGGCAAACAGGACTAGGTCCAAGCCAAGGTGCCTCAACTCCAGATAGCACCTGGAAGGGCCTCAGGAAGCCACAGATTCAGTGCAAGGCCTGCACAGGGCAGACAAGGAAACTGAGGCCAGAGAGTAAGGACTGACCCACAGCCACATAGCATACTAGTGGTACAAGACCTGGCTCCCCAATTCTTTTCTTTCCTTTTTTTTTTAAATTTAAGATTTATTTATTTATTTTAGAGAGGATGGGGCAGGAGGGGCAGAGGGAGAGAATCTAGAAGCAGACTCCCAGCTGAACATGGAGCCCTGAGCGGGGCTCAATCCCTCGACCCATGAGCTCACAACCTGAACCAATAACAAGAGTTGGACACCTAACCGACTGAGCCACTCAGGCTCTCCACCTGGCTTCCAGTTTTGCCACACCGGGTGGGACACTGGGGAAGGGGAGGGGTCTACAGGTTTGGAGTGGGGACTCAGAATTTCACAGGACACCTACCCCTACCCCATGGTGGAGTAGAGAAGAGCTTATGCTCTGGAGTTCAGATGGTCTCATCAACACTATATAACTTCAGCAAACACTGGAACCTAACTGCCCCCTCAGCTTCCTTTACTGCAAAATACAGGTAACAGTAACTGTACTAACCTCATAGAGCTATTGGGAGGATTAAATAAGTCGATATGCACTTGGAAAGGGACTGATATGTAATAAGTCCCCAGTAAACACCTGCTGTCACTACTGAGTGGACATCAGAAGGCCTTCCTGACCCGTGAATGTCTTCCCTAACCCGCCAGAAGCCTTGCGGGAGGACTGATTCACACGGTGAGTTCGCGGAGGCTCAGCCACACCCACTTCCCAGGGTCCGGGACAAACCAGGCCCGCTCCCCAGTGTTCACTGACCCCACCCTCCAATTGGCCCCGTCTCTGGGACTCAGTGGCCCCTCAGCCTCCGCAGTCGCCAGCCTGTCTGCCGGGCTCTCACGCCCGATGCAGAGATAAGCGCATCCCAGGATAGCATTGTTTCTGCTTCCTGAAGCTCTCAAGTGCGATCCTAGAGGGTGGGATTAGCCAGGCGTTTGGACAGCTCAGGAGTTTGGAAGGATGGAGAGAGGCTGTTCCCAGAGCGGGTCAGTCCCATCCTTAAAAGTGGTGGAAGTGGCTGGGCATGCACGGAAGGGGTGAGGGGAGCAGCTGTGGCCTGAGCTCCTGGAATAACTCTGCCATACCCACCACCACCCCACCCCACCCCACCCCACCCCCGCTGCCACACATACACACCACACTTGGCCTCAGGTGGAAGGAAGGGCTGCACAGCTCAGTAGAGAAAGAAGACATCCCTCTCCCATAGTCTATTCTCTCCCTGCCCCCAGATCAGAGCTGGCTGGTCTGGGGACTCCCTCAGGTGGCTGAACTGAATAGCCAGGTGTCTCTGGAGAGAGAAACTCAGAGCCCGTAGCACCAGAGCCTGCAAGGAGCCAGGCAGGCAGAGGAGAGGGGAGTCTGGGGGAATGGAGCATCAAGGCGGACTTACTTCATCATGTTCGATAGAGTCAGCCTAGGGAGAGAGGCCTTCGTCCTCTCCCAGCCAGGGTGGGCCCCCTCCTCCTGTCCCTGCTCCCCCATGCTCCCAGTATAGCCACTCGCATGACCTCACTGCCATGGCCAGGCCAGGCAGGTGGCCAGGAGCCAGGGACCCGCCAAAATCCACATCCCCAGAGACACGCACAAGCCAGGCAGGGCCTGGATATGTCACTCAAACAACCTCCACCCGTTGAACCCACGCCTGGGAAGACAGCCTGTCCCGCTAAGTGTTTACTCTACCAGGCAGTCTCACCTCCTCTCACAAGACCGGACTCAGAGCCATCCTCTACTCCTGATCTTGTCTGTTAGCCACACACATCCTGACTCTGGACTGCTCCCCTGCTCACTGCTGCTCAAGCTGTCCCATTCTAGGACCTCCCCCAAGTCCCCTGACCCACCTCTAGCCTCTCCAGGACTCCACATGGCAAAGACAGTCATGCCGGAAGTAATGGAGGTGACAACCTGGATGTGGCTGTGCTGCCTCTGACAGGGGTTCCAGAAGTTTCGGTGGTCATGATGGTGACGGAGGTGGTGGTGATGGTCCCAGTGAGGATGGCAGGAGAGGTGCTGGTGGTGACAGAGGGGCTGGTGATGGCGGTGGCAGTGGGGAGGGTTGCAATAGCAGGAATGAGGTGAGCAGGGGCGGGAGTCTCCCACCCCTCCCTAAGGCTCAGGGAGGTGAACAGACTCTCACGAGTGTCCCCGAGGGCTACGGGAGTAGCAGTGAGTAGCGACTGCCCAGTCACCGCAGGCCCCCAGAACAATGAGGTCATGACGCCTTGCCCTGTTCCACAGTGAGGCCTAATCTGTTCCCCTCCTGGACCTTCTCTCCCACCTGAACCACATATCCTCTGACCCCAAAACAGCTGAGGCTCTCCTTGAGGGGACGTGTGATGAGGCCAGGCTGGCGAGACAGATACAGTGTTAGCATCCCAGCTATTAGAAAACAAACTTGGGTCTGAACCTCACCAAAGAATGGGAATCATAATTCTTACAGGCAGGATCATTGTAAGGTCTGAGATAAGCATCTTCAAAAGTGCCTGGCACAGAATAGTAGCACAATAAATAATAAATCTTTTTCGTTCTGTTTTCGGGGCCTTTCTTATGGAGCCCTGGTATACCCACCCACCTCCGACCCTTTTCCCATACACCACCCTGCAACTGCTATAACAAGTCGCCACAAACCTGGTGGCTTGAAACAACAGAAATGTGTTCGCTTAAACTTCTGGAAGCCAGAAGTCTGAAATCAAGGTTTCGGCACAGTGGTGCTCCCTCCGAAGGCTCCCGGGGGAGATTCCTCCCTTGTCTCTTCCAGCTTCCAGGGGCTCAAGGCATTCCCTGGTTTGGAGCTCCAACCTCAGCCCCCGTCTTCATGTGGCTCTTCTTCGTGGGATTTCTGTGTGTTCTTTTCCTGTTACTTACAAGGATTCTAGCACTAGAGTGAGGGCTCACCCTAACCCAGAATTACCTTCATTACATCTGCAAAGACTATTTCCAAGTAAGATCACACTCTGAGGTTTTGGGTGGCTATAACTTGGTGGTGGAGGGGGGAGCTGTTCAACCCACCACATACACACCCCCACCTCTGAATGAGCCAAACCTAACTCCCCCACACACACACACCCGGCACACTCATGGCCCCTTTCTCTCCCTCACCGCCTCCCCACCCGTGGCATCCCAGGTCCTCGAGTCCTGTGCCCCGGGGCTTCCTGGCACCCCATGTGCCTGCATGCATGTCCACAGACTCTCTATCTCACTTGGCGATGATAAAGGGGGATTCTAGGCTTGAGTTGGAGTCCGCAGGGGCCTCACTGCTCGGAAATGCTTCTTCCTCTCCCCCTGGCAGCTGTTTGGCTTGGCAGGGGCCCAGCTGGCAGGCCGTGCAGCCAAGGAGCTCTGGGGGGCAGGGGGAGGGAATGGTGAGGGGCAGGCAGCTCCCTCCTCAGGCCCAGGCCCCGGGAGCTGGGCCAATTGCGGGCCTCCCTACTAGCCAGCTCCAGCCCCCCTCACTCTTGGTTCTCCTCCTCCCTGCTCCCCTGTCCTCCCCGTTTGACAAAGGGGAATTCTGGAGACCCCCCACCCCCCACCCCGCCCCAGCCAAGGAGAAGACGTGCCGAAGGGGAGCAGCAACTGGCAAAGATAGAAACACACACACAGAGAAAGAACAGTCAGCAGACCCTGGGGCTTTGCTCAGGGGGGCTCCGGGTACTCTTTGAGGCCACTTTAGGACAACCTGGACTCCTTCCCACCTCTGGACACCCTGCCCCCTGCTCCTTCCACATTCCTGAAATCTGTTCTTAGTGCCCCCTTCTAGGGCACTTGCTTTCTCCTTCTGGGTCCTCTCTGAACCCCCAAACTCGTGCCAATTTTCCCCAGTCAGTCCTCTCTTCAGATTAAGTGGGAAGGAAAATGATGTCCCCCAAACCCCGGCCCCCAGCAAGTCCTACAATTTCTCTTACCACTGGTGGAAGCTGGTGAGTGGCTGAGCAGGGTCACTGCCCTCCAGGCTGGGGCAGGGGAGTTCTATGCCTCCACCATGGGCAGGGGTGCCAAGCTGGACAGGGTTGGTATTAATACCATTAGGGAAAAGATGTATTTTGTGTACACTTTGGATGGACACTGCGAGAAGAACACAGTTTTACACTTATTCGGGCTTCATTTTAAAAAAAGAAAAAAAAAACTTTTAACCCAATTATTTCACTTGATTTGCTAGCTTTAGAGAAGAAATCCCGGATGTTTGACCCATGCTAGAAGTTCAGCATTGGCACAGCTGGCGCCAGCCTTAGAACCGTGGCACCAGAGCCCATCCTTCTTTGTCAGTCTTGACCCAAAGATGTCACCATTCCAGGTTATTTGTCACCACCTAGCTGGTGTTGATTGGAAACTTTTCCTGTAATGGGGCAGAACTGCCTGGTTGTCTCTTCCATGTAACTTAAGCACAACGATATAAATAAAATAATAGTTGGATGTTAAAAAAGAAAGAAAGAAAGTAAGAAACCAGAAGGCCTCGGAAAGCAGCTGGGCCACAGGGCTTTCCCACGGACCCCTGCAGGTGCAGCACTGAGGGCTCCCTCACGCTGCACACATGCGTGTGCACGCCGTTCTTGAGGAGGGGAGCTGCCCAGCTGCCTTGGCAACTCTGGAATGCTGGCCGAGGGGGCCAGCTCATCCTGGCCTCCCAGCCACGGCGGGAGACCATTGGTCTGGAGGCTCCCTTGGCTCCCATGCCCTGGCACATCTGGAAGCTGTTAGCTTCCACCCCTTCTCCCACTCCCCCCTCCCTGCGCCAGCTGTTCTTGGTGGCTAATTCTGGGAAGTACCCCTTGGTCCGTGGATGCCTGCAGAGGATGGGGTAGGAAAAGGGGAGGTCCTCACCCCTGTGTTGGTGGGTGGGAAGGAGGTGGGCAGGCCGCAGAGCGCTCCCGTGAGTCACCCAGAAGAGCCAGTCTCCTCCTCCCCTGGCCCCGCAGGACAGCTGGTAGGGTTACTAGGGGTTGAGTAATGAGGAGGGAAAGACAGGGAGGAGGCAGGGGCAAGTGTGGAGGGAGACCAGGGCGCAGAGACTGCGAGAATGTTTCTGCCGGAAGACATTGCCAAAGGGTCATCTGATAGCGTCCATCCCCCGTGCTGCCTGGGGTCCACGTGGTGTGGTGGAGAGAAGGCAGCCTTTGTGGCTGACCGGAGCCCAGTTGCAAGCCCAGCTGCCTCGCTGTGGGTCTGTGTGAGCTCGAGCGGGGTCCTTATTCTCTCCAGCCTGAGCAGCCTTGTCTGTACAAGGGAGGGATGGCACCCCTGGGAAAGGACTCCGTGTGGCCTGTGGTGTGGTCCGCACTTAGAAGCCTTCACTTGCTCCTCTCTGAGAGCTGCTCCAGAGGAGCTGCTCCGGACACCTTCTGCTCACTCGTCTCCCCGTCCCACGTTCAGCGGTCTCATTCCCTAGTGCCTCCACACCACACCTGGACCTGCTCCCCAGATGGAGTCTGACCCTCTCTCCTCTCTGCTCAGCTCGGTCCTTTTCACTTCCTAAACTTATAGAGGTTTAGGAAGGCGATTGCCCCCAAGTCTCCCTCTACCTCCCAACGCCTGTGGCCTTAGGGAAGCTTTTGAACATCTCTCTAAGACTTGATTACCCCAGAGGTTAAATGTCATCACGGCTGCGAAGATGCCTCCTCAGATGCTTTGGCATGCCATCTTTCAGCAATTCCAGAGGACAGGTTTCTCAGCCGCCCTCTTATAGATGTGGAGGGAAGGACAGATACTAGCATTTACCAAAGGCTTGCGGCACACCAGACCACTTGCTGAGCCTGAAAGAAAATGAAATCCTGTTGCCTTGCCTCTTCAAAAGCCGAGCTCTGGTTCATAGCTCCTAGGACCCCCCCCCCCCCCCCCAGGTAGCCAGAGAGCCTGGCCTCTCATCATCCTGGCTGGGACACTCAGAGAGCAGTCACACAGTCCCAACCCAAGGAGCCGTTCTGTCACCAGCAGTTGGATGGCCCCACACCCCCTTCCAGGGCAGCTCCCCTTCCTGTTGCCCCACAAGCTCCAGTCCCCTGGGACAATGAAATCACACGCCCCTGCTCCAGCCTCATCCTTGGCCTTTCCTCTCCTAACTCCCCAGCCTGCGCCACCTAACCCATCTGATGGCTAGTCTGCAGTCTTCAATATACTGTCAACTCCCATCTGAGTGCCTATGATTTATGGCTACTATCTCATTCAGCCCCCATAACAACCCTCAAAATGAGTATTGTCATATTATCGTACCAATCTTGCCAAAGAGGAAACCAAGCCTTAGAAACAGGGCCATCCCATCCACTGGGGGTTCTCAGTCTATGGAAACGGTGGCATCCTCCGTGGCTAGCAGCGGGCCTGCATCGGTGTTGAAGAGGAGACTCAAGTCCATTCATTGCAAAGGATTCTAGGCCTGAATAATCAACTGCCTAAGCATCAGTGCCAGCAGGGACCCACCACACTGCTCGAATTCTGCACGTCCAAAACCAAACCTCTGATCTTGCCCTCTAGACGCACGTCACTCACACCTTCCCCATCACAAGGAATGGCAACTCCATCCTTCCAACCCCTTGAACCAGAAATCTTGTCCCCAAGATCTCACTTTCAATCATCTGAAAGTCTTCTTGGCTCTACCTTCAAAATGTATTCAGAACCCACCTCTCCCAACCTCTGCTTGCACCATCCTGCCATCCCCTCCCTCTGTATTACTTCAGTGGCCTCTCACAGGTCGCCCTCCTTCTGCCATTGGGCCCTACTGTCTACACAATATCCAGATTTAGAGGTGACCTTTTAAAGCCAACCTCTTCCCTTCGCTCAACACCTTCCAGTGTTATTTCCCACTCAGAGCAAAAGCCAAGGGCTCACAATGGGGTCCAGGACCCATACCATCTGACCTCTGCCCTCTCCCCAACTCTTCCTTCTGCTCCAGCCCCACTAGCCTCAAACACTCCAGATACACTCCTGCCTCAGGGCCTTTGCTTTAGCTGTTTTCTTCCCCCCAAGTATCCCCATAGCTCCCTCTCTTAATCATAAATCTCACCTCTCAGTTGGGCCCACACTGACCAAGCTCTTTTTTTTCTGTGACAACTCCTCCCTCAGTACTCTCAATCTCCTCCTTTTATCCCATTCAGCTTGATTTATCCCATTTAACTTGATTTCCAAAGCCTTTATTGGTTTCTAAACCCTATGATTTACTTATATTTATGTTTTCTTTTTTATTGTCTCTCTTCCCTACTAGAATGTCAGCTCCCTGTGGGCAGGCAAATCTGTTTTGTTTACTGCCGCATCCCAAGTACCTAGAACTATGACAGGCACAATGTAAGTGCTTAATAAATATTTCTCGAATGAATGAGGCAAGTGAGCCAGTATATATCTTCAAGACACCCTTGGCACAACACATCAGAGGAGATTCTTTTGGTCAACAATTTTGGAGGGCTGCCATGTGTCAGGTCCTGTGCTAAGTCAGTCCAGGAAAATGATCAGGGACAGACGTAGTCCCTGCTCTGGAGACTCTTCACCCAGAAGAGGATACAAGTACACCTCCACTATCTCCAGCAATGGGGTGTTGTAGGGGGAGGGGTGGTCATTCAACTTAACGCAAATAGTTATCATTGAGCACACAGCATACACCAGTACCCTTGCTTAGACACGTTTTACTTTGCCCTTAAAATACGTTTCACAATTGAAAACATCTTTGCATCCATATCTCCTGGGATTCTCACTATCACTACCACTATATCACCGCTGCTTTATTCCTTCTACCATACTTGCCTGCCCACCTGTCTTCTCTCTTTCCTTTCTTCCAGAACACTTCCTGAGCACCTCCTCCTTCCTGAACACTGCAAGGCAGGTGTGGTAGGCCGCCAAGGTGGCTCCAGAATCCCAGGAGATGTAGAACTGCATCACAACAATTTCAGTAACAAGACCAAGCTGTTAGATAAAGGAACAGGACAAGCCATCGCCCTCCGGAGCAGTTAGGCTTGATCAAAGACACAGCGAGTTCTCACAGAGAAAGTAGATCTGAGCCAGACCTTTTAAAAATAGGTTTTCAGATATTTCAACGTTTAAGGGAAGAAGGAAAAGCATGCCCAGTGAAAGACACAGCTTGAACAAAGACTTGGAGAAAAGAATGAGCCTGGCATGAAGGACATTAATCTGATTCTAAGAGCAAGGTCACTTGAGGGGTGGTGGGATTCCAGGAGCACCTCACCCAAATGTTGAATGGGAATGTCAGCAGGTTGACTGTGCAGCTGGATTTGTAGCAGGGATGGTATGCAGCTAGGTGAAGCACCAAGTCTGCATTCAGACAGACCTGGGTTCAAATCCTGACCATGACGCTTGGGCAAGTCCCTTTCGGTCTTGGATTTCCTGCCTCTAAGATAGAGATAATAATTCCAGCTCGCGCAGTGTTTGTGAAGATTAAATGAGATGATGTATATGAAAACCTCTGGCCCAGCACTTTTGTAGATGCTCTTTAAAAATGTTTATTGAGAGGTGCTGGGATGGCTCAGTTGTTAAGCGTTTGCCTTCAGCTTAGGTCATGATCCTGGGGTCCTGGGATCAAGCCCTGCCTCTGGCTCCCTGCTCAGTATGGAGCCTACTTTTCCTTCTCCCTCTCCCCCTGCTTGTGTTTCCTCTTTTGCTGTCTCTCTCTGTCAAATAAATAAATAGCACCTTTGAAAAAAAATAAAATTAAATAAAATTTAAAAAATAAAAATGTTTATTGAATCTAAGAAAATTAAGGCAGTGGGCGTGAACCACTCATTCAAGAAGTTTAGTCATGAAAAGAGGGAAACATATTGCACAATGGCCACAGAGTGCAGAGCAGGGTCAAGAGAGCCTTTTTTTTTTTTTTTTTTTTTTAAAGCTAAGGAAGACCTGTGGGTGTTTGAAAGCTTAGAGGGTGGGTGCTGCCAAAAGACAGGCTGGCTGGTGATGGAAATGCTCTAAAACGGACTGTGGTGATAGTTGCACAACCCTGCGACTAGACAGAAACCACTGGATTGTCACTTTCAGCCCGTGAATCGTGTGGCATGTAAATTACATCTCAATAGACCTTTAAAAACAAGGTAGGATGGATAGAACCACGAGCTCCTTTGGGAATCAGGAAGGGGGTGTACGCAGCAGGGGTCAGACTTGGAGAACAGAGGGGATGCAGGATTCCTCCAAGACCCAGCTGTAAGCTGGAGGACTCACTCATCACTTGCATGGGCGTTAAGGATTGCCTACTAAGTGCCCAGCGCTGTGGCAGGGACCCGGGGACTCAGATGTCCTTGAGTCACTCACAGCACTTGGGGCGAGTCCAGCATGAGCAGAGCTATGCAAGGGCTGGGAGCAGGCGGGAGCGGAGACAGAGAGCCACCCAGCAGTCACAGTCTTCACCAGTCAGAATGGGCTTGGTTTCTCGATCACAGTCTTGCAGGTGGGCTCAGGGCCGCAGCACACAGACAGATGCTTGGGCTGTGAATGGGGAGCAGGGACCTGCAAGGTGGGGAGCTCCATAGCCTAACCAGGAGAGTTGTTGGAAGTGCTCCGTTGTGGAAGAGGTCAGAGAGTCCTGAAGCTGTCATCTCCAACCCCCAAGTCACTTCCATTAGACCACAATCCAGGAGGTTCCTGTAATGTCAGGTATTCAATATGACCCCAAGCACCAGGATGTCCCCCTGACCACCACCCAGAACTAATCTCAGCCTTTCTCTTCATCCCCATGGAGTCACACCCCTGCTGGCCCTCTCCCTATACCACCCTGCTCCCCAGTTCATCAGGTAAACTGAGGCAGTGTGCTGGAGAGAGGGTCTTAAAAGGGGTCGTGGATTCTAGACCCCCTGGTTCTGCCCTCAACTCGCTGTGCAGCACCTCTCACAACTACTCTGCTGCTCAGTCTCCCCACTGTGTAAGAGATAGAATGTGTCAGGGTTCAGAGCATGGGCTCCACACCAGACTTCCTGGTTTTGATTTCCAGCTCTTCACTTACTAGCTTTGTGAACTTGGGAATGTTCTGTATCTTCTTTGTGTCTCACTTTATTTTAAATGGGGATACTGGGACACCTGGGTGGCTCAGTCGGTTAAGCCCCCAGTTCCACCTTCAGTTGAGATCATGATCCCGGAGTCCTGGGAAGAAGTCCTGCATCAGGCTCCCTGCTTAGCAAGGAGTCTACTTCTCCCTCTCCCTCTGCCTGTTGCTCCCTCCGCTTGCGGGCTCTCTCCAGCACACGCACTCTGGCTCTCCCTCTCTCTCTCTCTGCAAATAAATAAATAAAATCTTTAAAAATAAAATAAGGATAGTGGTAGCATCCACCTCAAAGGTTAGAGTGAGGATTTAATGGGTTAATCAGCACAAAGCACTTGGAATGTTACCTGGCAGAGTAGGGGCTCAATAAATGTTAGATGTTTGTGTCATTATGATCATAATGGAGGAGTTGCTCAGTGGTCTCCAAGGACCATTCTAGCTCAGACATTCTATGACCTTGTGATTCACCCTGTGCTCTCCTATTTGTCTGCCATTTCTAATTATGTGACCGTTGAGTAACCTAGGCATCTCAAATCTGAATGTTTGCTTGGCCTTAGGTCTCCTTGACCTACCTTTTCCTATGACAGCCTGGGGGAAGCCTTGAGCCCCCATCCACACACTGTGGGAAGTCAGAGCCCTTCCCAGCACCTCTGAGGGCTGGGAATGGGGTGTTCTCTCAAACCTTTCCTCGCAAAGCCCTCTGCCTTGCGGTGATCTGCTCCTAAGCCTCACCAGGCCCACATCTGTGTAGCCAAATTTCCTGAAGTTTCAAGAGTACAGGGGAAATTACAGCACAGAGCAGGAAGAGATTTGACCAAGGAGGTGAGACAGTAGGAATCTGGATAAATAAACCTCAGTACACAATCACAGTGGAACACTGCCCAGCCGTCAGAAAACCAGAAAGCTCTGTTGCTCCCGGCCTGATCACTAAGGAAATGCAAAGCTAAGCAAATGTTGGGTAAATACAGAACTAGATGCAGGGTGCTTTGAATGACATATTTGCAAAAGAAAGAGGCGAATCAGGAAGGAAAATATGTTTATATACAGTTGCCCTGTATACACAGAAGATCTCTGGGAAGCCACATAAGAAACTGGTGGTAAGCTTAGTGGCCCGGGGTGGTGTGAAGGGAGACCTTTCATTAAACCTATACACTTCTGTGCACTTAATTTTGTTTTAAGATTTTATTTATTTATTTGAGAGAGAGAGAAAGCAAGAGAGAGAGAACATGAGCAGGGTGAGGGGCAGAGGAAGAAAGAGACACCCCCGCTGAGCAGAGAGCCCGATGCAGGGCTCAATCCCAGGACCCTGAGATCATGACCTGAGCCGAAGGCAGACGCTTAACCAACTGAGCCCCCCACGTGCCCCCAGATACTTTTTTTTAAGAGTTCATTTATTTATTTATTTTAGAGAGAGCACAGGGGAGGGGCAGAGAGGGAGGGAGAGAGAATCTCAAACAGACTCCCCTCCGAATGCGGAGCCCAGTGCAGGGCTTGATCTCACGACCCTGAGATCATCAAGAGTCAGACTTAGTCACCTTAGTCTCAGGTGCACCTCTGAGACTTTAGAAGGGAAGGGCAAGGGCACCTGGGTGGCTCAGTGGGTTGGGCCTCTGCGTTCGGCTCATGATCCGGGGTCCTGGGATCGAACCCCGCATCATGCTCTCTGCTCAACGGAGAGCCTGCTTCCCTTCCTCTCTTTCTGCCTGCCTCTCTGCCTACTTGTGATCTCTTTCTATCAGATAAATAAATAAAAATCTTTAGAAGGGAAGGGCAGACCACTCCCAGTCCGGGACTGCTTGGAAACAGGAGGCTGGACAAGATCACCTTGCAAGGGATGCCTGGGTGGCTCAGTCAGTTAAGCTGCTGCCTTTGGCTCAGGTCATGATCCCAGGGTCCTGGGATCGAGTCCCGCATCTGGCTCCTTGCTCAGCAGAGAGCCTGCTTCTCTCCCCGCCTCTGCCTGCCACTCTGCCTACTTGTGTGCTCTCTCTCTCTCTCTGACAAATAAATAAATAAATAAAATCTTTAAAAAAAAAAATCACCTTGCAAGGTTTTCACCATCTTCTGACTCCCACCTCCACCATGAGCCTTAATGGCGGAAGTCTACGTATGGCATCCCTCACAGGGTTCAGCAGGGAGCCACTGCCAATGCCAGAGGTTCAAAGGAGGGAGCAGCGCTGCTCCTGAAGAAAGACAAATATTGATCTGACTCCATCCCTGCTTAGTCAGAGGCCCCCGGTGAGGCAACTAGGAAGCAGGCAAGAGGCAGAAAAAGGAGGGCATTTCCAGCTCCCAGACAGCCAACCCCAAAGTTGGTCCAGCCCCCTTCTCCACTGCCTGTGCTCCCAAGTGTGTTCACACAGAAGTCCTGGCCCAAGCAGAGATGCCCCACATCCCTTGAGGATGCAACATCCCTCAGCTCTTCAATGTACCAGTGAGTCCGCGGGCCAGCAAACCCATCCATCCTTCATCTCACAAACTTCCAGCAAGCTCATGAAGCTGCAAGCCCCACGCCAGGCACTAGAGATGCAGGCACACTTAGCAGTCACCCTTTGGGTGGATAAAAGCAACACCTTAAGGAGGAAATGCAATAAATAAATAATCCGTGAGCCCAGTTGATGCAGAAGTCAGCAAAGCCTTCCTTTTTTTTTTTTTTTTTTTAAGATTTCATTTATTTATTTGACAGAGAGAGAGAGACAGCAAGAGAGGGAACACAAGCTGGGGGAGTGGGAGAGGGAGGAGAAAGGAGTCTGATGCAGGGCTCAATCCTAGGACCCTGGGATCATGACCTGAGCCGGAGGCAGATGCTTAATGACTGAGCTACCCAGGCACTCCAGGGTTTCTTAAAAGAGGTAACATTTGTGTGGAAGAAAAGTGAATGAGGGCAGGGGAACAGAGGTGAGCATGAGCTTTCCAGGCAACGGTCAGAGTCCACCTCTCCCTGGATAGAATATTTCCTGTTGTGGGTGACTGCGGGCCAGCTGGCGAGAAGAGGAGATCAACTGGGCTGACTGGCATGGAAAGCCCAAGATTAACAGTCACAGACGAGATGTAGAGGGGAAGGAGACAAAAGGTTGGGTGCCACACAGGCCCTTGCATTGCCCCCGGCTCACACTGCAAGAGCCAGAGAAGCATGGATGGGTAGAAAGTAAGGGAGTGACGTGGTCTTCTTTCTGGCTTAGAAAGACCATGCTGGCAGGACAAAGAAGGATCTGAAAGGGAGAACTCTGGTCCTTGTCGGTCAACACCATGGTCGATAGGTCCCTCCTGCCCTTCCCTCCAAGCAAGACTCTGTCTGCATGTGTTTGAACCATGTTTATGCCCACTAGCATGTTAAGGGAAGGGAGAGGAAGATGGTCGGGACACTGCCCTAGACCCCAAACATGTGCAAAGCTGGATCCAGCTTGCCCCCACTAGTATCCGCTGTAATCCCAGCAGGGGCTCAGTGGAGAGCAAAAGAAAGCCTTTCATGGGGGAGGTGGGGCCAGGAAATAAGGTTAGAGATTCAAAATGGCAGCAAACATTTACTGAGCACTTCACATATGCTAGGCACTGTCTCAGGGCTTCATACATATTGATCCTATGAATCAGATTCTATTTACTGTCCCCATGTTGCAGGAGAAAGCTAGTAAAGCACAGGAAGGTCCCACACTGTCTGCCTGTGGGGGTTCAAACCTGGAGTCTGGTTCTTTCTGTTTATTCAATAAATACTTGCTGAGTATTTAGTACATGCCTGGCACGGTCTAAATATTTCTTATACAACAGTGAACAGATAGTAAATCTACAAATAGGCCATGGTATCAACACTTAGGCTGTACTACCTCCTTGAGGTTGTGTGGACAGAAGCAAGGGTCATCCTCATGGCCAGAGAGGATGCTCAGTACCCCAGGACATTACTGGCCCAGTTACCAATGAAAAAGAGTGGCCACTCTGCTGAGATGCTGGTGGGCTCTGGAGTTCATGACCCCTATCTGATGGCTAAGGTACTGGATGGAGACCCAAGGCTTAGGCCCTGTAGTGCCCTCACCACCAGAAAGAGTGCCCCTCCAATGGTCTCCTTGGGCTGTACCTAATCTCTTAGAGGCCACTGCGGAGGAGCAGGAAATGAGAAAAGCAAAGAGCGGTTTGCTAGGCAGGCTTCACAGAGGAAACAGGGTGACTCAGTTTCTCCTTCCCCCAGCCTGCTCCTGACCCTGTAATTCTCTCACAAGGTGGGGGACCAGAGCAAGCAGGGAGGGGAGAATGGCAGGACACTGGGGCAGCTGGGCTGCTCTCCTGCCTAGGTGGTTAGCAGCGACCTCTGCAACTGCCACTCAGGGGCAGGCAGGTAAAGGCAGGGCAAGGGAGAGAGGGCTCTGGGGTTGCAGTCTAGTTCCAGCTGCTCCCGGCAGGTGGGCTGAGGGCCAGGTCAGCCTCAAGAGCGTGGACTAGGACAGGTGCATGTTAGAGATCTCGGGGCTTCTTCAATTCACAGGCCAAGGGGAAGAAAGACATTGTCTGAGTGTGTATTCCTGTTACAGGCTGTATAGACCCCCCCCCCAGCCCATGTTCTTTTCCCACCTGGTTCCTTCCTTCCCTCCCTTTGCCCAAGAACCTCCCTGAAATGCTGCCTCCTCCAAAAAGCCCTCCTGAACTGAATGGAGTTAATGCTTCTCCTTGCCTCTGATCCATGTGCTAATACACACACCAGCTCAGGGCTTCTCCAGCATTCTTCTCAAACCATCGTCCAAGTCAGGGAGTATGATCCTCTCTCCAGTGCAGGTTCATGCCTCCTGACATGATGGTCAAATTTTTTGATACCTGATATTTTACCTTCAAATATATATATTTAGGTTTTGTGGGTTTTGTTTTTTTTTTAAAGATTGTGTTTGCGAGGGCACCTGGGTGGCTCAGTGGGTTAAGCCGCTGCCTTCGGCTCGGGTCATTATCTCAGGGTCCTGGGATCGAGTCCCGCGTCGGGCTCTCTGCTCAGGAGGGAGCCTGCTTCCCTTCCTCTCTCTCTGCCTGCCTTTCCGTCTGCTTGTGATTTCTCTCTGTCAAATAAATAAATAAAATCTTTAAAAAAAAAAAAAAAAAAAAGGATTGTGTTTGCGAGAGAGAGAGCAAGCTCACATGGGCAAGAGAGAAAACACGAGGGCAGGGCGGGGAAGGGCGGTGGGAGAGGGAACAGCAGGCTCCCTTCTGAGCAGAGTCTGATGACAACAATGCCTGGCTGGATCCCAGGACCCTGAGATCAGGACCTGAGCCAAAGGCAAACACTTAACCGACTGAGCCACCAGGCACCCCCTCCCCCAATATGTTTGAGCTTTGCATTCTACTCCAGGAGATAGCCATATCTCTTATTCGATCTTTAAAAACATCTTAAGTTACTTACAATGTGAATCATAATTTTTCTCCTAAAATCTTCCAGGATGGGACGCCTGGGTGGCTCAGTTGGTTAAGCGGCTGCCTTCGGCTCAGGTCATGATCCCAGCGTCCTGGGATCGAGTCCCACATCGGGCTCCTTGCTTGGTGGGGAGCCTGCTTCTCCATCTGCCTCTGCCTGCCACTCTGTCTCCCTGTGCTTTCTCTCGCTTCTCTCTCTATGACAAATAAATAAATAAAACCTTTAAAAAAAAAAATAAAAAAATAAAATAAAAAAAAAATCTTCCAGGAAATTGGTGCTCCAAGAAGATGCCCCATATTTAACCTGCAACTTGATAAAGCACCTGGCATTTCAGCAGGAACCTCGTGTATGCGTCAGCTGGAGGAGCAACGAGGGAGGAAAAACCCACAGGGACAGGAGAGCTTTTTGCTGGTAGCTTTTTGCGGTTTAGGGGCAGTTGGAGCCCCTCTGCGGTTACCTCTGTTAACAGGGCATTGTTCATTGGGTGCCTGGGTGACTCAGTTGGTGAAGAGTCAGCTCAGGTCATGATCTCAAGGTCCTGGGATGGAGCCCCGCCTTGGACTCCTGGCTCAGCAGGGAGTCTGCTTCTCCCTCGGCCTCTGCCCCTCCCCACGTCATGCACCCCTGCTCTCTAACAAATAAGTAAAATTAAAAAACAAAAAGCAGTACTATTCAAATACTATCTCATTCTAGGGGTGTCAGGATGTGACCATGGTCAGGAAGCAGTTATCTGGAACAGTGGTTCTCCAACTTGGGTATAAATTCAAATCACTTGAGGATCATCAAAAAAAGTCCCGAGGCTCAGGCGACAGCCTACGCCAATTAAATCAGCATTTCTGAGGCTGAAAACAAGTCAAAAGTAGTTTTTAAAGCTCTCCAAAGGATTCCAAAGGGCAGCGGAGTTTGAGAACTAGTGATGTGAACCAAGCCCTTTCTAACCCAGGGTAGAGAGCTGCCCAAGGTCACACAGCCAGGAAGCAACTAACCTGTTTCCCAGGGCCCAGGTCTGGCCTCCTTCTCCGGGGCCCTGCCCCCAACCCTGGACGTTGCCATGGGAACTGAGCTGCCCCACTGCTGCTCCCACGGGGACCTTGGAGTTCTTGGCTCAAGGCTGGCTCAGAGGAAGGAATCCAGGAGAGGCTGACAGAGTCCCCTCACCCCAGTATGCTCTCCCTCAAGCAGTCCCTGAGGCTGGATACCTTAGGACACAGCCCAGCCTAAAAGTCTTCTAGGCCTGGATGCCAGTCTGGATTTCAGGAGCCCTCAGGGAAACTGGGGGTCGGGGGGTGAGGGGGGACGGGACGGGTGGAACTTGGGGCAGGGACATCAAGCAGAGATCCGCTATAATCACAGGGGAGAGCTGGGGGTGGGGATGGATGATGACTGCCCTGACCCCACCCTGTGGGGCCCAAGGACTCCCCAGTCCCTCCGCTCCCCACCCTCCTGATGACGCACTGACCCCTGCCCTCTACCTCACTGCCCTCACCCTTGATGGGGAGGCGACAGAAATGCAGGCACCCTGAAGGCTGTCACAGTGTTTCATTCTGGGCTCTGCGTGGGCTGATAGGCCCATCCGGGGCCCCTCAGGGTCCTGTATGGAGGGCCCGTACCGCACAGACAGGAGGATGGGCTCTCTCAATAGGCAGAGGGTCACGGAAAGAGTCTGCCCTTCCTGGGACCACAGGGCAGGATATATACCCCAAGACTCCTTCTTCAAGTCCATTATCAGTGCAGTGACAGGCTGTGGCTGTGGCAGGCTCAGGTCCTCGCTCCCCCTTTCCCTGCCTTGAGCAAAATGGCTTCTCAGAACCTCAATTTCTTCATCCATGAAACAGAGAATAGTCGTCCCCTGGCAAGTACTTGTGATAATTAAATGATTGACTCTACATACTCTTGAGTATGTGGCAAGCAGGCGATACAAGGTAGCCCTTTGCCCTAAAAAATAAAAACCTATTTGTACATCTGGGTTCATAGCAGCATTAGTCACAATAGTTAAAACATGGGAACAACCCCGATGTCCCTGGCAGATGAATGGGTGAGCCAAATGTGGTCTGTACACACGACGGAATATTACTCAGCCTTAAAAAGGAAGGAAACCCTAACTTACACTGCAACATGGGTGAACCCCGAGGATACGATGCTAAATGTCATGAGCCAGTCACAAAAAGACAGATGGTACTGTGTGATTCCTCTCATACGAGCTACTTGAAGTAATCAACACCATAGAGACGGCCACCAGGGACGAGAGGAAAACAGAATGCAGAATTAGTATTTATGGGGATAGTTTCAGTTGTTGTTGTTTTTTTAAGATATTATTTTTTTTATTTGACAGAGACACAGCGAGAGAGGGAACACAAGCAGGGGGAGTGGGAGAGGAAGAAGCAGGCTTCCGCTGAGCAGGGAGCCCATTGTGGGGTTCTATCCTGGGACCCTAGGATCATGACCTGAGCTGAAGGCAGATGCTTAACAACCGAGCCACCCAGGCGCCCCTAGTTTCAGTTTTACGTGATGAGATTTCTGGAGATGGATGCAGGTGATGGTTACACAACATTAAGAGTGTATCTAATAGGAGCACCTGGGTGGCTTAGTGGATTAAGCCTCTGCCTTCAGCTCAGGTCATAATCTCAGGGTCCTGGGATCAAGCCCTGCATCGGGCTCTCTGCTCAGCGGGGAGCCTGCTTCTCCCTCTCTCTGCGCCTGCCTCTCTGACTACTTGTGATCTCTACCTGTCAAATAAATAAATAAAATCTTTAAAAAAAATGTATCTAATATAGCTGAGCTTTACACTCCGGTGTTACATTTTACATTATGCATACATTACCACAATAAAATAAAATGCTGAGGGAGAACATTCAGAATCAGAACTGGTGATACAGCTGACTACAGGCCTGAGGGAGGAACCCCCCAGGGGAAGAGTAGACACATGGCCTCCCCTTCTGACACGGATACAGCAGGACAGATGTACAGTGAATGAACCCAGGATTTACACAGCTACTAAACAGGAAATAATAGAAGGGTTTAAATATTTACACGGCATACAGGCTTCTGGATGAGGACATGATTGGGAAGGGCAGAGAGGAAGAGGGGGAGGAAGGGTTAGGAGACAGAAAGACAGTGGAAGTCTTGGTAAAAAATGGGGGTTGAAGATGCCCAAACATGTTTCAAGTGCACCCAGGAAAAGAGGGACAGCGACAGGAGGGGAAAGCCCTGTCAAGGCCCAGGGGAGTATAACAGAAACCTGGGTCCTGCTGTCCCTTCCCTCCACGGAGATCCTTGTTTACCCTGCGAGGCTGGAAGAGAATGTAATCAAATTATGACTCGTTATTCTAAATTACAGTCTCTAGTGGCGAAGGCAACCAGGCAGGGCGCCTGGAAAAGGGGAAGCAAGTTGTTTTCCAGGACATTGTTTGTTTGCTCACTCTCTGCTCCCTCTGTCCCCAAGCCCTTTCCCTCCCTTTCTGCCTCCCCCCCCCCCCCCGCCCCCCACATCCCAGCTTCTCCCTCCCTCCTTCCTGGGCTCTGCTCCCTAGGCCCCCAGCTCCAGGGCAGACTCAGGGCGAGAGGACAGGAGCAGGCCCTGCTGAGTCGCAGGAGGTTCCCTGGGGCACAGGACCACTGGAATGTCCAGTCCCACAGGACTACCTGACCAGCCAGCCAGAGTATTTCCAGCCCCTCCCACCTCCCAATTTTTCCAGCCCCTCCCACCTCCCAATCAGAGAGCAGAAATACAATCTATTTCTAGAAGGCAGGTCACTTGATTGACTAGGACTCTGACTCTAACTGGCCACTACGTCACTTTAAGCAAGTCATTTGTCCTATCTGGAGCTGGGAGGTCATTCCAGAAAGGGGAACACCCTCTGCCTGCCACTTCCTGCCTCCCAGGACGGGTGTGAGACAAGAAGTGATCCTGCCATCAGAGTCACTGGAAGCCTGGAAGCCTGAGATGGACAATACGCACAGGACTTCAGGGGCAAGGGCAGGAGCAGGGGAAGCCGGGGGTCACAGAATGGCCCCATGCCCTGCCCCCCCAGACCCCAGGACCAAGCTGGCCTGGAAGGCATGAGCTCCATGCTCCCTCCCTCCCCTGCCACGGAACATCCCATCTACCTTCCTCCCCTCCTCAGGATATCAGAGAGGAGGGGAGCTGGACATAGGTCCCACTGAAGGGTCAGATGGGCTAGAAAGGGGAAAGGAAAGAAAGCAGTCTCCGTCTCCCACTGCTTGGAGGCTCTGCTCGGTGCCTTCCAGTCACCCAGAGGGGTGAGCAGAGGTTGGCTCCACTTCCTCCCCTGGGTTCTCACGTTCCAAGGCTGGCAGGCAGTTGTGTGGTGATAAATACAACCAAAAATCTTCTCAGGGGTCAAAGGGAGACTGTGAGCAAAGGGGAAGAGTGGCATTTTTCCAAACATCAAGTTATTTTTTTTTAAGATTTCATTTATTTGTCAGAGAGAGAGCGAGCCAGCACAAGCAGGGGGAGTAGTAGGCAAGGGGAGAAGCAGGCTCCCTGTTGAGCAACAAGCCTGGGATCCTGACCTGAGCCCAAGGCAGATGCTTAACCAGACTGAGCCACCCAGGCATCCCCCAAACATCAAGTTATGACGGCTCTCCCTCTTTCGTTCTTTCTCTTCATCACACACACACACACACACACACACACACACACACACGTCATGCTCACGAGACATGCACAGAGCACATGCCATATTGTATGAGTATCCATGTCACAGATAAAATCCAGTTTATATTCTTTTATTATTAGTATCCTGAACTTTAATAAATTCACCCTGAAATTGTCAGATCCAAAGCTCCCAGAAGTTGCCACTAGCCAGGAAGGATAGTACTGAGGGAAGGTTGTGATCCTGGGCCTGCCCTCTTCTCACCTCCAGGACCACCCAAAGACAGCCTTCCTGGAAAGGAGGGAACAGCAGGGCCAGACTGAAGAAAAGAGAAGGAAGCCTACCTCAATGGCTCCCAGTCTCTCCCCTCTGCTCATCCTAGCCAGGGCGACAGAGGAGCCCAAGAAGGACATTTAGTTCTCAAGTGATTGAACCACAAAGTTAGAAATGAGCTCAGAGACTTCTTATCTGATCTCATTCTTCAGAGGAGGTCACTGGAGTCCACAGCATCCAGGGACACACCCCAGGTCACAGGGCCAGTGAGAGGCAGACCTGTCATGGATACTCAGGTCTCCTGACTCTAGTCCTCAGTGGCGACCCCCGAGGGGTTCTTCGGCAGCTTCCTTCCTCCTCTCCCACCACCAAGGTCCTCATCAGCTTGGCCTGCTGCCACTACCAGACGATTTCACACAGACGTTCCTTTCTCACAGTTCTGGGGGCTGGAAAGCCCAAGATCAAGGTGCCAACAGACCCGGCCCTTGGTGAGGGCCTGCTTCCTGGCTTGCAGATGGCCCCGTTCTCTCCAGGTCCTCCCAAGGCAGAGAGAGGAAGCTCTGGTGCCTCCTCCTCTTCTTCTAAGGGCTCCAATCCAAACACCGGGGCTCCAACCTCAAGACTCATCTAAACCAAATCACCTCCCAAAGGCTCCCACTTCCTAGTACCATCATACCGGGGGTTAGGGCTCCAACATACAAACTGGGAAGGGGCCCCCAAAATTCAGTCCCTGACAACCACTTTGTGACTTTTGTCCCCTGCCAAGCCTTTCCAGGACTCTGAGGAAAACCATTCCAAAGAGTAGAGCATCTCAGGGGCCCCTGCCAGCTGGTCCCTCAGGCAGCTTCCCTCTCACCTCGATGCCCATCCCTGGCCTGAGACCCTAGTGACCCCCTGGCTCTCGAATAATGCCAGTAAACCAGATAAAGCCAGAGATTAGGGGAGGGCATGGGAACCACCTCCGGATTCAGAGCAGGCCTTTTAGGCAGAGCTCCTACCACAGCTGGAAGCTGACCCACCCTCAGCCCATCCCACCTGGTGACTCCCCAGCCAACTTTTTTTATGAGAGGAGAAACTGAGGCTCAGCAAGGTGAAAGGACTGGTCAGCCACAGTTCTAGAGCCCCTAGCTCTTCCACTCCGTGGTAGATGCCACAAGGCACTGTTCAGACCCCATTTCAGAAATAAAGGACCTATTTTTCCAGCTGCTTAGAGAGGTGCAGGCCCAAAGCCCCGAGTGGCCAACTCCTGTGGAGAATGTTTAGCTGAAGGGGACCCCACATCCAATGGCTCGTCGTCACTCAAATAGAAAGACCTGGCCGTCTTGGGTAGCCTGGGTGGCTCAGTCAGTTGAGTGCCTGACTTCAGCTTGGGTCATGATCCCAGCATTCTGGGATCACGCTCCTACACTGGGCTCTGTGCTCAGCAGGGAGTCTGCTCCCCCTCCCATCCCCCATCCTCTCTCTCTAAGAAAATAAATACAATCTATAACCAAAAAAAAAAAAAAAAAAAAAGGCCTGGCCCTCTTGTCCCTACTTGAGACAATCCTGAAGGATCATCCCAGCTTCAGAGCTCCCTATGGGAGACTGGGACATTCACTGAGATTCCATTGCAGCTTGACCCCTCCCTCTGTCCGATCCTCCTTCCTTCCCTTCCTTTAGCAAACACCGGCTCTAAGTGCACTCCCTAAAAAGCCCATTACATGCTAACTTCCACCTCAGAGTCTGCTTCTAAGGAGCCCAGTCCACAACATACTCTGAAGTCTGGGTGTTTTCCACTGTTCTGAGAGACCTTGCACCTAACCTTACCCAAAGGAAGACACAAAATAAACAGCTCCATGGCGCCTGGGTGGCTCAATGGGTTAGGCATTTACTTTTAGCTGAGGTCATGATCTCGGGGTCTTAGGATGGAGCCCTGAGTTGGAATCCCTGCTCAGCCGGGTCCCTGCTTCTCCCTCCACCTCTGCCCCTCTACCAGCTCATGCTCGCTCTCGCTCTCTCTCAAATACATAATATAAATCTTTTTTTTTATTAAAAATTAAAAAGTGAACAGCTCCATGGGGAACATGGAAGATGGCTCCTGACTCTGGCAGAAGTCAGAAGGAAGAGCAAATCCACCAGTGGACAGTCCAGGTATAAAGTGAAGGCTCTAGACACTTGTGAAGACCCACTGTGGGCTCAGCTGGCCAGGGGAGCAGAAGGCAGACGGTGAGCATTTTGGCAGCATGATGACCACATGAGGATAAGTGGGAAGTTAGTTGGCAATTAGTCCACCACACCTGAGATAGCACATTCTCCCTCAATCTTGGGCACATTGGCAGATGTAGGGTGTTGAGATGGGGGTACCAAAAGCCCAATTATATCCTCTACAGGTCACAGAACACCTGGGATACTGGGCCCAGCTGAAGAATTCACTTTTTTTTTTTTAAGATTGTATTTATTTATTTGACACAGAGAGAGAGAGAGAGTGAGAGAGGGAACACAAGCAGGGGAAGCAGCAGAGGGAAAGGGAGAAGCTGGCTTCCTGCTGAGCAGGGAACCCAATGAAGGGCTCGGTCCCAGGACCCTGGACTCATGACCTGAGCCGAAGGCAGATGCTTAACAACTGAGCCACCCAGGTGCCCCAAGGACTCACATTTTTAAGGACAATATTGACCAACCTCAGCTGTACACCAGGGTCCCAAACTTAGAAGAGAAAGACAAAAGTTAAGGGTGATAGGACCAAATCTGACTTGGGTGCCAGTTTTGTCTTCTAAAAATGTAAATACCATAGTATAGAAAGAATTTAGAGGGCAGAGCAAGAACTGGCAGGGATCAATCACAGAGGGGTGAATGCGAGCTGTCTAAAAATTGAGGAGGTCAGCTTGAATAGCAGTGTGTTCCCCATCAGCTGGAAATGCCCCTCAAACACCTCAAGGATCATGGTCCCTGCACAGGCTAATTGTCCAAGATCCATCCCAGCCTTCTTCTTCAGCATGTAATAGCACTCTGATGTTTAGCCATGCATGTGGCTGCCCAGAATTAAGGGATTCCTCGGAAACTCTTTCAGCTAAGAATAGCTATAGAACTAATTAAATCCTGTCAATACAAGGAATATAAGCTGAACTTTGTGCAGCTTCCAGAAGGCATCTTTAAAAGATGGCAAGTCAGGTCATTCTTCATTCATTTCTCCTTTCTGCTCCCTAGACTATATGGGTGGAGCGGCTGGTGCTCAAGCAGTCTTCAAGAACTACAAGATGGCAGAGTAACAAGCTATATGGAGACTGGGTCTCTCTCTCCAGAGTCTTTTGCATCTTATTTAAGTCACTGCTCTTGGGGGCTTTCCTCACACACTAGCTGATCCGAATCCCCAGTAACACAGTTCCTAGGACAAATGGGTGACCATTGATCATTTTTCTGTCCAGCATTTTCCCTTTTTCTTGAAACAGTACTTCCCCTTCTTCGTGGAAACACATCTTCTTTTATTTTTTCTACAGCTTCTCTATACAGTTCCCCCAGGGTCTGGCAATCTTAGAATCTACATCCCTGCCTCAAGTTTAAGAACCACTGGCAGCCTTACAGAGAGAAGGAGTGATTAAGGGCCAACGCAGAGAGAAATAGAGCTGAGAGGAGAGGATGCACCCGATGTTTCTGAGTTTCTCGTTCCAGTTGCCCCAAGGTCCCACTGAAATCTGCCTGTCCTGTGTTGGTTATAAGAGATAGCAAATGGGGATGCCTGGGTGGCTTTGTTGGTTAGGCGTCGGCCTTTGGCTCAGGTCATGATCTCAAGGTCCTGGGGTCAGGCCCCACGTTTGGCTCCCTGCTTGGCGGGAAGCCTGCTTCTCCCTCTCCCTCTTCCTCTCCCACTCCTTCTAATTGTGCTTGCACTCTCTTTTTCTCTCTATGTCAAATAAGTAAATAAAATCTTAAAAAAAAAAAAAAGTAGCCAATGTCCTCCTGCAAGTTTGACGACTGCCACTTACAGTCCAGAGAGTCCTGGCTTCTGTGGAATAATGTGGAATCATGTCACCAGAGGTAGGAGCAGCCTAGCACTGGAAGGGCAGGTAGGCAAGAGAGAATACCCAGAAGGCTCAGAGGCAGGAAGTCCTGAGGAAGGAGGGGAGAAGTGGGCCGGGCCTGGAAAGAAGAGAAGGCGCCCCTGAAGAGGAACATAGTGAGAGGAAGGGGGTCTGGGGGATTGCGCATGGGGGACGCTTTGAGAGTCTGTGTGGGAGAAGGGTGGGAAGGGGGAGATGGGGTGCCACCTCGTGAAAGGCCTCGTATGTCAAGCTGGGGCTTTAGTTCCCTTGGTCAGCAATTCTCAGATGGTAGTATTCCAGGACTTCTTTAAAAATGCAAATTCAGAAGCCAGTTGTGGGCAACAACAAGGTGCAGTCAAGCAGGGAAGAGATCAAGCGTGTTTGGGAAAATTAGACGGGGACAGTCACACAGACTGGAAAGGAACAGGGCAAGGAGCGAGACAAATGGTGGTCCTGGAAAAATGACAGAAATGGAAATGGTGAGGAAGAGGGGAAATCAGGAGGTAACTTTGGAATGTGAGAATGTATGAAAATTTTGACGACTGGATGGGGACAGTAGACGGTGACTCTGAGTGACAGGGAGACTGACAGACGTGCTGACAGTTATCCAGAAGGTGGCGGTGGCCTCACCTGGACACGGTGCACATTGACACTCCTTAGGAAGAACAGAAGAAATCTCTGTAGACAGTTGGAGACAAAGGCTGGAGCTCAGGCTGGAGCAGGGCTATGGATTTCGAACTTAGCAGCATCAAGGTGGGAGCCGGTCAGAGTGAGATCTCTGAACAGGAGCAGAGAGGGGAGCCCAAACTAAGGACTGGACTCTCTCATTCTGTCTCCTTATGGAATCTGAATTCTAGAACCAGACTGAACTCCTTACTGAGGGGGAAACTGAGGCCTAGAGAGCATTACTGACTTAAGGTGGCCAGCGGGTAGAGCAGAGGCTCATTTTCAGGCTGCAGCTCTTCCCTTTTGTTTTTGTATGTGTCCCCCATGTGCAAGCAGGGGACAGCATCTGCCCAGGACACCATTTTGTCCCTCTTCGCAAAAATATGCCAATAGGGGGCGCCTGGGTGGCTCAGTGGGTTAAGCCGCTGCCTTCGGCTCAGGTCATGATCTCAGGGTCCTGGGATCGAGTCCCGCATCGGGCTCTCTGCTCAGCAGGGAGCCCGCTTCCTCCTCTCTCTCTCTCTGCCTGCCTCTCTGCCTACTTGTAATCTCTCTCTGTCAAATAAATAAATAAATCTTTAAAAAAAAAAAATATGCCAATAGGTTTAAAGTGCTCTAAAAGGTAAAAATTTCCCCCTTATGCAAGAACTGGATTCAAGCACCAAGAGAAAGAAATCTGATGAGCTCCTCAGCCTGACAGGGATGTGAAGACCCTTTCCGAAGGGGCACCCAACCCTCTGCACAAAGCTCCAGCCACAGCCAGGATGGCTTAATTTGCAAGGACACTGAGCTGAGCGGGTCTCACTGGCCCCAACCATTAGCTGAGCTGGGGTGAGGCCAATGCCAGCTGAGCTCTGGGTACCCCTACCAGGGTGCACTCTCTTGGAGAAGATTTTGGCCTGTGCCCTGGGGATACACTCAAAGGGCTCGGCAGACTTTGTCTCCTCTGGCAGTTTGGTCTGGGACCTCCTTCCTCTGGCCTCACTTTCCTGAAAGGTTTTGGGGTCCTCAAGGCTCCTAAAGCTACGTCTCACCAATTTCACTTCTCTTTCATACACCCCCTCCCTCCAGCTCTTGTTGAGACAGCACCAGCCCTAGAGATCCAGCCTGGAAACGAATCCGTTTTGCCTTGTAATTAATCCATTGAATGGTACGTTTAAGTTTTACGTGCTTTTTCTGAACATATTTTATTTTACTAGTAGAAAATGTTTTTTTAAAAAGCGGGGGAAGAGGAGAGGAAGAAAATAGGTCCCAGGGCAATCATCCAGGTCACATAATGTTTCTTCGTCAGACAAGAGTTTTCACAACTCAAGAGTCTCCCCTGGTGTATGTAATCATTGGTTTGTGAAAGGCACATAGTAGGCACTCAGTGGATACTTGCTGGCCCAATGAATCCATGAACAAATGAGGGGTTAAGACACATAACTTGGACAGAATAAAAGTCCCAGTGAGAAAGAGGCGCAACTCTGAAAAACTGATGGAAAACACTGACTTGCCCAGGGCCCTAGACATAGCCTAGTTGTTTCTAGGCTCCTTGAGTCAAACAGGGCACATGCCTAGAGAGGTCACCACTAAGTGCAGGGTTCTTTGCCCAAGGTTTCCTCACCCACTCTCATTCATACCTGTCTGGAGGCAACACTCCAGCCAGACCAGCAAGAAACTGCCCTTTTTTAAAGGCATGGGAAACACAGGTGAGCAGCGAGGGGAGCCCAAAGCAAGCAGTCTCTGGCTGTCCCCTCCCAACTTCTCACGCTTCCCCACTGAGGGGCTGTCCTTTCCCTCAGCAGCACAAAGCCAGTTGGGGAGGAGGGGCAGCTTCGGAAGATGAAACCAGACCCTTCTTGGGAGGCTCACAGGCTGGGCTCCCGGCCTGGGCAGGGCCGGCCACGTGTTGTTATGGTTGAGTCAACCAGCTGGGAATCAGCAGGGGTTTGTAAGGAAACCACATTAATTAGGAGAAAGCAAACATGACAGTCATTCACTCCCTGAGCCCTTTCCCCTGGCTTCTCTTGCAGCCCCCTCCCACCTTGGTCTCTAGCAGATCAGCCTTCTCCACCTTCCTGCGCCTTTTCACTGCCTCTGTCATTCACGGGAGAACATCTGTGTGGCTCTTGGCTCCAACCCATTCTTCCTGGGTGAGGTGGGAGGAAGGCAGGAAGAACATCTTCATCCCCAGCTGGGACCAGAACTTCCTTAGCCCTGAGGCCATAGACAGGCTGACCCACCCATGGCTTCCCAGTGTTTTGTCTTTGCTCTGGCCCCATCTGGCTGGCCTGGTGGCTGGGAGCAAGTCTCTAGACCAGATTGTTTCTGCTGCTAGTTTAAGTTTCTCTTGGCAAAATGAGCATTTCTAATCTCATCCCTTGTGAACATTTCCCCAAACACCTTTATTAGGACAGTTTACTGGGGATGTGAGTTATCTCCAGATTTAAGATATAGGATCCAGGACAAGTACTGGACAAAAGAAGGAAGATTTCCCTAGCAAATGGGCTGGAAGCAAGGGATCTGGGCTCCTCAGAAGAAGGGATGGATAAGAAATTTTGTTCAGCTAAGGAGTGGCTGGTTCAGCAGCCTCCCTTATCTCATCTCCATGCATCCCAGGGTCACTCTGCTCTTCGGGGTCCAGGACTGCTAATGCAGTTACAAACAGCCCGACCCAGGCACCAGAGTGACTCTGCCAACAGCCCCAGAGACTCCAGCTCTTGAAAAGACCCTTCCTTTGCATAGCAGCTATCATTCTGCAGCCCCCAGAGAAGGGCCCTCACTCCCTCTTATTCCACACCACGGTTTTACTTTTTTTTTTTTAAGATTTTATTTATTTACTTGATAGAGAGCATGAACACAAGTAGGGGGAATGGGAGAGGGAGAAGCAGCGCCCCGCCGAGCAGGCAGCCTGATGTGGGACTCGATCCCACAACCCTGGGACCATGACCTGAGCTGAAGCCAGACACCTAACTACTGAGCCACCCAGGTGCCCCCCACAGTTTTACTTAACAAACAAACAAACAAAAAATCCATGGGCACCTGGATGGCTCAGTCAGTTATCCAATTCTTGGTTCTGGCTCAGGTCATGATCTCAGGGTCATGGGATCGTGCCTTGCATCTGGCTCCAAGCTAAGTGCACAGTGTGCTTGAGATTTTCTCTCTCCCTCCCTCTTCCTCCTCCTCCACCCCTCTTTGAGCTCTCTCTCTCTCTCAAATAAATAAATAAATAAATAAATAAATAAATAAATAAAATCTTTTTTAAAAAATTCCACAACACACCCAGCTGGGTAGCAGAGTATGTAAGAATCACTGATGAAATAGAAAATGTTTTTTTTGGAGTAGGGAGATAGGTCTTAGAAAATATGTTCAAAGTAAAAGCAACTTAGATTCCTAGCAACTGGAGACTGATTAAGTAATGACACTTTCAGACAATGAAATAGTATACAGCCATTTAAAATAATGCTAAGGGACAGAAAAAGAGACCAAATAGAAACTCCAGAGACCGATCTAGACTAGATAAAATGTGATGGGGGAATGTGTGGTGCTTTTAATAAATGGTGCCAGGTCAGTTAAATATTGCTAATGGGAAAAAAATGAGTCTTAATCCCAATCTCAGATCATGTAATAAAACAATTCCAGGTGAGTTTTGATCTAATTTAAAGGTAAAACAATACAGTTTTGAGGGAAAAAAAAAAAAAACAGAACATCTGCATGATTTTGAGGAGGAAAAAATTTAAATAAGAAACCAAAGGGACGGGGCGCCTGGGTGGCTCAGTGGATTAAGCCGCTGCCTTCGGCTCAGGTCATGATCTCGGTGTACTGGGATCGAGCCCCGCGTCGGGCTCTTTGCTCAGCGGGAGCCTGCTTCTCTCTCTCTCTCTGCCTGACTCTCTGCCTACTTGTGATTTCTCTCTCTGTCAAATAAATAAATAAAATCTTTAAAAAAAAAAAAAAAAAAAGAAACCAAAGGGACACACACTGGCTCAGTTGATTGTGTGTGATTCTTGATCTCTCGGTCATGAGTTCAAGCCTAAGGTGGGCATGGAGCCTACTTAAAATATCAAAAATACCAACTACAAAAGAAAACAATGATAAATTACACTGTATTAAAAATTTTTTAAAAATTTAAGGGGTGCGTGGGTGGCTCAGTCAGTTAGGTGTCTGCCTTTGTCTTGGGCCAGGATCCTAGGGCCCTGAGATAGAGCCCCACACTGAGCTCCCTGCTCAGCAGGGAGTCTGCTTCTCCCTCTGCCACTCCCCACTGCTTGTGCTCTCTCACTCATTCTCTCTCACTAATAAATAAATAAATAAAATCTTTTAAAAAATTAAAATACTGCTCATCAAAAAAATATACTACAGGGGTGCCTGGGTGGCTCAGTGGGTTAAACCTCTGCCTTCAGCTCGGGTCATGATCTCAGGGTCCTGGGATCGAGCCCTACATCAGGTTCTCTGCTCAGCAGGGAGCCTGCTTCCTCCTCTCGCTCTGCCTGCCTCTCTGCCTACTTGTGATCTGTCAAATAAATAAATAAAATTTTAAAAATATATATACTACAGAAGGCAACTCAGAGAGGAAGATGACATTTGCCATAGTTATGTCCAACAAAGGACAATTATCCAGAATATATAAAGAACTTCCACAAATCAATAAGAAAAATACAGGAAGGGATGTGTGGGTGGCTCAGTCAGTTAAGCATCTGCATTCAGCTCAGGTCAGGATCTCAGAGTTCTGGGATGGAGTTCCAAATCAGGGTCTTTGCTCAGCAGGGAGCCTGCTTCTCCCTCTGCCTCCTTCTCCCCCTGCTTTCCACTCTCTCCCTCTCTCTCTCTCTCTGACAAATAAATAAATAAAAATCTTATTTTTTTTTAAGTTGCTTCATTGAAAAGAAAACAGAAAAGAAAAATACAGGCAACCCAGTATAAAATGGGCCAAAGAATTGAACAGACATTTTACAAAAGAAAATATCTAAATGGCTTATAAACATATGAAAAATGACTCATCTTCATTAGGCACCAAAGAAATATAAATTAAATACACAATGAAATCCTGTGACATACTCACCAGGATGATCAAGATGAAAAGTATAAAAAATATCAAATATTGATAACTATATGGAGCAACTAGAACTCTTATACACAAATGGTACCAGAATAAACTGTTTGACAGTATCTACTATCTAGTATCTAAATAAATGCATACACTATGATCCAACAGTTCCACTTCTAGATAAAGTCCTAAGGGATGCTTGTTCCTGTGTTCACAAAAATCATACAGAAGATTGTTCATCACAGCGCTATTTGTAGTGGTCCCAACTGGAAAGTATCTAAATCCTATTAACAAGAGGAAGGTGAAACAGCAGGTATAATCACGGTGGAACATTCTATAGCAACGGGAACGAATAAATGGCAAGTGTACATAACAATATGGATAAATCTTACAAACATATTGATGAGCAGGTGAAAGAAGACACAAAAGAGTACATGCTCTGTAAGAGTCTATTTATACAAAGTTCAAATAAGGAAACAGTAATTTATGATGCTAAAAATTTAGGATAATGATTACCTTGAAGAGGAAATAATGTCTGGGCGGGGACACCAGGGGGTCTTCCAAACTGCTATTAATGTTCTATTTAGTGGTGTGGATAATGTATTCCCTGTGTAAAAATTCATCAAGCTACAAACTGATAATTTGTATACTTTCTTTTTTTTTTTTTAAGATTTTTTTGGGGGGGAGCACTTGGGTGGTTCATTCGGTTAAGTATCTGCCTTTGGCTCAGGTCATGATCTCAGGGACCTGGGATCAAGTCCCACATCGGGCTCTCTGCTCATCAGGGAGCCTGCTTCTCCACTTCGCTCTGGCTGCTTGTACTCCTTAGCACAAATAGTACAAATAAAATCTTAGATTTTATTTATTTCTTTGACTGAGGGAGAGACTGAGAGAGAGAGCATGAGCAGGGGGAGAAGGAGAAGCAGACTCCAAGCCTGACACAGGGCTCCACTCGGAGCTTGATCCCAGGACACTGAGAACATGACCCGAGCCGAAGGCAGACACTCAACCAACTGAGCCACTCAGGTGCCCCAGAATTTGTGTACTTTCTTATACAGGTTATTCTTTATTTTTATAATTTTTTAAACTAGTCTCCTGAGCAAAATCTGGTCTCAAATAATTTTTTTTCATGTAGGGACTAATAATAAATAGGTTTAGAAAACTAAGATATTGAAAAGCAAGGTATTATTTCATTATTATTTTATTTTGCTAAATGTAGTGTTAATCTCTGGATTAATGGTGATATATATTTTCTTTTTACTTTACTGTTTTCTCTTTTCTACAATAATGACATTACTTGTCATTGTATAAAATACAAGTTGTTTCTTTTTCTTTTTTAAAGATTTCATTTATTTATTTGACAGACAGAGATTACAAGTAGGCAGAGAGGCAGGCGGGGGGGGGGGGGAGAAGGCTCCCTGCTGATCAGAGAGCCCAATGCCAGGCTCGATCCCAGGACTCTTAGATCATGACCTAAGCTGAAGGCAGAGGCTTTAACCCTCTGAGCCACCCAGGCACCCCAAAATACAAGTTGTTTCTTAAAATAAAAATTGAGTATAATAAGTCAGGATAAGATAATGAAGAGAGGGTTGACACTCAAATACTTTAGCTCACTGTGTCCAAAAATAAGCTCTGGGTAGGGGCTCTCCTACTGCCCTTGTTGCTACTGGATCACCAGAAGCTGGGGACTTATAAAGAAACAGGGGATGTGGTACAAGCAGGAAGGGCTCAATGTCATCATACAGAAGGAAAGTGGTAGCTATAGAGAAAGCCAAGGTTTTCCTGATCCTAGTCAGGACATCTTAAAAAATACCCCACCAAAACCCTTTCCTCCACTCCTAATTCACATGTCTGTTTCATTCACCCAGACTGATCTTTTTCTCCAGGATCTGCCTTTGCTGAATGTGATGTTTTATGGTAACCCAAGCCATATTTCTACTGTCCTCCTTGTCTATGGTGATATCACTCAAGCTCCCCATGGAGCAGCTGTTCTGCAGTCCCAACTAGAAGATGGGACTCTTTCCCTCCCCTTTATCAGGAAACATTTAATACTCTGCCATTTAATGAGCCTGATTTTTCCATCTATGAATCAGAGTGGGATAACTAGAAAATCCCCTTTCGGGTTTATTATGAAGGGTGGAAAAGAATATGGAGGATATTACGGGTTTATTATGGAGGGTGGAAGAATTGAGCTGCGTATGTTTATGGAGGATATTTCGGGTTTATTATGGAGGGTGGAAGAATTGAGCTGCCTATGTTTCTTGTATAGATTTAGGGGAGCATCCTATATATTCCGCAAATCCAAAAGAGGAAAGTTGTGTTTTCTTTTTAGTACTACAAGCCTCTCATTATGAAAGTATATCAAACTATGACAAGTACCTAGCCCAAGGGCCGTCTCAATAATTGCCTTATTAATTAGCTTTTGTTTATTGAGCACTTAAGTCTTACCTAATCTTCCCAACAACCCTGTAAGTAGATTCCACTCATTCAACAACTATATACTGCACTTAAGTGACATATAGGTGTCAGCACAGTATTAACGCTGGAGATAAAAGTTAAAAAAAAAAAAAAAAACTATCTTTGCCTTCACGGAGTTTACAGTCTGGTGGAGAGACAAAAATACAAATAGATGTAAAATGCCATTATGCCAAGTACCGAAAGGGAGTTATCTGGCTCTGAGAGCCAGTAACAGCGAAGGAAGACTCTAATGTGGAAGTGAATTTTGAGCTGAGCTCTGAGAAGTAAGTAGGAGTTTAGCAGATGGCCAAAGAGCAGGTAGAGGAAATAGCTATGCGAAGGCGCTGGGGCCAAAAGGAAGTGTTAGGTATAGGAGAATTAAAGACAAGTGCGTTTTTGAGGGTGGGGGAAAGGGAGATGGGTGGAGAAGGTATGCATTAATTCTATGCCAGGTCAGCCTGATACCTGACGTTCGAAAACCAGAGTCCCAACAATTTCAAGCTCTACTGCACAGATCTAGCCTTAGCCACAAGAAGCAGAAAATCCGCATTTGAGTCGAAGAAAAAGGTTTTAAGTAAACAGGGGTGGTGTGTGTGATTTTTACAAAGGAAGCCTGCGAGGGAACGAAAGCGACCTGACACACTCGGAGGACTAGCAAGACCGGAGCTAGAACACCTGCGCTAGACCCTCAGAACAAAACACGGGCTTAACACAGAGATCTCTAGGTTTAACCCTAACGGGAGAAAAGAGGGAAATGGAAGCGCAAGAACATCGGAGCGTGAAGCCCGCAACCTCACACTTCCTGCTCACCACTGCGGCTGCGCACACGCCGTTCCGGAAGCGGAAGTGCACAAGAGGTCACCGTTTGTTTTTCAAGATGGCGGCCCTCAGTGTGCTCGTGTACCCCTGTAGACGGCTACTCTGGGGGCTCCTTGCTGGCCCGATCGCAACCAGCTGGGCGCGGCTTCCAGCTCGCGGGTTCAGGGAAGGTGAGTCCTGGGTTCCGGCCACCTCCCGAGGCTGAGGAAGAGAGCAGTGGAGGTTGCTTTCTCCAGCCCCCGTGCTCCCCTCCCACCCTTTCTTTCGCGCGGTTCTGAAACGCGGTAGAGGCTAGCGCGCCGGGGGTGCTTGAAAGCACTTTCCAGACCTTGATGTTAGTATCTTGACGCTCGGCAGTGTTCTCACTGGTGGGGGCGGGGAAGGACGGGGAAGCCTTGCTTAGTTAGCAGGAGCAGGAAGAAACCCGTCCTGGGATTCAGAAAGCTTTCGGTAGAGGTATGCGTGTTTTAGTTTTGCTTTCCGTATTCTCCTAACTGCCTCCTCCCTTGTTTAAACAACAAACAAACAAACAAACCTGGACCATGAGGGAAGGACGTGTAGCTATCCTCCCCAGGGCCTCCGTTTCCAGTTTCTCATATGAAAATGCTCTGCTGGCGGCTTTTTCTGCCCCTGCCGCTAGTCTCCCAGAGAGAAAGAAGCTAAGGTGAAGCAGCGACAGATGCTGGATAGTGGTTCTCCTTTTCATTAGTCATAAGCCTGGAAAGGCAGCCTGATTCTAGCCTTGAATTGGGAGCTTACTGAAGGCTAAGTACTGTGCTTCTGACTGTCAGAGGATCCTGGAAAAAGAGAAAATACAGCCCTTTTCCTGAGAAGTAAGGTTCTAATGAGGTGACATGCATACGCTCCAATAAATGCAAGTGAGGTATTTACATGATTAGCTACAGGGAGATTTGGTTACCAGAAACAGAAACCTAGTTGGAAGTTTTAATGAGGGGAATGTGTCTTGAACAGGCTTATAAGAGGATGAAATCTGACAAGGAGTGAAAAGCTATGTCAGGACATGGCCTTCCTTTGTGCACTGCTAGAAACCAAAATAGATGAGTGATGTGCAAAAGAAGTGACATCGGTATGTTTGTTTTTAAGATTCTGGCATAGTATTGCCCAACGTATCCTTTAAAGCTGAGAGGTGCCCAGAGGAGAAGAACGGTCATTGTTTTTTGTTTTTTTTAAAGATTTTATTTATTTGACAGACAGAGATCACAAGTAGGCAGAGAGGCAGGCAGAAAGAGAGGGGGGAAGTAGGCTCACCGCTGAGCAGAGAGCCCGATGCGGGGCTCGATCCCAGGACCCTGAGATCATGACCTGAGCCGAAGGCAGAGGCTCAACCCTCTGAGCCACCCAGGTGCCCCAAGAACGGTCATTGTTGTCAGAGGGAGCAGCAAAGTCCAAAAAGAAGAACCTATTGAGGAATCCATTGGATTTGTCTCAGAAAGAAAGCTGTTTTAGCTTTCAAACAGCAGTGATAGACAGGGCTCCTGGTAGGCCCAGCCACAACCAGCTGGACTTGGCCTCCATCCAGCAGATACAGGCGAAGTGAGGTCTGGGTCCCAGCTTGGGGAAATCAAAGAGGTATTTCATGAAGAAATGGAAATAGGTATGCTGAAAGAATTTAGATGGAACATGGGGCGCCTGGGTGGCTCAGTGGGTTGGGCTGCTGCCTTCGGCTCGGGTCATGATCTCACGGTCCCGGGATCGAGCCCCGCATCGGGTTCTCTGCTCTGCGGGGAGCCTGCTTCCCTCTCTCTCTCTCTCTGCCTGCCTCTCTGCCTACTTTTGATCTCTGTCTGTCAAATAAATAAATAAAATCTTTAATAAATAAATAAATAAAAGAATTTAGATGGAACATACACTAGAAAGAACAAAATCTAGATACTGCTTGGTTAATATTAGATAAACTAATCTACTAATAAAGAAAGATACAAAAAAAAATCATGCTGATAATAGGAAGGACATGGTAAGATGGTTCATCTGTACCTTGCTGCAAAATAAGCATATACCTGTAACATTTTTGAGGGTCTCTACGAAGTGTCAGGCTCCAATAGCTGTAATTTACATATTCATTGTGAAATTCAGAGTTGAAAACAATTCTTTGCTATGTTCCCAGAGGATGAGCAAGAGGAATAGTTTTTTGCCTATTTGTTTTCAAAAGAGTATTTGAGGTTAGAATTTTTTCAGTTGGAGATTTTGTGAAATGATGGACTCTATAATCAGATAGGTCTTGGAACCTCTCCATAAGTACCTGGGTTGGTAACTCTTCTGTTACTTGCTGTCAGACCTAAAAGCTAACTAATTGAATTGATGTGATCTTACGTGTGGAGGCACTGCCGTGTTCTTTATTCTGCTTGAGAACCACCTGTCTTCAGAGCCTTTAAATGAAAAAAACTTTGTCTTAATATACTACCTGTTATGTGCAAGGTGTAAAATATTACATATATAGTTAATTTTGACTGGTCCCGGCTAGTATATTTGACACCCAAACAGTATTGTACACACAGAATTTAAAGTTGTGCATAGGAAGCTGGGTGTTTTACTGAAAATATTCAAGCATCCTACATTTCAGGGTATCAAGTAGCATTACTTAATTTTAGTCAGAGTTGATGAACACCCAGCATTCTGTGCTTCTTTTTTTTTTTTTTTTAAGATTTTATTTATTTATTTGGGAGAGAGAATGGGAGAGAGAGAGAGCATGAGAAGAGGGAGAAGCAGACTCCCTGTCAAGCAGGAAGCCCTATGCGGGACTCAATCTTGGGACTCCAGAAACACTACCTAAGCCAAAGGCAGTCACCCAACCAACTGAGCCACCCAGGTGCCCTGCATTCTGTGCTCTTGCCTGTAGAGACTCTTAGGCTAAAGCAGTGTTCTCCGTTGGGGGCAGTTGTCCCTGTGAACATTTGGAAACGTCTAGAAGCATTTTTGTTGTCACAAGTGGTGACATCTGGTGGGTAGAGGCCCGGGGATGTGTGCAAGATGCCTACCCGCCTCCCCATCAAAGGACCACCTGGCCTGAAATGCCAGTTATGCTGCTATTGAGAAAGCCTAATCAAAAGTTTGATCAGAGGGACACACAAAGGCAAGGAGAGGTGCAGGCAGACAAAAATGGAAATCATGCTTTAGTCTGTGGCTGCTGCATGCACTGTGCCAGGCTTTCCACATACATCTATTCCATCTTCTCAACAATCTTTAAAGGTGGATATTATTCACATTTTTTCTGCATGAGGAAATCTGGCCCAGAAGAGTTCAGTAGCCACCCGGGATCACCCGCCAGTAAGTGGTGGCATCAGAAGCAGAGCTAGCACTTCTCCCTCTCCACCACTAAGACTGCTGTGGTGCTCCAGGGGAGGGCTGCCCTGTGGTTCTCCCACCTGAAAGATCTCCTCAGTTCACTGGCTGAAGACCATGTAGTGCTTTTTATGGGAAAGATTGTGTTAGATCTCATTCCTGCCTTATCGCTTTGGGGAAGGAAATGTATCTAAAACAAACACATTGGGGTGCCTGGGTGGCTCAGTGGGTTAAGCCGCTGCCTTCGGCTCAGGTCATGATCTCAGGGTCCTGGGATCAAGTCCCGAATCAGGCTCTCTGCTCAGCAAGGAGCCTGCTTCCTCCTCTCTCTCTCTGCCTGCCTCTCTGCCTACTTGTGATCTCTCTCTGTCAAATAAGTAAATAAAATCTTTAAAAAAAGAAAAAAACACAGAAACACATCTGACTCTCTGAATTAACAGGAATCATCCATCAGAAGCTAGTGCAAAGGCTGAAGGGAATTTTCTTCATCTTTTCCAGTTAGCTGAAGGGCTTTCTGGAGGACCTCACATTTCAGACAAGGATGCGCCTGACAGGATGGGAAGCCCTGTAGCTAAAAGCTTTGAGAGGGGAGTGTGTGAGTTGGGGTTTTAAAGACTAAAAAGGACATAGTCCAGAGGAACCTTCTAGTGGAAAAAGCACGGTGAAGCCTGGTGCAGAGGGACATGCCCTCAGAGGTCCAGGGGAAAGAATGGGGTAGGTGATGAAAGAATCAGAGAACTTGTAGTAGAATTGAAGATGAGCATAGGGGAGTGGGGAAGGAGTTTGAAAAAAGTAGTCGAGGGCCAGAAGTGCAGGCACTGGTCCCAAACAGATACTCCAATCCCCATCCCTCCCCCAGGACTTGTGAGTGCTGCCTTTTAGCCATCAGTGGCTCCATTCTGTCCTACTCTGCTTGGGACTTGGTTTGCGTGGATCTTTTCCAAGAAGAGATCAAAAAGAGACCAAGAAGGACTTGGTCTCTGGGCACTTCCTGCAGCAGCGCCCTCCACATCATTCATGGGTCTCCCCTTCCCCTTCACGAAACAGTTGGGTCTTCATACTGCTGCAGTTCACCAAGTCTGTGTTTGTGTGACAATCGAGGTCTTTCTGCGTTCACTGCAGTCTCCCCCCGGCACTGTGTGCGCTAGACTCTTACAGTTCAGCCACCCTGGACCCCATCCTAAGTGAGTATTTACTGAAGTACTCAGAGGGCCTCTTTACGAGGCATGGACTTTTATTGTAGTGAAGTTCCCATACTTGGTTTCGCTCCCTTTTCTCCTCTAGGGCAGAGACTGATGCAGCTCTCCACAGTGTGGGACTAGGCTGTGCTCTCCCTGGGTGCTCAGCAAACACGTTGCCTCACGTGGGACGGATTATTTGACGTGTGCAAGAGAAGTGTCCGTCGTAGAAAATTTGCCCCTAACTCTAGCCCAGAAACTCGTTTCATGTCTTTCCTTTGTCTACTTCATAGTAGCTGTATCTCAGAACACTAGAGCGATTCTACCTTTTTCTAAACCAGGTGTCTGGTACTACCTAAATGTCTTAGTCCAGTTTTTCATGGTTACCCATGTCTTGAGTGGCGAGGAGGCCAGGGGCAAAATGGATCTCAGGTTCTGTTTGGTTTTGACCTATTTTTGTATGCACACTGAAAAGCAATGCTATTTTGATTCCTATCTCCTGTTTTCAGAGGCTTAAAATCTAAGGGTTTCTTGAGGCTCCAGCCAGGCCTCCTGCCTCTGCACTGAGACACCGCCCTGATCACTCTCAGTCTTGTTCTGGGGTCCTTCTTTCTGGTCTGACAGATTGTCTGTAGTAGGTAAGCATCTGCCTGTTGTTTTACCCACGGGCGGGCGTGGGGAAAGATGATTCACAGGCTCAGCGTTGCTGTGTGGGGAGCTAGCGAGCAGTGGAGCTGGCCACAGGCTTTGATCTCTTTTCCAGGGGCCAGTGGGATGACTTCAGGGTTTGGTTCTTTGCCGGGAGTGATGTGTGTTTTGTTAGATTTGTTTACCTCATGGTTAGGACCCAAGTGCCTCCACGGAGAGGGGAACCACATGTTTATCCGCTTTGTGTTTCGGGCCTTCGTTCTCCTTCTGGCTAGAGGGGTACCAGGAATGTGTCTCGCCTTTTGTTTCCTCCCGGATTCTTAGAAACTTCACCCTCACCTGTTGAAGCTTACTTGGTTGCCTTCCATCCCTCTCCTAGGTTGGGTTTTTGCAAAGTTTCTGGGGTGCCCAGAAGCCCGGCTGAGCTGGGGCTCTGCCCGCTTCTGTGCCCCCGTGTCGGTACATTGACATATCCCAGGACCATGGCCCCGCAGCTGTGCTGGCCTCCTGACTGAGCACCAGGCTGAGTCTTACCCACATCCCGTTCATGCTCGTCTCTGTTCCGAACAAGTAGATCCGTGTGTGAGGTGACGCATTTTCTTTTACAGGGAGAGAACTAGTTTGTCTTTGAATTGAGCCTCAGGGCCTTTCTGGCCTTCTTGGCTCCTTTGTGTATATCTGGACTTGGAACATTGAGGGGCTCTCAGGTTGGTTGTTTTGGAGTAATGAGGCTTTATGAATGGCCTTGCCCAGAAAACAAATGGGGGACAATTCCAGGCAGTCTGTGTCCAATTAGGTGTTGGTCACAGAGCTCAGTGATCATAGATGCTGCCGAGGGCCTCCAGTTGGGTTCGAATTGCCTCACTTTTTTCTTAGACATTCATTCTCTTTCTTTTTGCTGTTTATTTTTCATTGCAGAAGCAGTATATGTTATTTTTAAAACTTTAGAAAATCCAGGCAGGCATAAAGAACAAAGTAAAAATCACGTACTGCCACCACTGGGAGAAAACTAGCATTACCGTTTAGGGACACAAGTCTGTATGTGCGCTCATCAGCGTGTTTCCAGGAAAGGGTCCATAACTTTCACTAGATTCTGAACATTAAGGACCTTAGGCTCTTTCTTAAAGACTTCTCTAATTTAGAGAACGAGAGGGGAGGGGCAGAAGGAGAGAGAAACTCAAGCAGATTCCCCACCACTGGGAGCTAGGCGCAGGCATGGTCTCACAGCCCTGAGATAAAGACCTGAGCCAAAATCAAGAGTCCAACGCTCTATTGACAGAGCCACCCAGGCCCCCACCCCACCCCACCAACCCCTCCCGCACCCCAGCCTTTGACTCTTTCTAAGCTGTACTACTTCTTGCCTCAGCTGAAGCTGAGTAAAACTAATTGTGGGAACCCGGCTGCTATTTCACTACGGTGCTGGTATGCTGGTATGAGACAAGTTCGCTACCAGCTCTGCAGACCCGAGTTTTCTGTCGCATTGATTAGCAGTCAGAAGTGACCAGTATTTCGTGGTCTTGGTGCAAGCTAGCGTTGACAGCCTCTGCTGCGTGCTGGTTCCCACACACTGACGGCAGCGGCTCCCCTCTTTCTGAAGTAACTAGAGAACAAGGGGGACTCTCTAAGAACTTTGTGTGATTACATTCTCCAAGCATGTGCCATTGGCTTGGTTCTTCCTTGGAATATTATTGAAGTTGTCATTCTTCCCCTTGGTTGAGTAAGCTAGGATATACATACAGCCTGAGGGATGTGTGTGACTTTACTATCCTGCCCTTGAGGTCTCTCCTGGGTAGGGCGCTGAGGGAGTCCCCCTCTGTTTGTAGTTGCCCTGCTTTCCTGAAAACTAGCCTGGGCCAACGTCTGCAGGCCCTTGTCCGCCACCCCTGTCACCACTCGCTCCCAGGGACAGCTCAGTGCAACCTTGCAGGGAAGGCGTGGAGAATGGCTGAGGATTTAACCCTCATAGCTTCCTCTCAGAGCTTTAGCATGGCTTCCCTGGCCAACTTGTGTGAGTGAGCTTGTCTTACCCCTTATCAGGCCTGGGGCCTCTGGAGCACAGTCCTGATTCCGGCATGTGTCGGAGACTACACGTTGTTCAGGGTCAGAAGCCATGTTTGTCTGATTCTCGTCATGAAAGGACATGCGCAGTAGGTACTTCTGAAGGTCTTTTAGATGCTTCTGCCCCCACCCGGCCCAACTCTGAGGTCATTACTGCCAGCCACGGGAGAGCCAGATCTTGCCAATTCCCTTGGTTTAGGACCAGGATGAATCTCGGCTTAGAAAGAAAAACAGTGTGGAGACCCTTAATCCCAAAGAGATGGTATTACCTGGGCATCTGGGCTTGCCCCGACCCAGCCTCAAGGGCAGAGAGCCTTGGCACTCAGAGATGAACCCTGCACGCTTTCTTTCCCAGGTGGGGACCGTGGGAGAGTGCTGACCGAAGGCTCCGATTTTCTGCATTTGTAGAATTTGAGCTGTTATTTGAAACTCCCTGTTCCTTATTAAATGGCTGACCTGATTTTTCCCCTTTATCTCTGTAGTGGTGGAGATCCAAGAAGGCAAGACGACTATAGTAAGTATCATCGAATTGGCCACTTACAGCCTCTTTAATGCTTGGAGCTGCCTGGGAGAGGGGGAGGGAGGAAGGGAGGCCAGTCCAAACTGGACTCCTGGCGTCAGGGGCAGCTCCCTCTGTCACCATAAATCCACAGTCTTTAACGTTTTTCAAGCTGTGCTGTCATGTGGTTGAATCAGGAACAATCATTGTGCCTGGACTGCGGCATCCATTGTTGGATCACAGTGGCCTTTCGTATGATAAGGTCTCAGAGGTCTTTGCTGATATGTCCTTTGCTGGGGATGAATCAGTTTTCCAAAGGGGAAGCCAAGGCAGTGGTGAGAGTAGAGAGCCCAAGTAAGTTGACCCGTGGCCAGAAGCCTGAATCTCAGCTCCTTTCTTGCCTGCCTAGAAAGACCAAGCTACTCCTTAAGGGATACCATTCAAAGGTGATACTCTCTGGGCCCTGGGCTTACTAGCCACACCCCGCCTTGTCTGTTGGTTAAAAAGCTAGAACCATTCTTCATCCACCTACTTCCCCCTTTCCCTGGTCAGGCCCATCTCACCTCCCTTTCCCGGGGAGTCATGGGGCCTAGATTATCCTATAATCCCTAAAAGACAACGTTTTCACATGGCCTTCCATGCTTGCAAGTAATCTCAGCCACTCCACAGAACTCCCAGAAGCCTCCATAACTTCCATGTCAGTCAGGGGTTTAACCCCTCTGGCAGCCAGCCAAGCTCAGTCCTTCCCAAAGCAGTCTTACCCCAGGATGAGCCCTTAGGGTTTTCTCTTTGGGTCCTCCTCAGAGTACTCCTCAGCCTTTTCACTGCTTAGCCTCAAAACAGTTCTTTTTAGGGGGCCCCCATCCACTTTGGGCTCCTCTTTTGATTCCCTTATTCAAAGCCAAAACAAGCATTCACCCGAGGAACTCCATGCTCGGGGAGAGAAATAGATCTGGCTTTTGAGTATAGAGTATTCTCATGTGGGGCATCAATCTGCTATTTACAAAATGAACATGGAGATGTCGTGGCACCGTGAGACCCATTGGGAGGAGGGAAGCCCATCCGTGCCTCCGTGGAGAGCCACCACCACAGCTAACTGGGCATTGCTCACTTTCTGGGGTCTTACTTTTTTCATCTGTAACATAAGGTCTTGAATTCTCCCTCACAAGGTCTTAGGGGTGCGATGAGGTGATACGTTTGAGCCGTTATTAGCACAAAGCCAGGCACAGGGGAGTCAGTAAATGTTCACCCTCCCCCCTGCTAAGCCCACTGTAACCCCCTCCCAAGACCCAACCTGCACCTCCACATTTTCCCTAGTGCACTTCTCCGTTTCTGGTATGGCTGCAGTGGCCTTGGCAGAAAGTCAGGTAGCAATGCCCTGCACAGCCCCCTTTCCCTTTTCCCAGTTTCTGCCCCAGGAGACAGTATTGCTTCCCTCCCAAAGCCTCAGACCTCTCCTCACTTCCCTCTCATAATCCACGGCTTCAATCAGCAAGGCTTTCTGCACTCCCCCTCTTGTAATTAGAGCCGCCTCCCAGATCATTGGCTTATGGCACTTGGTAATTCCAAGGCTGTGTCACAGGATACAGCAGCAGTGGCAGAGGTCACTGCACACGTGGCCTCAGCAGGATTTGAACGGTGACATCCAAAATGATAAAAGCAAGGAGGCGGGCAGGGGAATAGATCTTCCCATGTGTGTTTCGAAAAGAGAGAGGAAGGCAGCAAGAGTACGCGTGGTCCCCATTTGTAAAGGCACAGAGCGGGCTCTCTGCCTCGGCGCTGGTGGCATTTGGGGCTGGCTAGGACTTTGTCATGGGGGTTGTCCTGGACCTGGCAGCATGGTTACCAGCTTCCCGGCTAGATGTCCCGAGCACCCCAGGCCCCGGCTGTGACAGTCAGAAATGTCTCCAACATTGTCCAGTGTCCCCTGGGGCACCTGGTTGAGAACTGCCAGCAGACTTTCCTCTGTTGGATGAAGCTGGAGGGCAGTTTCCTCTGAGAAGGATACGATGTGTGGGGTGGGAGGGAGACTTTTTTTTTTTTTAAGATTTTATTTATTTGACAGAGAGAGAGATCAGAAGTAGATAGAGAGGCAGACGCGGGGGGGGGGGGCAGGAACCCTGCTGAGCAGAGAGCCTAATGTGGGGCTCGATCCCAGGACCCTGGGATCATGATCCAAGCCAAAGGCAGAGGCTTTAACCCACTGAGCCACCCAGGTGCCCCGGGAGACTTCCTTTTAACTGTGTACCCCTCCACAGTTTGAAACTTCTTACCATGTGCGTGTATCACTTTTTCCAGAGAGGGAAGCATAACGTTCTGGTGTTTTGTTTCAGTGAAGAAAAGGTAGCATTTGGCTGACAGAACCAACCCCTCCCTCTTGCCCCCAGCATTGTCTACTGGCCTCGAAGCTCGTGTGCCACTAGATCACATCTCCATGGCCCGCCGAGGTCCAGTATGCAGCAGCTGCAGAACCAGCGCCACTGCTGAGGTGGAAAGACCTATTAGCTACTCCCATGAGGCACCCAGAGAGGCGCTTCCCTGACATCTCAACATTTGGGGGGTTGCTCAAGGATCTGAGGCTCCACATGCCCTCTCCCTCACTGGCTCTTTCTCTTCCTCCTAGGTTGAAGGCCGGTTAACAGGGACTCCCAAGGAAAGCCCAAACCCCCCTAACCCCTCTGGCCAGTGCCCCATCTGCCGGTGGAACCTGAAGCACAAGTATGGCTACGAGGTGAGCTGAGCTGTGCACAGACCCCAGCTCTGCGTGCCATGGGGGTCGCGGTTGCTGGTTCGCTTCAGTGGCAGCCCCAGCCCCAGCCACTGCTGCATCTCGTTTTGCCACCAAAGACGGTGGCTCTCAACCCCGGCTACCCCAGGGAGCTTTAAAATCATACTCAGGCCCCACCCGCAAACGTGGACTGCATTTGGTCTGGGTGGAGCCTGGCCATGGTTAGTTTTGAAAGCTCCCCAGGTGATTCTACAGTGTCATCAGGGTTGAAGAGTCACTAATTTAGGCCATCGGCTGGTTGCATGCAGTTCAGACCACCAGGGCCCTGTAACCCTGTGTGTTCCCAACAGATGGAATCAGGCTCTGGATTTGACTTTCCTCCTCTTTTAGGGAGGGTGTATTCAGGGAGTCCTCACTGTGATCTGGGGACACATTACTGTCTCCGTCCGTACTGGAGCTGCAGAGACCCCTGGTGGCTCCAGCTCCTCTAGAGCCATTCTCTCCATGGAAAGATGATGGTGCTGAATAAGAATGGGTGACACTGTGTGCAGGCTCCAGGTCAGGCCCTGGGGTGTGCCAGGCCTTCCTTCACTTGGTTTTCACAATAGCCCTATGAAGTAGTTCCTTTTTTTGTCCTTGGTTTCTGGACAAGGAACTTAGAGGTATGGAAAAGTTGATGAACTTGCCTCAGATCCCCCAGCTAGTATCAGAGCCAGACCATAAACTGGGGTACAAAACCCAGGCGGAGCCTACTATCCTGACGACCACTGTCCATTGTTTCTAGAAACAGGGCGGGCTTGGGGGAATGACGCAGCCCTGGAGAAACCCATACTTATCCTTCAGGGTTCTGTTGGTGACATTAAGCACCCTATTTTTAGGTTTCAGGTGATGCAGGCTCTGGGCCAATTTGACCTGCAAGTTGTTGCTGTACCGCTCCGTGCAATGGGATGGCTAAGGGCACAGATCCCGGTCAGGTGGTGAGAGCAGGAGAGGCCACATGCCCATGGGATCCGAACAGAATGACCCAACTAATCTCCAGGGCTGGGAGCCTTGGCTCCGGGCCACCCAGCAGGGAGGGGGCGCGCTCCTTCCACTCCGCTCCCAGCCCTTCTGCTCATGGCTGCCCAGAGTAATAGGAAACCTGCAGACCACGGAGCAGTGTTCACAACTTCTTGTAACATAGAAGGTAGTGGGGTTGTGGCTGTAAACTTAGAATTCCAGCTGAAGATGGGGTAGTGAAGTCCACACCCGCCTAACCACCGTGGGGCACTCTTTCTACCAGCCGTTTCCAGGAAATGGACTTGGCTCTGTTTACCCAGCAGACGAAATCCAATCCCCTCCGAGGTAAAGGCTAAAGTTGTTTTCCTTTTACCCCTTCCCACTCAGGACACCATTAGCCTGAGCCGCACAAAGCTGTCAGCTTGCTTGGCAGCCTCCGGTGGGGGGCTGGGGCTGCGGGCTCAGTTTATTAGTCCTGGATAATCCAGTCCAAGTTCTTTTCACCAGATTCTAAAGATTACAGGGGTGGGAATTGGGGGCCCGGGTCCCTCAGGAGCTGCCCAGTGATTAAAACAAATCTGTGGCTATACAGCGAGACGCCTGCCAGGGCAGCAGATCGGTTTGTGGAACAGGCCTGCGAAGTTGGGCACAGCAGGCCCCTCGGTGAGCAGGGCCCCCATCTCCTCGGAGAAGCAGTGGCTTTTATTAACCCCCTCAGCCACCCAATGAAAGGTAGAGGGGGAGGTGGTCTTTTGGTTTGATTTTTTACTGTTTCTCCTTGTGTCCCTTGCCTTGTCCAAAGTAGTCTGGTGGTCCAAAGGAAGCCCAAGAATCCATTCACATCTGGCCACAGGGGCCTTCAAAGATGTGGCTCTTTAACTTCACCACCGATCCTTTCCCCCCCAGCTCTTGTGCTGCCTAGCACTTGTAGGGGAACTGAGCTGGCGGGTCTGTGTGTGTGTGTTCCAGCCTGTAGCCTATAGGCTATGGGGGTAGAGACGTGCTGGTTTCTCCCCCTTGAGTGAAAATCTATGACACACCTCCAAGGAGACTAACAGACCTTTCATTACCTGGAGAGATGCTGCCTGGGCTCCTAAGAGGAACACTTCTTGAGGAGTATCTGTTCTCTAATCTCTCAGAGATTCTCATGGAGGTGCTAGAAGCCCCTGGGGTTGGGAAATCTTACCAACTTGGGATTGCAGTTGTGTTAGGGTAAAGGCAGACCAGTATGCAAAGGCTCTATGTGGAGGGGGTGGTCTGTGGTGGGTTCCCTAGGTGGGCATCAGCCCCTTTGGGTTATGGGGTAGGATGGCCTCTGGTGTAGTCCATGAGGCCCTGGTGCCCTGTATCCAGTGCCTGCCGGCTGGCTAACTACAGTTTTCCATTTCCCCTAGGATGTTCTGCTGCTCAGTCAGTTCATCCGGCCCTTCGGGGGCATGCTACCTCGGAGGATCACAGGCTTGTGCCTGGAAGAGCACCGCAAGATTGAGGAGTGTGTGAAAATGGCACACCGAGCAGGTAGAAGGCCCTCTCAGGGCAAAGAGGCAGACAGAGGGCTATGGGCGCCATCCCCCCAACCCACCCCTTGCCAGCTGCCCCTCTTGGAAGAGATTGGGACATCCAGAGTCTTTGCTGAACTCACCCCCCAGTGCCAACCTCCCACACGCCCTTGGGCTTTCCTTTCTGCCCCCGAGAACTGCAGAGGGAGCTGCAGGACCATCCCACATGTGCTCTCGTCTCCACTCAGGTCTATTCCCAAATCACAGGCCTCGGCTTCCTGAAGGATTTGTTCCGAAGAGCAAACCCCAACTCAACCGGTAAGCAAAGCCGGGCGTTACCCCCCGGAGCACCCTGCAGGCCCTCAGCTCTCACTGTACTCTGTCCACAGGGGATGCCATTTCCTAGAGCTCATCCCACAGCTCAGGAAGGCTAGAGTGCTCCCTTGGCTGTCTGTTCCATCCCTCCTCACGTGAGCATCCACCCCCTTCAGCCCCAGCACTGCTGTGGGGGATCCTGGGTACACTTCTGTGGCCTCCCCTGCTGGCCTCGGCCTTGCTCCTCTTCCCATCCCAGCTGGGCACTTCGCACAGGGGCAGGGAGGGTAAGAAGGTCTGCCGGTTGGGTATTAGAATGTGCTAATCCCCTGTTTATGACATCATACTGGGTTACTATGGGAATGTCAGAGCACTTCTACAAACTTCTCAGTATCCCAGCAGTGGGGTTATTAAAGGGCAGAGTGAGGCCTGAGAAAGGGGAGGGCTCTTTGGGGTGCAGCCACTGTGTGTCGCTATGCCCGTTGTGCACTGTGGAACTTCAGCCTCCGTGTCACTCCCTAGGGTCATGCACTTAACTTGTATAGCTGCCCAGGGCAGACTGGGAGGTTCTGGGCTTTTGTAGAACAGAGGAACACCCTCAGACCCTGGAATCAGTCAGTCTGCCTTCTAGCTGAGGCAGTGGGGCCCCCTCTGGTATAGGAGCAGATTCCTGTCTTACCCTCAAAACAGCCATTCTATGGTGAGCTCCCACCCCTTTCTCTGACATGACTACACTCACGTCCTCCCAGATCTGCAGTAGCCCCTGCTCAAGAGTAGATCCAGGTCTAGAAAATCGATTCTGGTCTTTTCTTTTTGTTTGCCCTGTCAATGCCCCTCCCTCTTCCTTCGGTCCAGCTGCTACTATAAGTGCTCTCTGGAGGAGACCAAAGATGGTTGAAGTAAAGCAAGACACCCATCCACAGCCAACCTCCAAGGCTGATACCCGACAGAATGCAGGCGCGGAGGGTCGGAGGCCAGGCGACTTCAGCTCCGGGTGGCTGGACTGGGGGCACAGGGCCAGAGCTGGGTCTTCACTGACACCTCAGCAGTGCCCTGGCCTCATGCCCATCTCCACCTGTATCTCCCACATGGCTAGCTGGGCCATCCGCCAGCAGCCCTGGTGAGGCAAGACATATTAACCTCTTCCTGTCTTTCCCACTTTTGCTCTGGACCATTTGGAAGTTGAGCCCACCCTCCTGTCTGACTTGTAAAGAGACAGCAGCCTGCCTAAGGACACAATCCATCCTGCCCTCAAGCCTTTGAAGCAAGGCCAGGCTCCCTCCCATATATCCGGTGTCCTTTAACGTGACACAGGATTGATGATGTGTGGGGGCTCTTGGGTTGCAAAAGGCCACTCTAGGGGGAGGGGGAGTCCTGGCTAGGAGGAGCGTGATAGTCTTGCAACAAGGGACTTGATGATTCCATCCAGAGGGCCTTGAGCTGCCTCGGACTGGCCCAGACCCTGCTGGGCCCTAAGGAGCCATGCTTCTTTCTTCTTCTGCCCCTTCAGGAGAGGTACGAAGGAACCTTGGTTTTTCCTAGAGCTGGAGTGTTCCCCAGAGAGCTAACTAGAGGCCACTCAGGCCACGCACCACCACCACCACCCCACTGTCAGCAGCTATTCCATGTGGCACAGGCATCAGGCCCGGGGCTAGCTGAAGCCTAGCATCCCTCCACTTTCTCCAGGGCAGGGGGAATATGGCTTGAGGGCAGCATCTCTGGATAAGCTGGTCAGCCTCGGGCCCTCCCGGGGTCCGTAATCTCATTGCACATTCCTTTTAGGGAGCCTGCTCCCACACTCCCATTACTTCCTCCCCACTCCCTCTGAAAACTGGGAGATGCTGACTCCGGGACCTGCCAGGTGTTCCCCTCCCTTCACCTTTTCTGTTGTCCCAGCACCACCAACCAGAGAAAAGCCAGCCGTAGGCCCCACCCAGTGCACAGAGGCCTTCCTATTGGGGGCACTGACATTAATGTTACACGTGGAGAGTCATGTGTCCATCCCACCTCCTCGCCGCCGCCGTCCACATCACACTTGAAGTGTAGGGCAGCACTTCACACAGCTTTTTACTTTCTTCAGAGCTGTTCCCTTTGCATAGGGCTAAGAGTAGGAAACCAAGGTCCAGGGAAGGGGAGCTCAGTTGAAATGTATGAATCAGTACTTTTCTTTTTTTTTTTAAAGATTTTTATTTATCCATTTGACAGAGAGAAATCACAAGTAGACAGAGAGGCAGGCAGAGAGAGAGAGAGGGAAGCAGGCACCCTCTGAGCAGAGAGCCTGATGTGGGACTCGATCCCAGGACCCTGAGATCATGACCTGAGCTGAAGGCAGCGGCTCAACCCACTGAGCCACCCAGGCGCCCCAGTAGTCTTTTTTTGTTGTTGTTGTTTTATCTAAAAATTCTCAACCAAGGTGTTTAATTTTTTAAATGATAAAGTTTCTCATGTGAGGGTCTCTAGCGGCAGCTGGGTTGAACCCCAGCCTAGAGTGGAGGCCGGGGAGGAGCCTGGCTTTGCCATGGCTAAACTTTCAGGATGAAGGGTGGGCCTCTCTGGACTGGATCCAAGTTTCAATTCTGGATGGAGTAAACCCCAGTCACAGCCGGCATGAGCCACTTTTCCGGGAACTGTCAGGGCCCTGGCCATCCCCAAAGGAGGCCAAAGGACTGTGGGCGGCAGCCATCTTTCCCCAACCCCCTCCTGCTTATGTGAACCTTCCCGGGCTAGGTCCATACCACAGGCCCTCACCCTTGGCTCCCATTATGAGGGTGAGGGGCAGGGGTCCTACATCAGTGATGGCCACCCAGGGGAGCTCCTGGAAGGCCAGAGTGGCAGAGTGAGCCAAGTAGGGAAGAGGAAAGGATCTCTCCAGGCCTTACATCAGCCTCTCCTCTCCCCATGACTGAGGCCAGAGAGGAATGATCTGCTTTCTGGACAGCCTCTTCCTCCGCCTCCTCCCCCAGCAAGTATACACACAAAAATTGACAACTCATAAAGATCAAGGAAGCGCATGGCCCTGGGCTGCCTGACCCTGGCCACACACGCTTGCGGCAGCAGGAGCCCAGCCCATCTGTTTACGGCACACTTAGCCGTTGCTCCCAGGAAAAGTCCCTGCTCCACGAGAAGGGAAACTGGTGAAAGGCTTTGGCCTGAGGAGATATGACCCACCGTCCCAGCTCCAGCGTGGGCCCCCATCTCTCCCAGCCACATCATTGCTCTCCCTCCACAGGTACCTGACCCGCTGGTCTCCCCGCTCTGTCAAGCCCATCTATAATAAAGGCCACCGCTGGAACAAAGTGCGTATGGCTGTGGGGTCACCCCTCCTGAAAGACAACGTCTCCTACTCAGGAAGGCCTCTGGTGTTATATCACTGACTGGGCTCTCTGCAAACATGACCAGAGCTCCCACACTCCAGCTCTGTTGCACCACGGCGGCCCAGCTTCTCCAGCAGGCGTGGCAGACGCAGGAGGCAGTGGGACCGACTTCAGTGCCCTCAGCCTGCCTGACAGCAGCACTGGGAAGGTGGTTGGGTCCCTGAGCAGCAGCTGTGGTCTCATGACTGCCTTGGGCAGCGCTTCGTGCTGGGGCATAGGAACTCTCCCCAAAAGAATGTCATAAACCAGGTTCATGGACTCTGCTGCTCGGTGTGTACTTACTGCCTGAGAAGTGCAGGGGGCTTGAGCCCCTTTCTAGCCAGTTCTTGAGCACTGAGTCACTCAGCTTGTGATAGGCCGCATGAATGCCACCAGAGGAAGTTTCTGGGCCAAGTGGGTTCCCATGCCCTGTGTTGACAGCCGTCAGCCATTGGCTCGAGGGCTGTGAGGAGGTGAGTTGGGTTGCCTTCCTCAGAGGACTCCCAGCCATCCGCTCCTCCCCCAGCCCTTTCCACCCACTGCCATCTCTCTCAGGAGCACATTGGAATTCCACCGCTTGCTCTAGGGCTGGCTCTCCCGGCATAGCAGCCTGTCCTAAGAGCCTGGACACCAGACGGAAGCAGAGGTATGGAGAAGCAGCAGGACAAGACAAACAGACCAAGTTCACAGCCATTTATGAAAGTAAATTGTAGATGCTTCCTACACGGGCCCATCTGGCCCCCTTCCTACAGCATGAAGGGGAGGTCTATGTTCTTCTCGCCGGTGCCCACGTAGATGTAGCCATAGTTCTTGGTGCGGGGAGCATGGAAGAAGGTGAGGCCCGGCCAGAGCAGGCTGCGCAGCACCACCAAGGCGTTGCCCCTCTCCATCTGGATGCTCCAGGACCCTGGGAGGGGGCAGGCAGGAGGGGAGGCCTGGGTCCCATGGAGCCAAAGCTCTGCCCTGCACTGAAACCCCCCAACCCCGCCGGCCCCGTGGGCAGCCTGGCCGGGTACTACGGTTCCACTGGGAAAGGGAAGACAATTTAATTATCCGGCGCTTTACTCCTCCTGATTGCCTTTTAGCCATTTCACTGCTCATTAAAACCACTTCCAGAGGGAGGGCAAAGGAAATGAAAAGAGGTGAAGCACACCCCAGTTCATTTTGTTCCTGTCAGCAAGTCTAGTTAAAGGTTGAGTGGGGGAGGAAGCAGAGTCCACAGGCGGGGGGAGATGGGGCCCAGCTAGGAGAGACTCCCTCCAGGCTTCCCCACCCGGTTCAAGGGGCAGCCTGTCACCAGCGACGCGCAGTTTGCTCTTCTGGCCAGTTTGCTCTCTCATCCTCAGTCCCGGAAGCCTCTGCTCCAAGATGGATTAGACCTGACCAGGGGTGCACAGAACTTGGGCCGTTTCAGGCCTCCCAGCTCAATAGCCCAGCCTGGCAGCTGGTGGACTGGAAGCCATGCTGGGCGGGAGGGGACTTGGGTTGCAGCTAATGAGCCTCTTTGTCTATGCTGGGTTCTGCCCTGGATTTTTGCTCCCCAGACAGGAGCAGCCCAGCCCGGGGCTGAGTTGTGCAGCCATGAGGACTTGGCGGGAAGGGCCTGATCCGGCTCCAGAACCAAGGGAGGGAGCCCCTGTGTGGGAGGAAGGAGCCTGGGAAAATCGCCTCTGGATGTAGATCTGGAGCTTCTATTCCCCTGCGCACTGAGGCCTCTCCCCGGTCCGGCCGCAGCTCTGCTCCAGGCCCTGCCAGAAAGGCAAATGCTTTGAAGGTTTTGGTGTTGGACCAGCCAGTGATGCGCTGAGGCCTTCATCGGCTGCCAGCTCAGCTCGGCTGCTTGGCTCCCACCACCCCAGCTTCCCACAGGCCTCCTCCAGCCATGGCCCACCCCGGTCACTCCACACCCAACAACCTTATGGCTGTGTCCCCACCCACCAGGGGCCACCCTACATCTGAGAGACCCGACCGCCAGAAGCTCCGGGGCCCAATGGCAGCTCAGCCCTGCTCAGGGTGCCATCACCTTCCCCAGTCAAAGCCCGAGCTTTCCAGGTGCATGTAGGTCAGCTGGTGTTGGCCTGCTCAGGAGAGGCCAGCAACAAGTGCCACCTCCACCTGTTCAGAAGGTGCAGGGAAGCCACAGTGGGGCCTTCACCTCCCCCACCAGGCCCACCCAGTGCCAACCACGGTATCAAGAAATAAGAGGGGCCCTGGGTTACCAGAGCTCTGGCTGGGTCACTGCCTGGGAAGAGAGGGCACTTTCCTGGTCAGAGAGTTGGGGTAGTGTTTCCCCAGCTCCTACAACTTTCCTCCAGGCACCTGAGGTCCTCCACCAGCCAGAACTGCCCTCAGTGCAAGAGGCCCTAGCCCGCCTCTCCCAGTCACTCAGAAAACAGGTTGCCTGGGGGAAATAGGAGTAAGAGTGTGACAGAACAAAGTGTCCCCATGCACAGCATTTAGCTTTTGGCCAGAAGCACAGACCCCAGGAAGGTACGTTCTCACCACCCAGTCACCCCCACCAGTGCCCAGAACATCATTGGGGGACAGTCCCTGCCGTTGGAGCCCAGTCACACAGCTCTCAAACTGAAAGCAGGTCAGGCTCTGGCTCCCTTCTCTCTGCCCACCCAGGAGGGCAGCTAACAACCTACCTGGGCCGAATGCCTGGAAAAAAATGAGCCCTTGGACACCCCCAGCATAGATGGCTCTCATCAGTTCGCAGTCACCAGCACCTTGGCACATGCGAGAGCTGACCTTCCCCTGCACAACCTTGGCCATTTCCTACCTCTGCCTCCAGTAGATGGAGGGGCCCAGGCTCATCAGCCGGGCACCCCCAGCCTCCACTTAGAGCAAGGGGAAACAGGGCTGCCAGGGAGAGAAATGCAGTACCCCCACTGGGGCAAGAGGGCCAAGCCAAGCAGGCTGAAGGGTGCTGGCAGCCAACGGAAGTGGCATGTGAGAGGCCAGCCAGCCAACAGCACCCCCGCCTCCCTCCCTTGCATTCCTGTCACACTCCTGTCCTTCTCCTTGTCCCTGGCTCAGCTGGTCGCCCAGGAAACACACGCTCGCGCGCACAGACTCTCAACGTGCCAGGAGTCACGTAGCGTCTACCTGGAGAGCCTGGCACTCGCTGTCCCCTTCACCCACTTATTGCAACTGCTGGGAAGACCAGGCCCAGCCACCGCCACCACCTCCTCTCAGACTCCAGGGGAAGCAGCCTCCTGTGGCCCTGGTCTCTCCCAAGTCTCCCCAAAACTGCCCTTCTGCCCTCTGGCAGCCACTTCTCTAAAAAGCCGTGTTCTGAGGATGTGGTTGGGGGCAAGCAGGTAAATCAGGGATGGAGCCTCTTGGCAGGAAGTCCTCCTGGGTTGTGTAGGCCCCAGGGATCTTGCCTTGCTAGTGGAAGCCTCTGCTAGCCTGAAGTATGCATGCAAATCAGAATCACATTCTCCTGCCTTCCTGGGAGAAAGATTACATTTGAGGGAATGGGCCAGACTGGGGATGGGGGTTCCCCAGTCACAGTAGATGGTTTTACACTTTCTCCTCAGAACAGCCCCCACACAACTTGTCACACATGCAGAAATGGCCATGGATCACTTCTTTCAAAAGTGGTCACTTCCCCCTCGCCACGGCCAGAAGTCATGGTCAAATCCCCTGACGATGGAAGAGTGCCCTATTTGATGGGCAAAGCCGGGCCTCCTGGTCCAGAAGGTTAAGCACTTGTCAGCCAGGCTTCCTGGGGGTTGGGTGGGAGGAGCCGCCTGCACACAACCCCAAGAGAAAGCTGATTCATACTGTGTCCCCCACCTGTCACCCATGTCCCCTCCTCCTCAACCACCAACCACTACGCTTTAAAAAGACAGCTTTCCAGGCCAGAAGGCAGGCCCCTTGCTGCCCTCTGCTGCCCAAACTGGGCATTGCTGCCTGGCTCCCAAACGCTGCAGCTCTGGGACCTGGAAGTTCCCCAGACCTGTAGGCTCCAGTCCCTGAGGAGTAAGGAGAGAGGCTCCATCTGCCCTTCACCCCCCACCCCGCTCTGCTTCCTAGGACACCAGTGACCCTGTGCATGAGGCATCTTCTACTTCCCATTTCCACATCCCATCCTATTTCATCTCATCTTCCCAAATGTCTGTGAGGCAAGGGCAGTGTCCAGGCCCCCAGCATGCAGCACCTACTCAGTCACTATCTGCTGAAGGACTGAACGGCTGAGGCTGGGAAGCACTGAGCAGCAGAGTGCTGCCGAGACGTCTGGCCTGACCTAGCGCTCCATCTCACATGAATACAGATGGGCTCAGCGAACTGACCCTTGCCTGTCGTCCACCAAGATGATGGCTCTGCCCCCAAAGCTACCCACTCCCACAAAACTCTGCAGACCCCAGGGCAAAGGCAAATGCTCAGGAGGGCGTTGGTGGCAAGGCAACATCCCTCCCCGTCCTGTCTGCAACCAAGACTGGCCCAGGAACAAGATGCTTTGCTGGCCTACCTCCATGGGCACAGAGAGCTGGAGTCCCCCGGGCAGGCCCAACCCAAACCATCCCTGCTAACAGGTGACACAAAGTCCCCCGGAACAATTGCCTCAGTCCCAGAAAGGAAACAATGATCCTTCCCCTGGCAGAAAACGACTGTCAAATTCCAGCCTTCTAGCCAGTGCTGGTGTCCCAGGGAACCTTCCTTCCCGGGAATTTTGGCCGCTCTTCGCAGCCAAGCCCATTGAGGCAGCTGTCTGCCTTGCAGGCAGCCTCCCAGCAGCTCTTTCTGCTCCTTCACTGGCAGGTAAGGAAGGGAGTCTGGGAGCAAAACCTGAGCGTCTGCTGTTCCCCAGACCACCCACACTCCCACCTCCACACCGCAGCCCCAGCCAAACCATCCTGACCCTGGGCTTGACTGCCTGCAGGTTTGCTGATGCTGACTCTGGGAGGCAGGGAGCTGGAGGCCCAGAAGCTCTGATGTTTCCCAAGGTAAGGCCGGGAGCATTCCCCCTCTCAGGACCACACACAGACACCAGGAGCCCTCAGCCACCAAGGCCCCAGCACTGAGGACAACACATGCCAGGACAGACTGAACCATCAGCTGATCCTTCAGCCCTGAGGTGTGCCTGAGGCTAGGATGCCTAGGGTCACAGGCCACTGCACTCCCCTACCTCCCAGGCCCAAGTTCTGACCCCCTGATGAATTCACTTGCCGACCAGACACATCAGGATGGCCCGAGCATCCTTTAGGAAGACCCCCCCAAAATTCCATATCTTACAACCCCAGCTGCAGGGAGAAACGGCTGCCTCCTGTGTCCCCTTTAGCCAAAAGAAAAGGGCAGACAGGATTGATGGGGTTCCCTTAGGTAGACTTTGCTGGGCCCCCCACTCCATCTAGCTGGCTTTGGTCTGCAAAGGCCCTAGCATACCAATCCCTGCTCCCACCACAGAGGATGAAGTTCCAAGGGGGAGGAGGCCCTTTTGGGTCAGTCTCCTAGTCAGCCAGCACAGTAGGGGAGCACGGCACGCATGGGTCCTGGAGTATCTGGCTGCAGGCTAGCGAAGTCAGGCTGGAGGTGGCCTTTCCAGCCATAGCCAGGCTCAGGGGAGCAGTGCTACTGCCGCCAGACTGGAGGTATGAAGAGAACTTTCCTCAGCCCACCCCTCAGACCTTGCTGCTGTGTCCCACTACCACAGTGTTGCTGGCTTCCTGTATCACCCGGGGTGTGCAGGCCCTTCTGGCTTCCGGCCAGGCTGGGAGCACAGAGTTGGGGGAGATAATGGGAGTCTGGAAAGCATGTCCTATGGGGGAGAAGTGCCCCAGCCCTTACCAACCTTCTTTATCCTCCTGCCCCCCAGCAGGTCCAGGAGCCCCATTCTATGCTGAGCAAGGTTTGACTCAGGTAAACCCCATGGAGCAGAGGCCAGAGTGGCCATTCCCTGCCAGCAGCCCTTACCCCCTTGGAACCATCTCCCAGCCCCTGGGGTACTGCTGTAGCCATGAAATGGCCTCCAGATCCCTACCGGGCCCTATTCCATCCCTCCGTGCACCTTATTGTCACAGACCCGCTCAAGAGCTTCCAGCAGCTCCCACTGCCTTGCTGTAAGCCTCCTAGCCCTTGGCATCCTCGGTCCTCTTGGCCTGCCCCAACTCCCTCCAAAGCCTTTTTTGCCACTAAATATAACACTAATAATAATTACTAATTTTAATTTGAGTCCTTACTATGTGTTAGGCACTGCTATAAGGGACGCCTGGGTGGCTCAGTGGGTTGGACCGCTGCCTTCGGCTCGGGTCATGATCTCGGGGTCCCGGGATCGAGTCCCGCGTCGGGCTCTCTGCTCAGCGGGGAGCCTGCTTCCTCCTCTCTCTCTCTCTCTGCCTGCCTCACTCTACTTGTGATCTCTCTCTCTGTCAAATAAATAAATAAATAATTTAAAAAAAAAAAAAACTTCTTGTATATGCATTAACTCACTCCATTCTCATAACAGCCCAGTGAGGTAGAAAATACCATTATCCCCTTTTAGGAATGAGGGAATGGAGGCATGAGGAAAGTGGGGGGCCCGCCCCGCAGGTCACTCAGCTAGGAAGTAGTGGATTCGGGATCCCAGCCGAGGCTATCTGAAGCCAGAGTCCCTGCTTCCTCCATCCGCTCCCCCACTGGTGGGGAGTGTACAGCTCCCCACAAGTGGTCCCCCGCATGGTGGGGGCAAACACTGTCCACTGGAAACACTCATCTACCATCTACCTTGGAGTCTAAGGCTCTAACGCTCACTGTGTCCTTGGGTTTCAGAGTCTGAGCCTGGGTCCTCACCTGTAAATCGGGGGTGACAACAATAGCCCCCGCCCCCACCGCCCCGCCACAGGTGCCTGTGAGAAGGAACCTGAGATAAGGCATGGCAGGGGCTTAGTGCAGCGCCCTGTGCACAGGAAGCAGGACTGTCGCTCTCAGGAGTCACCATTCCTATCATTAGCCTTGTCGCTGGTGCTGCTGTCATCCACAGCTGGTCCCTGCAGTGCTCAGAAACCCCAAACATGGGGAGGGAATGAGGCAGGGGCACTATGTCAGCACCTGGGGCCTGGCCCCCAGCTGTCCAGAACCTGGCACCTGCCCTGGCAGACAGCCTCCAAGCAAAAGCCTCTGCGCATGACACAGGCTTCTCTACTGGCACAGCGTGGGGGAAGGACATGGGGTCCCCATGAGCCCACCAACTGCTGGGGGTGTGCCTGGGCCAGCCGGGCCCTGAAGAACAGGAAGACCTCTGAGGATGTGTGCACACAGCAGGAAGCAAATGTACAGAACTCATGTCCTTAGCAGGCAGTCTGCCCTGCCGTTGCTCGGCACCCACTCACTGAGCCCTGGCTATGTGCCAAGCACTGGTCTAACCGCAAAGCCAACAGCTGGGATAGATGTGTGGCTAGGATTTTCAGGGATGTTGTCAGGGACGTTTGGGAGAGGATTCCCGCCTGCCTCCTCCAAGACTGGTAGGGAATTCCAAAGAGGCACCGAGGTTCCCTGTCTGTGGAATCAAAGGGAAGACAGTGCTTCCTTTTGTCTGCAGACAAGTACTGACTGTTTATTATGAGCTGAGCCCTGGACCAGGCCTTGGGGGAGCCCCCACCCTCAAGGAACCCCAGTGAACCACTAGTTCCCACTCAGGCCCTTGGTTCTAATCTCAGAGGAGAATGGCATGTGGCATGAGCCACTGCTCTTACCTGGGGACAGATACAATGTCCTCCAAGTCATAGACTATTACCTTTGGGAATGTCATGCTCTAAGGGGTCCATGAAGTCCAGGGAAGGGTCCAGGTCAGCCTTCTCAAGCAAGGTCTTGTTCTTCAACTCAACAGGCTCCTTGAAGTGGAAGTAGGAACTAAGCTTCTTGGCTTCAGACAAGGACAGTCCTAAAAAGAGGTGGTAGGTAGGAAAGGATGGTCAGCCCCAAACCCCACAGCCCCCCTTTCTCCACACATGGGAACCACATGGAGGGGCCTGCAAAGGACTCAGTCAGATACTGACAGAGAACTAAAGGGAGAAAAAGGAGCTGTGTTCTGTCAGCCCAGTGTTGGTCCAGATCCTACAATGAGGAGACACCAAAGAGGAAGAAGGTGGGGAAGGCAGGGAGCCCAGACCCCCACAAAGCCGTGGGACCTAGATGGCAAATGCTCTCTACCCTCAGGCAGAAAAGTGTCAAGGTCCAGTGACGAGCAGCCCATGCCAACTGCCAGTCCCAGGCCATGGATCACATCTTTCCAAGTGAACTGGACACAGCTGGTCTTTCTCTGAGGAAGTGGGACAGGTTCCCCAAGACTCCCAGAAATGTGTCCGATTATGCTTGGGAAGAGATGCCCTCCTGCCCTTGAGAGGGGCCCTGAAGACCTCACCTTCAAAGGTCCGATTAACATGGATAGGTCCAAAAGGGGTCTTGAAAAGGGCTCCTCGGGGGATGACCGCTACAGCCTTGTCAATCTGGTCGATGACAGACACCAAGCGGGTCTCTTCCTTGATCTGGACCTGAGGAGACAGGAGAAAAGCCAACCTGCCAGAGTGCTATTCCCACTCACCTCTGGAGCAAGGGCCCCCTGCATGACGTCCTAACCTGGATCACCACCACATAGACACCAAGTCCATGGAAAATCACGTTGGGCAAGCCCTCCCCTTCTCTCCTCTCAAAGGTCCCCCCCCCTTCCTTCCTCTCTTCACTCCTTCTTTCATTCCTCTGTCTGTCTTGCTTTTAAATCAGGAATACATACTGATGGTGTAATATTTAAAACCACCCCCCCAAAAAAAGCAGTCTCTGTCACCCCAACCCTGACCCTCCAACTGGCCTCCCTGGAGACAACCACTGTTAATGGTTTTTTATGTACTCTTCCAGAAACAAACCACCCTGTCATATGTATATGTGGGTTATTTTGCCTTTTTAAAATATAAAAGCAATCCTGCTCACTGCGGAATACTTAGGTAATATAAAAAAAGTTTATAATATACGCCAAAGAATTAAAACCATTCATAATCCCACCTCCTAAAGAAAATCACTAAGAACATATTGGCATCCTTCCTTCTATTCTCCTTCCTGTGTATCTATTTAAAACAAAATTGGAGTCTCAGCTTATATACTTTCAGATCCTATGCTTTGACTTAACATCTCCCCGGCACCACCCCCCATATTTAACATTTTTATGCAGATGAATTTGGTTACAACCAATATCAAGGGCAACCCCTAATAAAAGGACTTTGTAGAGGTGTTTGAGGAAAAGCAGAGTTTGACAGGGAAAACGGGTCACCAGGGCTCCTGAGAGTCATTCAGCTACCTATTTCCCAGGAGCTGCCAACTGAAATTTTTACACATTAGATGGAAACCAATGCTTTACACAGGCCTACGCCAGGGCCTTCAGATAGGTCCCTTCATTTCACCTGTACAAGACTACAAAGTAGATATAATTATCCCACCGTTTCAGAAAATAAGCCTCAGGGAGGTCAAGTTTGTCAGGTGGGGTAAGGGAGAGGAGTGGGGACTCTGGTTGAGGCATCACAGGCCACTACCGACACTTTTGGCCTCACCCAGGTGCACAGGCTATATTTTGAATTCCAGGTTTGTTTGTTTCAAAATCTGTGCTCCTTATTTTTTGACCCAGCAGTTCCATTTCTAGGAAATGAACCTTCAGAGTGTGTGCACATGTTGGAAAGGACACCATGTGCAAGGTCATTCGTTATGGAACCGCCTGTCAGAGCTCCAACTCGGACATGTCATGGATTTCCACAACCGGGACACTGGTCCAACTATGGGACGTTCACACACAGTAAAAACAATGGGGGAGGCTCTTCAGAGCACTGACATAGAAAGAGCTCCAAAATTTATTAGGTGAGAATAGCAAGGTGCAGAAATGTGTGCGTGACATCTGCCGCTTGTTTTGTCTTAAGATCAGAAGAGAATGTGGAAAGGTCAGCTATTTGCTGAGACTTGTTTTGCATCAAATGTCTTTGGAAGTAGAGCTTCTGAAACTTTAATGTGTATTCAAATCCCCTTGGAATGTGTTAAAATTCCGATCCTGATGCCAGCCTGAGAGTGTGCATTTCTAACTCCCAAGCCGTGGTGATGCTTCTGGTCTAGACTGCGCTTTGCATAACAACATGTGGACATGCACACGGGCGCAAAGTGAGTTACATTAATGTCCCTGGGAAAGAAGACCTGGGGGACTGGCAGACAGGGGTGAGAGAGCCACTTTGCTAAATTTCTTTTTGTACCTTCACATTGCGAATCATGTGGATATATTATCCAGTAAGACAAAGACTGATATGAAGACACAAGAGCCTGTGCACATCCCATTACCTGAAAGTGCAACACAGACCCGCCTCTCCCAGCCCCTGCCCAGAGCCCAGCTCCAGATGGAGCGGCCTGTCTACTCTCCACCCTGTCACATGGGAGCTGTGTGGGCTTATGGTGTTGACACCACAATTTCCACTGGGCTGGGCTTTGGATGGCCCAGGCTCTTTCTGTCCTCCCGCTCTCATCTTCACTCACCACTACTTCTTCCTCAAAGACCTTCTCGCCCTCACTCATCTTCTGCAGCTCGGTGTGTTCATACTCATGTGAGGGGTCCCCCATGAAGCGGCCCTTCAGCACAGACGTCTGCACCACCATCTCCTCCGTGGCAGGGGGCAGGAGGCTCCACTCCATGCAGTTCAGACTGCCAACGACATCCCCAGGATCCTGGTTTCCAAGCTTCCTGCCACGGCCCCTTCTCTTGAGGGACAAAGCCCAAGATGCACTGTTGGGACTCGCACCTCTCCCCTTCGAAATCCTAAGGGCCTATGGTGCACCCCACCTCCACATGTGAGACAAATTCAAATTTATTTCATAGAAGGTCAAGGTCACAAAAGCTTTGTGCCTACCAAAATTCCAAAAATTTCTTCCCAGATATCTGCACTATAAGATTCCTGATGAGTTCCTTGAAAGCTGAACTTTCCTCAGTTACAAGCACATCTTTTGGTAGACCCCAGATTCATGCTCCATCTGCCCAGTGAGCCAACCCCAGAGCCATCTTCCCCCATTTCTCAGGAAAGCCGGTCCAGGCTCTAGGACTGTCCTCTGAGGTCTCCAGCACTGACGGGCCCAGTCCCCTCCTCCCCACTCCTGCCAGAAGAGGGCGTTCTCCCACTCCTCTCTCACCCAACCGGCCTGCTGGGTGTGGCGGGTAGGGGCGGGTGGGGGGCCCTGCTCATCTTTCCATCCTTCTCTCTCCACTGGCCCCCTTCTCAACATCAGAACTTCTCAATTTTCAAAAATAACAGTCCTCAAATCCACGCCCTGCTGGAAAACAGCCTTTTCTGGTCCCTCACTCCTCTCCTCCATCTCTGAACAATAATCTCAAAACAACTTGCCCTGTGGAGACCTTTCTCCTCTCACCTTCACTCTGCCCATTACACGGTCACTTCTGCCCCCCCCCCTCCGCAAAAACGGCTTAGGAGGACATCAACAAGACCTAAAAGCCAACAAATGCATTCCATTTGTTTCCATTGGCATCTCCCTTCGCTCTCCTCCACTGCCCCAAGTATTCCCAAGGATCTATTGTCACCCCTCCTTTCTCCCCGCAGGTTGGCCCACCTGACTCCCAGAACCCTAGGTGATATGCAGAACCCAACCTCCTCTCACCACCTCCACTGCTCCCTGTTGGTCCAAGCCCCTCTCTTCCTTACCTAGATACTATGGTAACCTCTTAACTGGTCTCCCCAAGTCCACACTTGCTCCCTTTTCAGTCTACTTCCCTACTGCCAGATCATGTCTCTGTATAGCAGCTTCCAAAGACTTCCCATTACAACAATTCCTTGCAACGCCCCACAAAGCCTTCTGGTCCCTTACCTCTCTGACCTCATGTCCTACAATGTTCCCTCCTCTCCAGCCACACTAGCCTCCATGGGTTTCCACCAACACTAAGTACACATCTGCCTCAGGGCCTTTGCGCTTGCCTGGAATTTTCTTCCCTCAGATAAATACAGAGCTCATTCTCTCAGTTGCCTCAGGTCTCTTATCAGAGAGACTATCTCTGACCACTCTATTTAAAACAGTACTGCATCCTGTATTCTCTAGATCTGCAATGTATGTGTGTTTATTTATTGTCTCCCTTCCCCCCACCCCCACACACTATAATGTAGACTCCACGAACACAAGGACTTTGTCTCATTTACCATTGAATTCCTGATGCCTGGATCAATGCCTAGCACATAGTAGGTGCTGAAGAAATAAAAACTTATGGAATAAAATGAATCCTAAGTCTTCATTTTCAGTCCAAGTGTTTTGTCTGGACTCCAGGTTTGTACTTTAATATGCCTCCTTATGATCCTCCCCCCACCATCCCCCACCCCGGCCCACCCAGAGCAACTCATACCAAATTCAACGGGGCTTTCCTAGTCCTGCTCCCTGAATAATGTTCCAGTGGGATTCACCAGCACTTACTCGGCCACCTTAGCTGGAAGGAAGAGTCAACCTTGACCTCTCCTCCACCTCTCATTCAGGCCCAAGTCTAGCTAGTGGCACCACTTACATCTTTCCAACCCACCCCCTGATCTACAGTCCCTAAGCTACCTCTTCCTTGCGGTCTCCTTCATCTGGACACTGCAACAGTCTCCTGGATGCTCACCCACTTCAAATCAGCCTGCACACTCAGATCTGAGCAGACTCTTCTTGCTTAAGGCCTCTGAATGGCTCTCCAGCTCGCCACAGCCTCCAAACAAAGTTCAAATCTCAGTTCTTTCCATCCAGTTTGTGTAACATCCTGGCCTGCCACTGTCAGGTTCACCTACCTGCTGTGCTCCCAAACACTCCAAGCCCACTCCAGCCAAGTTTGCAGACCCCTTCCCTCTAACTGGCTTGCCTTTCCCCACACCTTCCTGGGGAACTACCCATCAGCTTTCAGATGTCCCTTAGCAATCTTTATTTCATTGCTCTCTAGAAGACACCCCCCCCCCCTTGACCCCCCTTTGCAGCTCTCTCTGTCCTGGGGTTAACACACTTTGCTTTAATTGCTGGGTTACATGTCCATCTTCCTTCCTAGGATGTGAATAACTTGGAGACGGGGGAGTCTTAGCCATCTTTGTAACCTTCGTGTAAGTCTATACAAAATGCCTCCAATCAATGTTGGATTGATGTACGGAGAGATAAATGAAGTCTACAACTCCCTATGGCTGGGATGGCTTGTTCTGTAAGGTGGTGAGCTTCCCGACATTGCTGGGGGTAGTCAAGAAAGAGGCGGGTAGGCTTGTAGGGTAAGTAGCCTGTTGAGAATTTTCCCTGGTTGTAAACCCTCCTCTCCCATTCCACATTCGTTCTCTACTTCCTAGAGTGCTTCCTTTTGTGAGCCAACTCCACCACCAAAGATACTTCTGGACCCACTTCCAAACAACACTTCATTACCCTCCAGGGCTTCTAATCCTTCTCCAAACTGTGCTCTTCAGAATGCCAGGCCTGCACTTGGCGTCTACTCCAGGACCCTATTCTCCGGGACCTTTCACCTCTCTCTGCCTCCGTTCTTGGCCCTGCCTATATTATAAACCCACCTCCAAATCCCTGCGCCCCGAGTCCCCCAAGCCCACCACACCTCCACGATGTTATCAGGTCTCTGCCGGCTAACGGTCACCAGCTCCTTGCGTGCCCCACCCTCCTCTCTCCAGTTCAGTGTCCCCACCCCTTTCCATTCCTACCACGCCCACCCCCTCCTGGACTCCCAGAGTCGCCCCTTCAGGAGGCGGGGGCCACCGCGGCTGCTAGGGCATCTCCTCCACCTGTAAAGAGTCTTGCGTGGTGCGAGCTGGTCCTCACTCAGGCCCTGCGCGATGTAGTAATCCGCGACGAGGCCGAGGATGCGGCCCCAGAAGAGGACCCGATCGTAGCGGTAGTCGCGCTTCACCAGCGTAAGGGAGGTGAGCAGCGAGGCCCTACGGTCGGGGCTGAGCCCCTGCCCGCTGCCGGACGCCAGCTCCAGCGATAGCAGGAGGCTTTCCGCGTCCATCGCGCCCGCGGCTCTGATCAACGCCCGCCAGGTTGCTAGGAGAAACTGTCTCCATGGTGACCCAAAGCTCTGCCCTCCCGCCAGGCTGGAAGGATTCCACACGCGCGGCCCCGCCCTCTCCGACCTCAGGCGCGCCCTGCTCCCCACACAACCCTTCCTTCCCCCAAGCCTGTACACACACCAGCTCCTGTCCTCCGTCCTTCTCGCGTTGGGGACCGTACGTGTTCTGCTGTCACGCTAACAGTGTGGCTTCCCCTAACGTAGGTAGCCTTCGTGTGGGATTGAAGGTCCCCAGTTCCATGGATATTTTTGCCTTTTCTGAGCCTTTGCAACAGTTGAATTGAGTCCTTACTGTATGTGCAATGAGGGCTTGGGAAGAAAGACAGCCCGACAGTGACGTTAGCTGTATTCTTTCACTCCAGTTGCGTCCCTTCTTGGCCTCAGAATTGAGTGAAGAAAAGAACTTGAGGTCTTGGCTCTAAAAGTCTAGGAATCTAAAGCAATTAACCCCCACCCATGCCAGGTCCTACAGTGGGGTCCATCGTTCCATTCTCCTCGGTCTTTATGAGAGGTCTCTATTCACCCCTTCCACAGAACTATTCCACCCAAGTGACAAATGGAGACCTAGGCACTGGGGCAAGGCCCACACCTTGGGGGAGCAGGATGTGAAGAGAAGTACAAAAAGGAGGACACCACCTACCGCCTACATTTAGCTACTGGGCCCCACAACTGTTGCTTTTAGGCCCAAATGGTAGCAACACAGAAAAGGCCAGGACCCCACTGCAGCTGGGGCTCTTCCCTCCCTGGGTTAGAGGCTCCTTCACACCTACCTCTAGAGCTAGCCCTAGCCAATGTCAAACAGGTGAACAGATATCTCAGCAAGCTTGTTGTCAGGGAAAGAGATGGGATTTGTTGACCTTTTTTTAAAGATTATTTATTGGAGAGAGGGAGAAAGAGAAAAACAGAGAGGGCATGAGTGGGTGGGGAGGGCAGGAGAGGGAGCAGCAGACTCCACACTGAGCAGGGAGCCCTACACTGGGCTGTCGTAAATATGAACTGACCTTTTCATTTCTGGATTCCTTTGGAAAGGACTCATGCAATCAGAATGACGTGGTGCCCCATGCCAAGGCAAGAGAGAAATAAGTGTCTAAATTACCCAGATAATTACTTTGTTTTGATTATCTGGGCATTGCTTATGAAGGCTTTTAAAATTTGAGGGAGCTGACTTGGCCTAAGGTGTTTTCCGTGTCAAAACAATCTGTAACTCCCTTGTCCAAAACTCTCCCTCCCCTTACAGCCCTCAGCCTGTCCATTCCATTGCCAAGTGGGAGATATGGCTCTGCTCCTCTTTCATAAGGCAGTATCCTCAGACCAAAAACCAGCTGAAATTCTAACTGGTAAAATATGCTTCAAGTGGCCATAGCACCAAAAATCACCCAAACCTATACTGTTCTCATTGATTCCAGATTTTCTGACCACTTACCAGCAGGTTCCCTCTCAGGATCTACAGTCTAAAGCCAGAGAGGGAGTCTTGCAGCTTTCCAATGCTACTACTTTTGGCAGAGTGAATCTGCTTAATTATTTCAGAGTAAAACCCACACAGGCCATGCAGCACTATGCACAGCACTCAGCCTCCAGAGCTGGAGCTGGGTGGACTGGGTTAGAATCCAGGTTCCTCCACAAATTATTCTATTTCCCCTAGCCTCATCGATAGGATGGGAACAACACATACTGTGGAAGGTTGCTACATGAGATAATGTATGTAAAGTGCTTAAAACATAGTGTAAAATTTAAACCATGTTTTCTGTTTTCTTAACACAAAACATTCTTCTTAAAACATAAAAAATAGTGTATATTTATACTGTCCCCATTTACACATACAAACATGCACACGCACACACATACACACAACCTACCTATCTCCAACACCAGCAGGGTAAGGACTATGTCTTCAATTTGTTTCCAAGACATAAGCAGGTGTTCTCAGGGACAAAGCGCATCAGTGCATAATAGTCAGGATGGGGACAAGCCCGAAGAAGAGCAAGGATCAGGACGGCCAAGTCAGAGGCACAGCTGTGGAGGAAGTGCCGCAGGCAGGAGAGCAGGGTATGCCTAAGGACAGTGCTACCAGCGGGAACCGCCAGCAACCCACCAGTCACTGCAATGGAGACACGCTGGGCAGAACCCCTGAAGGGACATCTGGGCTCAGAAACTGTTCCCACGGGCTTTGGAGCTTGGCAAAGGCCCTCTCAGTTTCCTTTCTCAGTCTAGTCTCTCAACTCCTTTTCCCCTATGTGACCTTTGGCACATATACTGTAATGATCACAAAAACCCCTACATGGCGAGGAAAGGAGGTCAGGCAAGGAGGTAACTGATGAGGACTCTAGTCCCAGCTCTGACGTCAAAGTGTTACAGAACCTCGACCAAGTCCATTCACTTCCCAGAAGGGCCTAGGGTTGATGAAGAGAAAGAACCATCAGTTAAAAAAAAAAAAAATCCTAGAAACCCTGAAGCATAAGACGCCAAGGAGAAAGACAAAATACTCTAGTCTTAACCCTGAGAATCTTTAAGCCAAGAGTTACAGGATAATTTAATGCAAATCCATTCATTTTTATATTTAAGTTATGTCCCTAGCAAAAATTCTGAATTGCCACAGCAAAAAGCATTAAAAGGCCACTTCCAAAAGAGTGTCCGTCTATGACCCCATATTTGCCTTCCAATCAGAACAGAAATGCCTGACCCAGCACCTTCTGGGAAAATCAACCTTTGATTCAAAGAGATGTTGTTCAGTGATAATTATGACAGCCACAGCCATAAAATCGGCCCACCAGGAAGTCTGAGGAGGGGAGGCAGGCAGCTGGAAGGACAGAACATTCCTCTCACCAGGAAGCAATTCTAGCTCCAAGCAAGAGATGGGTGACTTGGCGCCATAGGGGGAAAGATAATTAAAGCCATTGTGTTCACGATGAAGAAGCAGCCCCATTCACTCATGGAAGCCTTTAAGTGTCACTGGTGCCTGGAACCAAATGTAATCCTCCCAGGCTGTGGCTGGGATAGAGGGTCTGCCACAGGACAGAGTCACAGTCAGTTTGTGGCCCCGGGTGGGCACTCGGTAGTTGAGCTTGGGTCGAAACCAATCTTCTCCACAGTCCCGGTGCCCCTGTGCCATGACAATGGTGCTCATGAGTGGAGGAGCCTGTAGCTCACTGAAGGCATCAGCCATGAAAATGGCTCGGAAGAGACGCCGCAAACAAGCCGCAGTGCTCAGGCTCTGGTCCATGCTGTTGGGGGCCAAGCGGGACAAGTCAAGCTCGTAGAACTCCTTGGGATTTAAGGCATTGCCACCAAGGAGGATAAGCACACGGGGTACTATTGTCCGGGCAAAGAGACCCTCTAGGTGGCTGAGGACACTCTCCAGTTCTGCCAGGGCTTGTTGGCATTTCCTGCTGCTCACTTCAGCGGCGGCCCGAGCTTTCTTCTTCACTGCGTCCTCGGCCTGTGAGGACAAAGACCAGTGAAAGGGAAGGACGAGATGGGGGAAGCTAATGTGCTTTGAAGAACCCTGTTGGGATGCAGGAGACTTCTGGAACTGGGTTTCCATGGTCACGACACTAGGTTTTTATCAGAGGGCAATATATTTAAAAAGAAAAATGCCTTCTTTGTACAAAACCATACTTTTCCCATGCTCAGAACAGTAAAGACAGTACTGTGAAACAGGAGGACATCCAGAAATGAGAAACTAAAATAGTCAAGGAGATTTGGTGGCATGCCAGGTGGCAAATTTTGCTATGCCATGAGTGACAACAGGAAATGAGGATAATCTAGCTTAATAAAGGTGATTCTGGAGTTGGTCTTCCAGTTAAATGTGGAAAATTAAACACATGCTTATTTGTGGTCCCATCTAAGATACTACTAAATGAGAGAAAAAGGGAGGGAGAGGAGAAAAAAAAAGGAACTCCCCGGGGCAAAGAGAACTGGGAAACAGACAAAGGCAACCACACATTTTGGGGAAGTAGAAAGAAGGATGGAAGTAGAAAGTAGATGGAAAAATTCAAGGGAGCTGAATACAAAGTGCTAAAAGAGGGAGCCCCTATGAAAAGCAAAACAATTCACACACAGAATTCCAGAAGGGCTTAGGAATTGGCAATTTAGGTACCACAGAAGAGTGAACAGAGAAAGACTGAGTGAAAACCCACGTGAGAACCCTTAGATCGTCTCCCAATTTCCTCCACCCTGTCTTCTCCGGAGAGAAGACTTCCCATACTGATGTACTGGGAGTCCTCCAAAGAGACCGCTTGGTTCCTACCCAATATCCTCAGAGTGAAGTCTATGGCTCACAAGATCCAGCCATGCACACAGAGCTTTCATTGACTTTTTCTTACATATTCACCAGACACAGAATAAAAGCCTCTAATATGAAAGTCAGAGACCAAAGCAAAGAGGAAAAGGAATCCAGAAAAAAATAAGAAACTGAAAAGAACAGAGTAAAACTTCAAAACATAAAGTAATTAGGGGCACCTGGGTGGCTCAGTGGGTTAAGCCTCTACCTTCAGCTCAGGTCATAATCCCAGGGTCCTAGGATCGAGCCCCGCATCGGGCTCTCTGCTCTGTGGGGAGCCTGCTTCCCCCTCCCCGGCCCTCGCCTACTTGTGATCTCTGTCTGTCAAATAAATAAATAAGATCTTTAAAAAAAAAACAATAATTAATATCTCCACGTAAGAGAAGATCATATAGACATGAAACAACAGGATACTATAAAAAAGGAACGTGAAAAAAATTAGAAGGAGCTCTTAAGACTATGATTGCAAGGGCACCTGTGAGCCTCAGTCGGTTAAGCGACTGCCTTCAGCTCAAGTCATGATCCCAGAGTTCTGGGACTGAGCCCCATGCTGGGCTCCCTGCTCAGCGGGGATCTGATTCTCCCTCTCCCTCTGCCCCTCCCCCACCCTGACTCAGTCTCAAATAAATAAATAAAACATCTTAAAAAAAAAAAACCCAAACACTATGATGGCCAAAAAAAAAAAAAAAAAAGAAAAGAAAAGAAAATAAAAAATTACAGAAGTGTTCGAATATAAAGTCAAGGAAGTCCCCAGTAAGTAAAACTTAAAAACAAAGATGAGGGGTGATCAAGTGGCTCAGTGGGTTAAGCATCTCCCTTGGGCTCAGGTCATGATTCCAAGGTTTTAAGATTGAGCCCACATCTGGCTCCCTGCTGAGCAGGGAGTCTGCTTCTCCCTTTCCCTCTGCCATTCCTGTTTGTACTCTATCAAATAAATAAATAAAATCTTAAAAAAAAAAGAGAGAGAGAGATGAACATCTGGGGAGAAAAGACATTAAAATTAAAAGGTCAGTTCATGAAGTCCAAATGCAACAAAACAGCAGCTTCAGAAAACAAAAATGAGAAAATCCTGGAGGGCAGACTATCAAAGACTAGAGTGGAGAGAAACTAAAGCCATGGGGCTCAAACACATTCCTTACCACTGTTGAGGCTGACAGGGCCTGAAGATTCCTTAGAACCCCTTTTCACCTGCCTACCATGTACAGTCACAGCCTCCCCACCAGCTTTTGCCCAAAGGTTGTGCCTACCTGGGGAGAAGGTTTTCGGTAGAAGTGCTTAAGCTGTTCATAGGGCAGAGGCAGTTGTTGGCGCTGGTACATGATATGCTTTAGAAGTTCACAAGTAAACCGACAGCAGCCTTCCTGGCTCACAGGCCCGGGAAACACCACTGGCACCATGCAGTCTCTGGGACAAAAGGGCTCCGAAGGGTTGGGAGGTTCTTGAGTAGACGTAGTCTCGAGTAGTTCTATCTGGGGGGCGTGGGTTTCCTCTGACTTCTCATACCATTCCAAATCTGGTAGGTGCGCCGAGGGACAAGGGAGACAAAAAATTTAAAAGCCAAAGTCAGTCTTCTCATTCCCTTGTACTGGGGAGGGGACAGCCCGACACATTCCCTCCGCAAAACTCCTTGAGGGTGGTGGCGGGGAGATTCCCGACTCCAGCTGCCAAAGATCTAAGTGGCGGCGGGATGGGGAGGTGGGGAAGAGAAAATTTCGGACGCTGTGGCTAGGGCTCCGCTCAGAAAGTGGAGGCCCTGACCTGGAGAAATTCGTTTACACTAAGTGTAATCACGCGGGGTCCAGAACGCCGCGGAAAGGAAGACCGAGTGGGGACGAACCAATGGGATCCAGGACCCAGGGGGCGATGGAGTCACAGGGGCCGAGGGGGAGCCAAGAGGGATGGGTCAACGAAGACGGGCCAGAGAATGGGCCGTGGGCTAAAAGACTGGATAGCAGCTCCCCAATCTCGGGACCCCAGGCCTTACCGGGTACTGCGGCCGGGCACACCACTTCCGGCTCCGGAGCCGCCATCACGACCGCCTCCCTCTTCTCCCTGCAGTTTGAATAGGCGCTCCGCGGGGTATCATGGGAAGCCCTCGCCTCCACTTCCGGCTCGGCGGGGACGAATGGAGGCGCGGCGAGGCCACAGTGGTGGAAGCTGGGCGGGGTTGGGATTTGATCCCTGTGCTCTCTCCGAACACTCTCGCAGGGATACGCCGAGCCCTTCCCCCACAGGGAACCCACACTCTCTCAGCCGCTGAGGTCGGCCTTCCAGGCGACACTTGCCCTCACGCACCCATTCTCTCCGGCGTTCATTGTTAACTGTGCACCTACTTCGTGCCAGGCCCTGTCCTAGGTGCTGGAGCCTCTGGCAAACAAGCAGGAGTTGCTGTCCTAAGCGGTTTGCTGCCTAGAAATACGATACCGTGTGATAAATTATATACCGTGGGGTTTGCACGGGCTGTGTATAGAAGGACCGGCTCCCTAACCTAGATGGTGTGGAAGAAGGGGTGGTCCCAGTGGAAATGTATCCGAGAAAGTGTGACTTGTAGGATGAGTAAAAGTAAAGAGGAGGGCCTAGTTATCCTGGAGACCTTGAGAGACAAGAGCATCCTCCATTCAAGGAATGAAAAGAGTTCAGGAGCGCCTGGGTGGCTCAGTCGGTTGAGTGAAGAACTCTTGATTTGGGCTCAGGTCATCATCTCAGGGTTGTGACATTAAGACTGCTAGGGACTGCACTCAGTAGCCAGAGTCTGCCTGAGATTCTCTCTCTCCCTCTCCCTCTGCTCCTCACCCACTCACACGCTCTAAATAAATAAATTTAATTAAAAAAAAATTTTTTTAAGGGACGCCTGGGTGGCTCAGTGGGTTAAAGCCTCTGCCTTCGGCTCAGGTCATGATCCCAGGGTCCTGGGATTGAGCCCCGCATCAGGTTCTCTGCTCAGCAGGAAGCCTGCTTCTCTTCCTCTCTCTCTCTGCCTGCCTCTCTGCCTACTTGTGATCTCTGTCTGTTAAATAAATTAAAAAAAATTTTTTTGAAGATTTTTATTTATTTATTTGTTTGACAGAGCAAGACACAGCAAGAGAGTAAACACAAGCAGGGGAAGTGGGAGAAGGAAAAGCAGGCTTCCTATTGAGCAGGGAGCCCAATGTGGGGCTTGGTCCCAGGACCCTGGGATATGACCTGAGCAGAAGGCAGATGCTTAATGACTGAACCACCCAGGCATCCCTAAATTAAATTAAATTAAAATGAAAGAAAAGAGTTCAGATTATAAAGAGTTAAGGCTGTGGCAGATAAACAGGATCCAGATCATGGCCAAGTTTTTCAAGCACTGTTAAAAAGTTTGAACTTGATCCTATAGGGGGATGGGGAAGTTTTGAAAGCTTTAAGTAGGGAACGACATGATTAAAATTATAAATTTAATCTCTATACTGCCTGCAGTATAGAGATTACATTACAGGGAGGATGAGAGAGGAGGCAGGGATACCAATTAGAGCTAGTGACTGCAGTTACCCAAGTGCATGGGTGAAAGGGACCTGAACTGTGGTAGTCACAGTGGGGTGGAAAGAAATCGATGAACCGTAGAGATTTTTAGGCGGTCCGATGAGCATGACTTGGTGGTTGATCCCAGGAAGAGGAAAAGGGATAAAGACTACCAAGAAGACAAGCAGGTTTTTTAAGTTTAGCAACTTTATGGCCAATTGTGCCATTCGATGAAGGAGGAAACACTAGGGGAAGACGAGGTTTATTGGTGTGTGTGTAAGGAAAAAAGATAAGTTCAGTTTTCGACAGGTTGAGTTTGCTGTTCCATTGGACAGTGAAGAGATATTTAGGAACACCATTAGAAATAGAAGTGTATTGGAGAGTCATCGGTGTAGGAGTGTGTAAGATCACCCAGGGAGGGCATGTAGAATGAAGATGAGCTAGGATCCTGAAGATGCTAATTTTTAGGGGAAGAACAGAGAAAGAAAATCCTGTGGGGGGAGACTGAGGAGTATCTAGAGAGGTAGATATAAGAATAGACAAGTGTCAAGTCATGGAGGCCAAGAGGGGTGTGTCTCAGGAGGTAGGGAGCAGAGACCAAACACACCATAAAAGTACAATGATTACAATACTGTGGTGTTGGTTCAGGAATAAGCAAACAAATAAGCAACAGGAGAGAGTCCATAGCAGTGACGTGGCACCCAGCAGGGTGAGGACATGCGGACTGTGTACCCTTACTTCTTCCTCTTTCTCAACTCAGCAGCTGTGGTTCCCATGGTTCAGTCACCAAAATGCAGCTCTTTGTCCATGCCCAGGAGCTGCACACCCTCGAGGTGACCGGCCAGGAGACAGTTGTCCAGATCAAGCAAGGCTCATGTGGCCTCACTAGAGGGCATCATTCCAGAAGATCAAATTGTGCTCCTGGCAGGCACGCCCCTGAAGGATGAGGCTACCATAGGCCAGTGTGGAGTGAAGGCTCTGACCTCCCTGGAAGTAGCCAGCCGCCTGCTTGTAGGTAAATTCCACAGTTCCCTGGCCTGTACTGAGAAAGTAAGAGGGCAGATTCCCAAGGTGTCCAAACAGGAGAAAAAGAAGAAGACAGGCCAAGCCGAGCAGCAGATGCAGTACAACTGGCGCTTTGTCAAGTTTGTGCCCACTTTTGGCAAGAAGGGCCAAAATGCCAACTCTTAAGTCCATTGTAATCCTAACTCTCCACAGTATAGCCACTTAGTTCAGTGAAAAAAAAAAAAAAAACAAAAACCTTAAAAACAAACAAACAAACAAACAAACAAAAAAAAAAAAAACCAAGAGAGAGTCCAGAAACAGATCCATGTATACATAGATTTTAATATACGATGAGGGTGACTTTCAAAGCAAGTAACTTGAGACACCTCCCTATTTATTTACAAGAAAAATCATCCTACTGCACGTCTTACATAAAGGTAAATTCTAAATGAATTAAAGATCTAGGGGCGCCCAGGTGGCACGGTCAGTTTAGTCAGTTTAGCTGCTTCTCAGTTTCGACTCATGATCTCAGGGTCCTGGGATCAAGCCCTGTGTCTGGCCCACGGAGTCTGCTTCAGGATTCTCTCTCTCCCTCTGTCCTTCCCCCTACTCTTGCTCATGCTCACGCTCTCTCTCTCTCTAAAGTGAATAAATAAATCTTTTTAAAAAATGGATTAAAGGGGTGTCGGGGTGTCTCAGGTTAAGCGTCTACCTCTGGCTCATGTCCTGATCCCAGGATCCTGGGATCAAGCCCAGAGGGCTCTCTGCTCAGCAGGGAGCCTGATTCTCCCTCTCCCTTTGTGCCTCCCCTCCACTTGTGCTCCCTCTATCTCTCTCTCTCTCTCCCAAATAAGTAAATATTAAAAAAAGAATAGATTAAAGATCTAACCATAAAAATAAACCTCCAAACTCCTTGGAGAAAATATTGGGGAGTAATTCATAATCTAGGAGTGGAATTACCGTAGGCATGATACAAAACCAAGAAAGTGTATATGCAAAGATTGCTGACTTTGAATTTATTTTTTAAATGTTTCTATTTTTAAAAGATTTTATTTATTTCTGAGAGGGAGGGAGAGAGAGAACAAGCAAGGGGACTGGCAGGCAGAGGGAGAAGCAGGAGACTTGCTGAGCAAAGAGCCCAACTTGGGACTCAATCCCAGACCCTGAAATCATGACTTGAGTTGAAGGCAGATGCTTAATCAACTGAGCCACTCACATGTCCCTGAATTTAAAACTCATGTAAAGGTACTATACACAGAGAATAAATGACTAATTATATACCAGGAAAAACTCTGTGTGTGTGTGTGTGTGTGTGTATAATCCCATAGCCAAACACCTCATAAGCACCTTATAAGCAACCCCTCCAGGAAACCAAACACTTCTACTACCTTCCATATCCCAGGACTCTGATCTTCTCCTGGACAGCCATCCTTGTTCCGTTTACTCCTCTGCCAGCCTTCATTCCTATGGTAAGCTAGGTTGTTCAAGAATGGGATATCAGAATAGGTTGTCACCACTCTCACCTTTTTTTTTTTTTTTTTAAGATTTTATTTGTTTATTTCACAGACAGAGCAGAGAAGCAGGTAGAGAGAGAGGAGGAAGCAGGCTCCCTGCTGAGCAGAGTGCCCAATGCTGGGCTTGATCCCAATACCCTGGGATCATGACTTGAGCTCAAGGCAGAGGCTTTAACCCACTGAGCGACCCAGGCACCCCCTCTCTCACCTCTTAAAAGAAGTTCTCCACTTAGGAGACAAGGGGATTGGGATGAGCAAAGTGAAAACTGTGCATGTTGGGTGATTGAAAGACCCAAGAAGATGAGAGGATGAGTGTTATCAGGCGAGTGCAGCAGGCCCTGGTTATCAAGGGAGCACAGAGCTAGTGGTGGTGAGAATGTTGGGGGAATAGTTTTGGTTCTCCCTTCTGACCTCCATCCTTCTTGACATCTCTTACTGAATTCCTCAGTCCCAGCCTCCAAGTAGCAATTTTCCTGGCTGGAGTTGACTTCTGCAGCATTACCTTCCTTTCACTGAACAGGTTTGAAAAGAGAGAAGTCATGTGTGCTTTCAACCACTGAAGACCACAGAATTGGCTGGATCTGCTAAGCCTTTTTGCAGATTTTGGTTCTTCTGCTGCCACGGCTTTGGAGAGTTATGCCATGTGGACAGCAACTAAATGATCAGTAACCCACCTTCCCCCTTGTAGTCTTGAGGGGGAAGCCATGGACTCCACCAGGTCTGAACCCTTGAAAGGATCACCAGAGGTAGGTCACTGTCGTTGCTTCTAGTTTTCCAAGGAAAACTGAGGTCTGGAGGGAAGGGTCGTTTTATTTCTTGGCTGTGTGAGAGCATCTCAATGTTTGGGAAACAGGGGAAGTGGACATACGGTGAATGGTGAATCATGAGACAGCCATGGGGCTAGGAATTGAACCCTGGCGTCCTGACTCCCAGCCCAGCAACACTAGCGGCTTCTCCACTCTGCCTTTCTTGTGCACTCTCTTGTGCACTGGTTTCTGTCGCTGCGTGAGTTTACTCTTTGTCGACCGCAAGGGCCCTAAAGAGCAAGAGAGATGGCTTGGCAGGAAAGTCAAAAGTCAGTAATCCCTTGGGTTTTTGGCCAACTTTCTATTGCCGGCTACTTCTCCCAGCCACAGCCCTAGTAGTGGCTGACGTAACCCGAGCCCCAGCCCCGCCCCAAGTAGGGACGAGACCCCTCCTACCGACAGGGCTATTTTAAAACTAAACTCGTTGGGCTGGGATTGGTTCTGCTTCAAAACAAAGGGGCGGGGTAATACTCTCTACCAGCATCCTCGTAGCCCTGAGGCTGCAAGGCTGGTTTATGGGTTCGGGCCTCGTGTCTGTGGCACCGCGGTGTCTCGGGTTGCTCAAACCAGCCCCCGGAGGGTGCCAGCTGGCAATAAGGTAGTGACTACGGGGTAAAGGTGGCATAATCATCGCAACAATAAACAGCTGTAATTAGGCTAACCACCATCTGCCTCCGCCCTGTCATTCGCCCTGACTCACCCCGACGGCACGCCGGCTGTCGGGGAAGAAACTGAGGCAGGGGCGGAGCCAGCCGGCTGGAGGAACCAGTCGCCGTGAATTTTGCAGCTCTTCAGGTCCAAAACCTGTTGTCTGGCATCTCGCTAAGAAGCCAAACCAAGGAGCGCCCACAAAGCTTGATTCTGATGTAAGCCCTCCGCCTCGGGTGACTGCCCAACCTCCAGGCCGTGGGGCTCTAAACTTCCCCCTAAGGAGGCCCTAGAAACAGACCCGCTTACAGCGCGGAGATTGGGAATCGGACTACAGCTCCCCTAGGCCTTTGCGCGCAAAGGCGCGCTCCTTGACTACGCCTCGAAGCCACGCCGCGGCACCTTGAGCTGCAATGCGTCCTGGGAGTTGTAGGGCATCGGAGAGCTCATTTAAGGGAAGTCCCAGGCTTGAGGACTCTATCTCCCGTGGTGCCCCGCGGCTGTTTCTGACGCGACCCCGGGCCAGAGCAGGGTGGGGGCGTGGCCTGTGCAGGGCCCCACCCCGCTCTCCTCTGGCTGGCCGGACGCGGTGGTGGCAGTAGGGGCGGCGGCGGCTGTAGGGGCGGTAGCCCCGGTGGCGGCGGCTGTGGCGGCGGGGGGGAGGGGCCGGGCGGGGGGCTGGCGGCAGCGGCGAATGGACTCGCGGGTATCGGAGCTGTTCGGCGGCTGCTGCCGGCCCGGAGGGGGCCCGGCCGTGGGCGGAACCCTTAAGGCTAGGGGGGCCGGCGGCAGCAGCGGCTGCGGGGGCCCAAAGGGGAAAAAGAAGAACGGAAGGAACAGAGGGGGCAAAGCCAACAACCCTCCGTACCTGCCCCCCGAGGTGAGCCCCATGAGAAGTGGCGGGTGAGAGCAAACCACTCTTTCCGGTCCCGGGACTCTAGGGAGGCGGGGTAGAGGGAATTGATACCCCCTTCCGGTGTCACAACATTGGAGGGGAGAGGAGAACCCTTCCTTCCGGTCCCAGGACCCCAGGGAGTACCTTCTGTCTGGTGTCAGGACCCCAGGGAGGAAGAGTGGGGAGGGAGGATCCCCCCATTCTGATCCAGTAACCCCAGGAGGAGAAGTAGGGAAAAGGGATCCCACGTTCATCCCCTTGGAGAGAGCAAAGTAGAATGCCCTGGCCTCATCCTTCTGCTGCAACAGAAGGGAGACTGCACCTGGGATGAGGAGGCAGCAGAGTTTTTTAAACTTGTTCCACAGGGGAGGAGGGGAGTACTGGGGAAAAGAGCAATATGTTCCGTCTCTATCCCTGAGTAGTATGCGCACACATAAAAACAGACAGGCTTAAGTCCTTTTGCCCTTTGTCCTATGAGGAAGTGGGGATGGCTTCCCGCCCCATCTATCCCTATGCTATTTCATCTTTCTTAGGAAAGGAGGACCTAGGGGAAGAGCCTAAGCCGGTGGTTATCAAACTTTAGCATTTCTCAGAATCACCAGGATTGCAGCCTCACCCCTGGAATTTCTGATGCAGTAGGTCAGAGGTGGGCCTGACACTCTGCATTTCTTACAAGTTCCCAGGCAGTGCTCATGCTACTGGTCCTGGGATCATGCTTTGAAAACCATTGGCCTAGACCATCATCCTTGTACCACTTTTCTGAAGCCACCCATCCTAATTCTTCTCCTTTAGCAAGTTGATAGAAAGGAGGATCTTTGCTAATGGGAAAAGATCTCCCTTTTATTCTATGAGGTAGAGATTATGGGTGAAGACCTGTTAGAGCCTGGGAGTCAGAGGGCCATGAAGAGATGGAATGATGACAGGAAGGAATGAAAAGACAGAAATGGCCAGGGAAGAGGAGTGCCAAAATTCAGGACAGGCAGAACAAGCAAATCTCTTATCCCGTTGCACCCTAGAGGGGAAGGCTCAGGCAACAGGTTTCTTCAGCGGTGGGTCACCTGATGGAGGGAAGATGTAGAGAAGGTCGTGTGGGTGGATTCGGGTTTTCAACTGAGGCATGTGAATCTGGTTTATGGAGTCTGTCCCCTTTGTTGCATTTCCCGAGTTTCTTCTCTTCATCTCAGCCCCAACTTTGGTGCCCTGCCCCTCATTTTACCTGGGCTCATTTCTCGTCAGGCTTATAGTGACCAGTGCTGACCTCACCCTTTGGCCCTGGTCCAGAACCTCTTGCAGCTTCTTACTCTTGGTGACATCAGCTAAGAGGGGTGGGCAGGAAGGAAATGGTGTCTCCCAGACCAGTGGCAAAGAATGACCTCAGCAACCCAGGGCAAACTAGACTTCTGGGGACAACAGTTTGAGGCCCCAGGGAGAAGGAAGGGGTGATCTTAATCTACTAGAAAGACTATACCACCAGTAATCAAAGAAAGGAAGGACTGGGTTCTGTTTCTGGCTCACGTGGGTGACTCACTAGCCTTTCCTTCAGAGAGGTCCTTTGGGACTGAGTAGAGGGTTTATGTCTGAGCCGGTGCCTCTGAGGTTCCTGCTGTTAGCTGCCTGGGCCTCAGCAGGAATCAGAGGGATGTAGAGGTTGGTCAGGACTGTGCGTCATAACTGCTTTCTGTTTCTTTTCAGGCTGAAGATGGAAACATCGAATATAAAGTGAGTCTTAGGCTGGGGAGGGGCAGGTTGTCCTTGCTGGTATGGGGTGATTTTTTTCTGAGATCCTTCCAAACCCATGATATATAGGGATATGGCTCAGGGTCAAGGCTCTGTACCTCATTTTCTTGGAGGGGGACTCACTGTTAGAGGAGACCAGGGATGAGGGAGTTTAAGTGGGAAGGGAAGGTTCTGATCCTTACAGCAGGACAGGTAGGGAGCCTGTGGGTTTAGGAGGAACATCTCTGACTCAATTTTCTTATGACATCTCACCTGTCCTAAGCTGAAGCTGGTGAATCCATCCCAGTACCGCTTTGAGCACCTGGTGACACAGATGAAGTGGCGCCTCCAGGAGGGCCGTGGAGAGGCCGTCTACCAGATTGGGGTAGAGGACAATGGGCTGCTGGTGGGGCTGGCTGAGGAGGAGATGCGGGCGTCCCTCAAGACCCTGCACCGGATGGCAGAGAAGTATGTGTCCCATTCCCCCTTGGTTCTCTTCCCCTAACTCTGGAGAAGGCCTGTGAGTCCCAGTCACCTCAGGCCTAAGGGGCCAAGGAGGGCCTTTCCTCCTGCTGACTTCTTTTGACAAAGGGCTGAAGTGGGGAGGGCTTCTCCGTATTGGACCAAGGCTTTTTTTTTTTTTTTTTTTTTTAATATTTTATTTATTTGACAGACAAAGAGATCACAAGTAGGCAGAGAGGCAGGCAGAGAGAGAGGAAGGGAAGCAGGCTCCCCGCTGAGCAGAGAGCCCGATGTGGGGCTCGATCCCAGGACCCTGGGATCATGACCCGAGCTGAAGGCAGAGGCTTTAACCCACTGAGCCACCCAAGCACCCCTGGACCAAGGCTTTTTTGATTTAAGATTTGTTTGTTTAAAAGGATGTGTGATAGATTGGAGCATGGTAGGAAGTGAAGTCTGGTGTTGGGAGGTATAGGAAGGCCATTTGGTTCAGAGTGGGGTTGGAGGGTGGGGGTCGCATGGGAGAGTACAGATGAGATGTGGCAGCTGTGGCCTTGCTGTGACAGGGTCGGGGCAGATATCACAATTCTCCGGGAGCGAGAAGTGGATTATGACAGCGACATGCCCCGGAAAATTACCGAAGTGCTGGTACGAAAGGTCCCTGACAACCAGCAGGTGAGTGTACACCCTTCCGTGACCTCTCATGCCCTTGCTCCTCAGGAGGGTCCCAGACCTGGGAACCTGGGAGCATGTCCAGGTTATTATTTGGTCCCCAAGGAGTGTCAGTGCCCTTAATCTACCCATCCGTGGAGAGATGTAAGGGATATGGGGCCCTTACCTCTCGCAATTCATCCACAGTTCCTAGACCTCCGTGTGGCCGTCCTGGGCAATGTGGACTCAGGGAAGTCAACTCTGCTTGGAGTCCTGACCCAGGGAGAGCTGGACAATGGGCGGGGCCGGGCTCGGCTCAACCTTTTCCGTCACCTGCATGAGATTCAGTCTGGCCGAACCTCCAGCATCAGCTTCGAGATCCTGGGCTTTAACAGCAAGGGAGAGGTGCTTTGCAATCAGCGGGACCCAGTGGGGCCAGACCCCGAGGATGGGATGGTAGTGGTGAAGGACAGAGCCCGAGGGCAGAGTGCGGAGACTTTCTGGAGTAGTGTAGAAGACGACCCTGAGGGCAGTGAACAAACTCTGTCCCATTAGAAAACACATGGGGAACCAGCTGGATTAAATCAGATTCGGGGCTCAGGGGTAGGAGGCAGGGTCACCCAGTGACTGGTTTAGGTCCTGGCGACTCTTAAAGGGTTGGGGAGGCTGGCCAGGGACACTGAGAGCCCTGGGCTCTGGGCCAGGTGGTGAATTACAGTGACTCACGGACGGCAGAAGAGATCTGTGAAAGCAGCTCCAAGATGATCACCTTCATCGACCTGGCAGGCCACCACAAGTACCTGCACACCACCATCTTCGGCCTCACCTCCTACTGTCCCGACTGTGCCCTGCTCCTCGTCAGTGCTAACACTGGGATTGGTACGAGGCACTGGGATAGGGACGGGGCTGGAGGGGGTGGCTGACTCTCTCACCCCAAGGATCCTTGAATCTGAGAGACAGATGAACTCTCCTGTTCCCTCTGCTCCCACCCACATTCTCACCCTTCTCCCTTGCTGTCCGCCCCTCTTTTCTGAGGCAGCCGGCACCACGAGGGAGCATCTGGGGCTGGCCCTGGCCCTGAAAGTGCCCTTCTTCATCGTGGTCAGCAAGGTGGACCTGTGTGCCAAGACCACAGTGGAGAGGACAGTACGCCAGCTGGAGCGGGTCCTCAAACAGCCTGGCTGCCACAAGGTTCCCATGCTGGTCACCTCTGAGGATGACGCTGTCACTGCAGCTCAGCAGTTTGCCCAGTCACCCAAGTGAGCCTCTCTCACTGCAGAGCCCTGATCCGCAGGGAAGGCCACTGTGTGGCCAAACCAGTTCTGGCACATTTCTGTGGGTTTTCTAGGGTGGGATTTTGGGAGGGAGTCTGTGCTAGCCAGCCTGGAGGCTTGCTGGTGCCCGGGCCCCAGGAGATGGAGTGTTGTGCCAGGCATTCTGCCTTGGGCTCTGGGGTGAGCCTCGTGAGCCACATTCCTTGGCTGGCTCACAGAGAGTGGACTCAAGAGCTCCTGACAAGGTTAGCAGATAGGAGAGAAGTACCCCTGCATGCTGTCCCTGCTCCTGCCCCAGAAGCTCCCCATTGCATGCAGGGAACTCTAGCCTCTGCTTCCTGTTAGAAGCTTCCTCATCTTTCCATTCCATGCCTCCATCTACAGTATCACTCCTATCTTCACACTGTCCAGTGTGTCTGGAGAGAGTCTGGACCTGCTTAAAGTCTTTCTGAATATCTTGCCACCACTCACCAATAGCAAAGAGCAGGAGGAGCTCATGCAGCAGCTGACGGAGTTCCAGGTAATTGGCCACCTGAACGGGGCGTGAGTTGGACAATGGGGAGGGACTAATCCTGACAGCCTTGAGCCTATTTAGAGATTTTGGACTTGCCTGCCCTTATTTGGCTGGCTGTTGGTCGCATTTCCTTTGGCTGCAGGTGGACGAAATTTACACAGTACCAGAGGTGGGGACAGTTGTTGGAGGGACACTTTCCAGGTGAGTTGCTTTGCTTGCTCCCCATCCCCTTCAGCCCTCACATACCCCTACACTCAGTCATGGCCTTAAGGAGACCTTGGAGTTGTACAGAGCCCATCTAAACGATGTGCTTGTTTCTGGATCGGGCTTTCACCATGACAAGAGCTGGAGAAAGCTAGTCTGTTGACTCAGAGGGAAGAAATAGTATTGGTGTGAACTCAAAATCTCCAGGCTCCTGGGGGAGAAGTGTGGGCCTTGAGCCCCAGTTGTTATCACTTGATGTCATTTCCACGTCGGGAAATGAGAGATCTCTTAAGACTCTTTTCAAAGCGTAGGGTGTGTTTAGTGTCAAAGCCTTAGGTCTCTCTTGGCCATCACTACTGGCCTTCCTAGGCCTTCCTAGGTTAGGTGAGCCGTTAGAGTCCAAAGCTTGAGCTAGGGCCTCCTCCCCAGCCCTCTTTTCCCCCATGGAGGAAGTCTGCTTAGAGGGAAAGACTGTTCTGGGTGACCCTTGAAGAGAAGCAGGTGGCGAGGGTTGGGGGGAGGGCTGGACTGATGCCGTGCCACCTGCCTTCTGGGCTGCAGCGGGATTTGCCGTGAGGGGGACCAGCTGGTGGTGGGCCCCACGGACGATGGCCGCTTCCTGGAGCTGCGGGTGTGCAGCATCCAGCGGAACCGCTCTGCCTGCCGCGTGCTGCGAGCTGGTCAGGCTGCTACGCTGGCCCTCGGGGACTTTGACCGCGCACTTCTTCGAAAGGTGAGGTGGGAGGATGGGTTGGAGAGGGAGCACAAAGAGGAGTGCCTGGGAGACTGGTTGCTTGAGAAGCGCCTAAGACGTTTCAGAGGAACTCAGAGGGAACAGTCTCTAACCCAAAAAGCAGGTTATGTAGACTCTGAAAAGCGCTTAGAATACTCAGAATACTGAAATACAGAATGTTGTCTTGCAACCTGAATGTCCAGGAGTCTAGAAACACTAAGCATTAGAAAGAAGGATTAGAGGAAATGGAAGGAGTAAGGAAGGCTTCTAAGTGGAGAGTTTTGAGTATTGGCTTCTGAGGTCTTTGTGTTTAAAGCCCTAGAGGAAGAGGGTCAGGAGCTGGAGAGGGTGGGATGGTGGTGGGGGGAAGAGAAACTAATGCAAGGTTTGCCCTTGGTCCCGGGGCTATGCCTCCCCAGGGCATGGTGATGGTGAGCCCCGAGATGAATCCCACCATCTGCTCAGTGTTCGAGGCAGAGATAGTCCTGCTGTTCCATGCCACCACGTTCCGGCGAGGCTTCCAGGTGACGGTACATGTGGGCAATGTACGTCAGACAGCAGTGGTGGAGAAGATCCATGCCAAGGTGAGAGGGCCCCAGCCATGCTGTTTTTCCAGGGAAAGGTTAGAATTCTGCCTCCAGAAAGGAAAGGCCGGGCCCCAGACTCCCAGAGAACTCCCTGATCCCACAAAGGGGACAGAGCCTCACTCTGGGTGGGTAGAAGCCTGATTGGCCCCCTGGGGGGTGGAGACCCCAGGCTGATAGAGAACCAGATGGGAGGCCCTGTCCAGGACCAGTGATGGCCTATCTGCTGCAGGACAAGCTGCGGACAGGGGAGAAGGCAGTGGTACGTTTCCGCTTCCTGAAACACCCAGAGTACCTGAAGGTGGGCGCCAAGCTGCTGTTCCGGGAGGGTGTCACCAAGGGCATCGGCCATGTCACTGATGTACAAGCCATTGCAGCAGGAGAGGCCCAGGCCAACATGGGCTTCTGAAGTCCTCCAGGCGGGCACAGCTCCACTGCTGTCCCTACAATATATAAGGTGACATCTGCCATGCTGCCCACTGTTGGCGGCTCTGTGTGTTAATAGGAGAGGGAGAGACCGGTACTCTGCCCCATGCTCCCTGCCACCTTTCTGGAGAGGTGCCAAGTTCGGTGTGGCCAGGGAGGGGCAGTCCTAAGGGAGAAGACAGGAGAATTCAGGGCAGTGCTCATCAGCTGTGTGTCCATCTGGTTGGCTCATCGACCCTGGCAACCCCGTGGCCTGTCTACTGGAGGGAGCTGACCAGCGCCACCTTGACCCCACTGTCTAGACTGGGCATGATTCGCCGGTGCGGTCCCTCCACTTCAGGAATTGTCACAACACCTGGGGGTGGTCCTCGAGAACACACCTTTTTCTATACCTCTTCTAAAGGCCATGTAAGTTGCCCATCTCTACTTGACTGTGGATGAAAGACATTTGCTCCTGGCCATCTGGTGGCCTGGGGTCTGAAGAAATGGCATAGGGACAGTGCTCCCACGTTGTGCTGAGACATGAGGTCTGTTCCTCAGCTTTGTCTTCTTTCCCTTCTTCACTCAAGGGCCATTTCCCATTTCTCTGCTTCATAGGCCCCACAGGTGCTATTTGTCATGCTGACCCAGGCGTGGGGCTGCCAAGCTCAGGTTTGGCGTACCGAAGGTCAGCTGCATGTCAATCAGTCTTGTCCCCTCCTCTGCAGTGATTTGTTGGTTTTGATGTTGAATCAGTGTTTTACTTTCCCACACTAGTGACTGGGGATCTGACCCACAGCTCCTCATCCTGCCACCCTTGCCCCCCGTTCCTGCTCCCATATAAGTCCTCCCTCTGTTGCAGGGAACCTGGAGGAAAGGGAAAGATGTTGCCATATTTCCTACACTTTTAGGGCATGGACTCCCTCCTTTCCCTTTGTAAATGTCCTGGGTTCCCCGGACTCAGGGATTTGTTGGTTCAGGTTTCTCTGCATACCTGTGTATATATATATGTGTACATTTATACACACACACACACACACACATATATTTAAATACACGCATATATATTGTACAGAATAAAAAATGTTTTATTGAACATACTGTGCTTATGCTTAAGATACGGGCTCAGCTTCCAGAGCTAGATTCCTCTTCAGGATTAGACAAGGGAAACCCTAACACTGCTGAGCCCTGAATGGGGAAAGAACCCATCTGGTATCTCATGGAGCATTCTTTCTTTCCTCTCCCTCCTATTCTATCAGTGTTCCCCTACTGTGACCTGGCTGTTCTGGCTTATTTGCATAGCTCTCAAATGAGCAGACTAGAAAGTGAAACTGCTCCTTTTCCAGCTGATGTAAGTAACCACCCCCTCCTTGAGAAGTTGGGCCCCAGCTGTGGTCGCAGTGGTGAGGACTCTGCTTCTGCGTGGTGTCAGAGATTTGGAGATTAGCTTGCCAGCTACTTAAGAATGGATCTTAGAGTCCGGGTAATCTGGCCCTCGTGCTTTCCCTAGCAATGCAAGATCACGAGAAGTGAAGTTTGCATAGCCTGAACTGGCTAGCTTTCTGGAGCTCTGAGGGCCACCAAGCCAAACCTTAGTCCTTTCTTCCTGTTTCTGTATTCAGAGTACTGTCATGTTTTATGGGACTGTGTTTTGAGTACAGATCCTTACAAAAGAAATTTAATGATAAATGTGGCCCAAGGAAAGTCCCATAAGGCATTCGGTCTCTAGGGTATTTTTCTTTTTTTAAGAGAGAAAGTACGTGCCAGCGGGCAGCTGAGTGGGATGGGGGTGGGAGTGTGGACAGAGAGAGAGAGAGAGAGAAAGAAAGAAAATCTCCCAAGTGGGGCCTGGCACAGGGCTTGATATCAAGACCCCAAGATCATGACCTGGCTGAAATCAAGAGTGGGAGGCTTAACTGACTGAGCCACCCAGGCGCCCCTGTTCTGAGTATTAAAGTAATAGCCTCCCTATTTGAGCTCTGCTGTTTTTAAAAATATCAGTGGCTTAACTGCTACTGTAAGAAGCCTCTGGTTGAAGAACTTCCCCTTCCTCCTGTGTTGGAGACTAAAAGCTGTTTACTTCTCTCTATGCAGTGCTGATAAACAGCTATGAAAGAAGGTTGTATTCAGCAAAATGGTCCTGTAACTTTCGCCAGGCACTGACCTTTGCATATCTGTCTGCTGTCCCCTCTATAGGCTGATTGCTGGTATGCTGGGGCAGGGGTAGCATTTCTAAGGAAACAAAAGGGATGCTGCTGGTATTGTCATTACTAGTTACCCATTCCCCCACCTGCCTTGGCCTCTAAGTCCAATGAAACCAGTTTCTACCACATTGCTTTTCTATAGGACTCTTTCCAATCAATCAAAGTGTTCAAAATTTGTTCCACTTAATCTGTATAGTGCCCGAAGGAGAGGTATTGCTTCATTTTAGGTTCTTCTTTTTAATTATTAACTTTTCACTGAATTAAGTAAGGAAATTTTAGGAAATTATCTCAGTATTTTTTTAAAGACTTTATTCATTTATTTGTCTGGGGGGATGCACAAGGAGGGAGAGCAGCAGGCAGAGGGATAAGTGGGCTCCCTGCTGATCAGGGAACCTGATACAGGACTCCATCCCAGGACCTGGGGTCATGACCTGAGCTGAATGCTGGCGCTCTACTGACTGAACCACCCAGGCATCCCCTGATAACAGTATTTATTTATTTATTTGACAGAGATCACAAGTAGGCAGAAAGGCAGGCAGAGAGAGAGGGGGAAGCAGGCTCCCCGCTGAGCAGAGAGCCTGATGTGGGGCTCGATCCCAGGACCTTGAGATCATGACCTCAGCCAAAGGCAGAGGCTTAACCGGCTGAGCCGCTCAGGTGCCCCTGATAACAGTATTTAATAAGACATCTTCAGGAACCAGTGAGCTATACCTTGCTACATTAATGAAACATTTAGGAGGATAAAAAGATACATAAAGCAGTCACTCTCCCCCAAACCAGCAGCATGTACATTTTTACATTCTTAGTCCTAGTAATCATCTAAAATTACTTAATATGCATGTTTCATCCAGTAAATATTAAGCACCTATTATGTGCAAGACACTGGAGAATTCTTGCCTTCAAGAAACTACAAATCTTGTAGGAAAAGGGCCATGTACACATTATTCAACTGCTACAAGAGGAAAATATTTTTGAAGGAAGAAGTAATTTTTTTGCTACAGTGTTTTTCAGATGCTACCCTCTTCTTCTTCAAACTAAATACAGACTCCCAATTTATAAATAAGTTTGAAGAGCGGTGGGTGATGTATGAGAGGGGGGATACATAAACCATTCTTCCTACTCACTTCCCCCAACACCACCTAGTTCAGTTCATCTGCAGTTGGGTTCTCTATGTAACACAAGGTTTCACATATCAAAAAAGCGGATTTCCCACATAGAAGAAAGCAGATTAAGAATATAGTACTATAAACATGGACAAGTGCAGAAAGCTACAGTAAACTTTAAGCTCAATATTCAAACATCAGAAGGTAAGAGATGAAGAACAGGCCAGTGACCCTGAAAGCCAAGCACTACCTCTTAAATCTGTACTTCAGCGTTTAAGGAAATGTCATTGCCCTACAAACCTGGCTGGCCATAGCATCTTCTAGATCAGTGTTTTTTAAACACCGTGGAGAATCTTATTAATGTACGGATACTGATTCAGCAAGGGTAGAGGTGAGGCTGAGACAATTTCTAATAAGTTCTCTGATGACCCTCAAAATCACACTCTGCCTAGTATGATTCTAGACATGATCTAGTTCTGATCGTGACTTAACTAATCTAAACAGAGTTCTTGAACTGGTCTGTTAACAATCTGATGCTACATTAGACCAACTGTAAGAGGTAGAAGGGCCAGTGGCTAAAATTGTGGCCATAAAAGGATATTCTTGTATGAAATTCAGTATTTATTGAGCAGCTTCTGTGTATAGAGCCCTGCCCTAAACCAGTTACCACTTTAGGTCTTCACCTCACATTCTCAAACCTCAAATATTGGTCAAAATCATTATCTGAACTGCCCCTGTCGCAGAGGTTGGGGAAAAGTTTAAAAATGTTTTTTCTCACTCAGCTTTTTTGTGCCATCTTTAAGCCACATACTCTAAATACATTTCCTTAATCTCCCATAATCTATAAAGTTTATTAGTTGTACAGATGAGGAAAAGTGAGGAAAGTGTCTCTCCTAGGCTTCAAGGCCCACATATTTGTACTCTGACACTGCCTCCCTAAACTCTAATGATTAAAAACTCAAAGCAGTTTTATCTCTGCAAGATAAAGTCAGTTTTTACATCTCCGTCGGCAGTGGAATTGGAATCCATACATGTGAAGAGATGGGGGTTTTAAGTCAGCATCTAACTGGACTATTTCTCTTACTAAAAATTTCATGAAGTTACGGATTTCCTTGCAAAGTGAGCATATTTCCATCTAGTTTACAGGTAAAATATTAAAACCCTGCAGCAAGCCTGAGGGCAGCACTAGTGTGTTAATGGCTTAAAGAATGATTCCAATGTCTGCATGCCCTCAGGCCTAGGGCGTTTATTACTGGAGGCTGAAGGGCTCTTGGGATTTCTTTTGCTTTGAGGAGAACTGGCAGGAACAGCCTCTGAGTTTGAGGAGTGGGGCTGCAGAAAGGATTTTTGTAACTCCAATGCAAAATGATAGTCCATGTGTTCCGGCATCTCCCATACAAGTACCAGAGAGCCACACTTCTCACAGGGTATTTGGTCCTCAGATGCCACAGGATTTGGGGTAATAGTTGATTTCTGAGCCACCTCCAGAGCATAGCTGGAAGCTAAAGAAGCAAGCCTGCTTGGGCTGTTCTGTGCCAAATCCATCTCTGTAGGAGTTGTTTCAGAGGATCCTAGCTTCAGTGCTGCTTGACAGACAGGGGTGCAATCTGGATACTCTGTTGGAAGATAGTTTGTTAACTGTTGAGGGCTAGACTGTGGATATTGTGGAGGGAAGAAAACTGAAGAATTACTAAGCTGTTTCTGCTCTAGAATTAGACTCTTCTGCTTAAAGAAGGGCTCAGTTCCCGTAGCGCGACTGGTTTGGAAAGGTAAGGAGGCCTTGGATGGTGAATTGCTCACGAGGGCCTGGGTAGTGGCAGTAAGAGATGACAGTGAAGCTTCTTTGACTTTCTGCTTTTCTGCAGCTTTTTGGAAGAATGATTCCAGAGAAGTGGTTGGTTTCTTAGTGGCTGTCACTGCTGGGCCACAGGGAGTCTTAGCTTCTGAACTGGTAACTGGCACCTTTGGCAGAGAACTTGGGTCATTGCTCAAGAAGGTGGTGATGTCTGTGCAAGATGAAGGGGCAGAGGTGGAGAATTTGGTAGCACAGAGGAAGACCATTGTGAGGGGAGGGGACCTGTATAGAAAGTAAAGGAAGATTAGTACCAGGTCACAGATACAGTTTGTAAATGACTGGGATTATGATTGTGCCACAGGAGGAAACTATTACTGCAGTGTTCTTAAATTTTAGGGCATCAGATTAATACATATTCAGTAGACCTGGACTAGGCAGAGAATATGCCTTCCTAACAAGTTCCTAGGTGATGCTGGTGTTGCTGGCTCAGGATCACACCTTGGGAGCTGCTGACCTGGTGAACACCTAACCAGGTCAGATATACAAAATGGATCCCCTGGCAGCTAGGTATTCATAAGATATATCAGAAGATATATAATAGCAGTTGTAATTCAGGATCGAGGCAAGAAATTTTTATTCAGGGCAACAAAAAACTTTAGAATATTTAGACTGTAAGTCTCTTGAAAAAAATCCTGTTACCCATTCTGTTTCTATAAAGGGTACCACCTAACCCTCATTCTGACAAACTTTCAACTTGAATTTCTAGAGAATGAAATCCCACAACTGGAATTACCTATCCTAGTCTCAGAAACATTTCAAGAAATTCATGCCAGAGTTACTTATTATGTCAATTATTAAAATAATTTTCACATAAGTTGTATTTCAGAAGGTAAAACTTGCTTTTATATACAGATTAGTACCTTAATGCGGTAAAGAGTAAATGCCTTTTTAAAACTGTTAGGACGGTATCTCACTGTTCTCTGGTTTCTTGCTTTTGAACAGTCTTAGAATCAGATCATTTGATGCTTCCCTTTCAATAGGTTTCACACTCCTGGTAAGTATTTGTTAGAGTCTGTTTCATATGAACACAAATTTATAAATGATAAATTTATCATTTAGTTCAGTGAAACTGTTTCAGTATTTGAAAATAAACACATGTACCAGGAAGTAGAAGCTAAACAAATTATTCTACACAAAGAACAAAGATTCCAGCTTTAGCGACCCCATCATATTGTAGGTCTGCACATACAATAGTAGTACCCACATAGATAGATAAGCAATTAACGTAGGTGTTCAATGAAACTTTTGTTGTCTGTTTGTTTATTTATTTATTTATTTATTGTTGAGTTGCATTAGTTTCAGGTTAAACTTTTATCACCTTTAATACAGACCTGTAAGTAAGCAACCAATTTATGTTTCTCACATAATTATATTTCCATTGTGAATCAGGAGTACTTTTTTCAATGTAACAAGCAATGTTAAATCAACAGAGGAATCCAATACTGAAAATCATTAATATCAGAACAATAAATGAACACATTCCAATGATATATTTAGTTATTTTTCATTACTAAATGAAGTGAAATTTAATATGACATTCAGTATTATACCAGTGGAGCTTGTGATTGAGCTGGGATGTTAAATTGAGACTATCAATAAATACAGGTCACTTTCATTTTCAAGTGTTTTAAGATAATCTTATCAAGTTCTAAGATAGAACAGTCAAGTATTGAGAGAGAAGTTGCCAAATGTATTCTTGAAACTTGAGTTCCATACTCACACATGCAACTGGCCCTTCCCTCTGACTGCAGCAGAGGTGGGGATAATATTGGTTTACTCTGCCTCTGAAACCCACCCCTGAGAACTGGAATGCGCCACATGTAGGCAAAGAAGCGGTAGCTGAGCTGCCTTGTTTCTGGTGTTTCTGTTGTGCTCTGCCATTCCTCTCTGTGACCTAGTAGAACCTAGCTAGATTCACTACCAAGAACGTATTCTTGCTGGAAAGCTGTATACCCACGAATTTTAGATCAAGTCAAGGTATAAGTGTCTTCTGAGAAGACAAGCTAGAATTTGACTCACCAGTCAGTTTTGATTCCTGAAGTGTTACAGTTCCTGATGACAGCAAACGCATCACGGCTCATCTTGTGAGCATCATAGCGGGTAAGAGCACAGCAGCGGCGTGTGCTGCTGAGACGTCTGTCTCCCTGTACACGAATGATCACAGCCAACTGGGTGGCCACCCTGTCATTCTGTGGGTATAAAAGGATTGAGACCAGAACTGAAGTTATTGTGAGCATCTGGATTCTATATATTGAACTGTGTGAGGAGGAAATTACAAGAACCAGGGTGACAGAATGGTTTGGAAATAAACATAATTAATACTTTAAACAATGAAGTGACAAGAATCTTACACGTCCAGAATTACTTTTGGCATAAAGTCCTTTTAAGCTTAAAGACATGAATTTCTGGAAAGATAGATACAGATCCCTACTATGTTGCATTAGATACAAAGTGGGAAGAAAAGCCCCACTTTAAGGCTTTTAAAGCCTATGAAGGCTTATAAGGAGAAATGAGAACAAAGCGACACCTAGTGAGCAAAGGCAAGTAGGCCCATAAGAACTGGGATCCTCTCTCTCTTTAAGTGGCCCACCGAAGAACAAACATTCATCACCACCAATTCAGCTGACAAGGGGCAAACAGGTAGTTGTGGGTGATATCTGACAGTACAGTTGTTGACTTGTAGGACTCTTAGATGTGGAAATATGAGAGAACGTATCAAATAATACCATCAGGAAAGTACAAAACCCCACAGAATGGGAGAAAATATTTGCAAATGATCTGACAAGGAACTTATACCCCGCATATATAGAGAACTCTTAAAACTCAGTAATGAAGAAACAAACCGCTTCAAAAACGGGCAAAGGATCTTGACAAATTTCTCCAAAGAAGATAAGAAAATGGCCAATAAGCACCTAAAAACCATAATGAGATACCACTTCACACCCACTAGTATGGCTAAAATAAGAAAAAGTAACAGGATATAGTGAAATTAAAACCTTTTTACATTGCTGGGAATATAATGTAGCACAGTAACAGTCTGGTGTTCCTCGAAATGCTAAATATAGTTACCATGTGAACCACCAATTCTAATCTTAGGTATATACCTAAGAGGAATGAAACATATGTCTACACAAAAATCTATACATGAATGTTCATGGCAACATGGTTCATAATAGCCAAAAGGCAGAAACAACTCAAATATCCATTCACTGATGAATAGATAAACAAAATATGGTATATCCATATAATAGAGTATTATTCATTCATAAAAGGACAAAAGATACTGATACATGTGCCAGTATGAGTGAGCCTTGAAACTATTATGTTAACCAAAAGATTTCAAGCCAGCAAAAAGGCCACATATTGCCTTAGTCCACTTATGTGAAATGTCCAGAATAGTAAGTCCTATGAAGACAAAGCACACTAGTGGTTGCCTAGGATTGGGTGAGTAACTGCTAATGAGTACAGGATTTCTTTTCTGGGTGATGAAATATTCTTAAATTGATTGTGGAATGGATGAACAATTCTGAAATATACTAAGTAGAAACTACTGGGCTGTATACTGTAAATGGGTGAATTTTATGGCATGTAAAATATATAATCAATAAAGCTATTTCCCAAAGATTTTATTTTTTTAAATTTACTTATTTGAGAGGGAGAGGGAGAAGTAGGCTCCCCCACTGAGCAGGGAACCCGATACAGGGCTCGATCCCAGGACCCTGGGATCATGACCTGAGCTGAATGCAGATGCTTAACCAGCTGAGCCATCCAGGCACCCCAATAAAGCTATTTTTTTTAAAGGAAAGGATAAAGAAACTAATCATCAGATGTCAAGTCTTTGACTTCATACTCTATCTCTAAAACTGCCAGTACTACTCTGTCACCTGGACTGTGTTTAAGTTCCAATAATTTATAGTCTAATCCCTGAATGCCCTATTTAATGGCTCTGTACTTTGAAGAAGATCCACTGTATATTCAGGACTGCAGGAGAGATTAAATAAGAAATATCCCAAAGAGTAGAGGCAAATAGTAAGGAGGGAGATGGGGTAGTCAGTTCATATATTCACAGATCTAGGCTTTCAAAGATCATGTCGAGTTTTATGGAAGGACATAAAAGATTTCCTAGTCTGGTATTTTTTTTTTTAAAGATTTTATTTATTTGACAGAGAGAGATCACAAGTAGGCAGAGAGGCAGACAGAGAGAGAGAGGAGGAAGCAGGCTCCCTGCTGAGCAGAGAGCCTCATGCAGGACTCTATCCCAGCACCCTGAGATTATGACCTGAGCCGAAGGCAGCAGCTCAACCCACTGAGCCACCAAGGCGCCCTCTGGTATCTTTCTGTATCTTTGTCTCTACTACTTCTCCAGGTAAGCAACAACTGGTATTTAAATCCCAAAGCTCACCCCAAGAATAAAGAAAGAAAATCTTACATCATTTCGGTCCTTGATTAGTCTCTCCTCTAGTTCATGGGCTAATTGCAAAAGCCACCATTGTACCTAAAAAAGTGTTGAGACTTTAATCTTTAAAAATTTAAAAATTCTAGGTTTGTTATAATACTAGATGGAGGATTTGTTCTGTTCTCCCACAAATGTAAATGTACAATAAAGTCTCCTCCATAACCAAGGGATCACCAGATCATAGACCTTTTCTGACCTGCCCTAGCTCAAGATTGTCATTTTCTTTTCTGGCTGACATGCCATCAGGTGAACTTCAGGCATGTTTCAGCTCTGAGAAAAATAACACACACAAACTTGGGGCATAATATCCCAGGCCTTCCACATTACCACCTATCAAAAAAAAGAAGTAATTTCATTTCGAATTTCACTTAGTTCCATTTTATTTCTTTTTGGATGGAAAATATAATACATAAAGCTCAATTTTCAACACACACACACACACCCCTTCCTACTTTACAACAGAAAGGTTCCATCTAACTTATTAAATGTTCTGCAGTTACCAAAATCTAACCCCTTTAAAAGAGGCAATGTTCAAGAAGGCCTGCCTACCTGCTCCTGAGTAGCCAGAGCCGTCTTTCCTGGGAAGTTCTTGCTGCAGCCAATGGTTTTAGGTAGTTTCCTGGGTTTAACTGGATCATGCTCAATCCCACGGCACATGGCATATAGCCAAGATCTAATAAAAGCAGCAAAAAAACTTTAAGGTAAAAGCAAATGATTATTCTTGTTAAAGTAAAATACCTACATTGCGCTACCCTTTTATTTCCTTCATGGAAAAGGAAATTTTGTCTAAAATTAAGTATACCTCACCTCTGACAGAATCCCTGTACTTCCCAAAGAAATCTAGTGCAATATATGCCAAGGAGAGGGACACTTGATTATGCTTTTTAAAGCCAAGTCATTTATATTTTTGGAAAAGCACGGAGCAAGCCACTGATTCATATCCCCCAAATTTTGGGTATTTACTAAAAGATTTTAAGCATTTTAGCACACAGAAATGATGTATATATCCAAGCCTATCAACCTACTTAGGTAAATGAAAAACTACTCCAGAGAGGCCACAGTGATTTAATATTTTAAAGCAAAAGGACCAATGAAATTACCTCAAGGAACAAATGTTAAAGATAGGTCTAAATTTTACTGGGTGCTTTTGTCCATATTTGAAATTAGCATCTCCATAAAGTTTATGATTGAAAAGTATTAGGAATCGCTTACCCATTCTTCTCCCCAAAATGACTCTGGAGCTGAGATTCAGTGAACTGAGTAAGTTCACCCATGTATTCCACCCCCAGGATTTCAATGACAGAGGCACCTAGTTTTCCTCCAAGACTACGGCTAACAAAAGAGATAAAGAATTTATAGGTCACATCATAAATATCTGGTTAGCAGCAGACATAAGAAATTTTGCTTGTGTAAGTAACTCTCCTGAGGATTCAGGGAAAATGAGAGCACTTATTGGTCAGTCTTAGTCTTATAAACTATTAATTTTCTAATGTAAGACTGGATGATTCTGGAAATTCAAATACACTAGGAGTTAAGACCTGGGAATATTAACAATAGCATCAACTAAAGGTTAAAGTCATTGATTAGTCTTCAAGTCATCTGTACATACATCGGTATGTAAAACTTTTAATTGTACAGGATCTACTATCCCATTTAGGGGTTAAAATTCTCACCCCAGGGGTGCCTGGGTGGCTCAGCCAGTTAAGCATCTGCCTTTGGCTCAGGTCCTGATCCCAGAGTCCTGGGATAAAGCCCCACATGGGATCCCTGCTCAGTGGGGAGACTGCTTCTCCCTCTTCCTCTGCCGGCTGCTCCCCCTGCTGTGCTCTCTCTCTTTCTGTGTCGAATAAATAAAATCTTTTAAAAAAGAATATAATAATAATTATTAAGCTTGGTCTTTGAGGCCACCTATAATCTGTTCTCGACCTACCTTTTCAGTACTATTTCTCTCACATAATTCTTTTTGGTCCAGTTAAACTAGTTTAAGTCCCAGCTCACTGAAAATACCTTATACTTTTCCTCTCTGTGTGTTCAAAACATTATTGAAATCAGAATTGTTCTTCATTTCTCATCTGACAAAACAAAATGTCATGTCTTTTTCATAAATCCTCAGATCTCTTTTCCATGAACTCTGGTAACTACCTGTACAACTCACTTAGCAACTACTCATGTACAGTCTTTTTTTTTTTTTTTTTTTTTAAGATTTTATTTATTTATTGGACAGAGAGAGCCAGAGAGTACAAACCAGGGGGTGAATGACAGAGGGAGAAGCAGCCCTCCTTCCACTGAGGGAGGGAGCCCGATGTGGGCTAGATGTGGGGCTGGGATCATGACCTGAGCCGAAGGCAAATAACCAACTGAGCCACCCAGGCAGGTCAGTCATGTACAGTCTTTTTTTTAATTTTAAGATTTTATTATTTATTTGACACACAGAGATCACAAGTAGGTAGAGAGGCAGGCAGAGAGAGTGGGGGCAGGGGTGGGGGGAAGCAGGCTCCCTGCTGAGGGGAGAGCCCAATGCAGGGCTCCATCCCAGGACCTCGGGATCACGACCTGAGCCAAAGGCAGAGGCTTTAACCCACTGAGCCACTCAGGCGCCCCAGTCATGTACAGTCTTGGTAGCACTTTCACTGTTGCTTTCAACTGTTACATCTTGTCCCTTCCACAATATTTTACGCCACTGTCAAAGACACACATTGGTATGGTCAGCTTAATTATTCATGTTGTTTAGCTTTTTCTCTCATACGTAGTTTGGGAGTAATTCAGCAGCCCTGAACACCTTGATCTCATATTAGAAGAAAAATAAGTAAAATTTCTATTTGTTTTGTTATTTAATAACAGACTTGAATAAAAAGGCTATAGGAAAATTAAATATATAGCTAAAAACCAGTTCATTTTTAAAATTCAGGATTAAATAACTTCCACAGATAATCCAGAATTGAACGTTCATTAGGAACAAAAGTCTCTGTGTTTTTCAAAATCTCCTGTGTTATCACCCTTCTACCTTCCTGGCTATGGCTACCTACTTTTCCTGGCTTCAGTCTTTCATAAGGAGCAGAAGAAACCAGAGAGTGCCCGCATGAAGTATGTGAGTGAAATGGAAGGTACTCCTTGAATACTTACATTTTGCCAATAGGCATTTGGCTGAAGAGCTGCGGGACTGACCCATGTGAGACCAGGGTCTGGCGGTTGGGCTTGTTCAGTCCACAGGCCAGTTTTGCCAGGACCTGGAGCATGGAAAGGATAAAAACTTCCTTACTGCCAACCTCACCCACACAGAGAGTTGGTGAATATTAACACACACAAACAAACACAGGCACTGCTTAAGGGCTGTAACTAATGGTTTCCACATTAAAATGAAAACCAAAACCAGAAACTCAAGACCTCTCTAAACCTTGGTATCCCACAACATCCTCAGTGGAAACTATGACCCATTATCATCCTCATTGTTCTTTCCACATCTTCTATTCTGTTTTCCTTTGTCATTTTTCCATCCCCATCTATTCCTTAAGGCTCTCTGACTTCAAGAGGGTAAAAAGCCCAGAGAAGCTGCAGAAGAAACTTCTATACGATGCATTTCTTGGCATGTCCATATAAAAATGCTGAAGCCAACCTGTTTTACCCTACCCCATTTATTTACATTACTTGATTAATTTTTGAGTCCTGGATTTAACACAGTTTACCATAATTTAAGTTATCTGTGATAGAGATTGGACTCAAAATGATCATCGAATTAGTATACATCTTATAATAGAAACAAGACTTCAAAATGAAAAAAACCCTACGTCTTTGAGAACTCTTTTGAAAGAATAAGGTGCTTCAGTGGTAGCATTTCATAAATTGTAACTGGCAGGAAAAGTATAAAATTATCCTTTAAATTCATTGGAGATATTCTCTGGAACTTCTCCTAGGCAATATTTAGTCTTATTTAAATTACTACAGTGGGACTTTGGTTTCCCCTCCCTTCACCCAATCACAAAAATATTCTAAAACTCTGTGGGATAGTTTGGTGATTGGAGGAACGGGGCAAAGGTAGAAACTAGGAATAATCAGGCACTGCCCAATTATTGAGCCTAGTTAGAAGGGGATGAAGATCCCAGACCCTCACTGTACTTTAATAAAACCAGTTATTCAGCCCCTGATTATTGATAATTATCTGTGGTCCCTATACCAAAACAGTGATCCAAATTAATAAAATTTTATTATTCTATCTTTCTTACTGCTCAATAGAAAGGAAGGAATAGGCAAAAACCTACTCAGGCAATTCCATGAAAGTATTGAGATAATACTAGGATATTCAGCAAGTGAAAAGAAATAGGTTTGTATATAAAATTGAAAGATTGACATTTCTATACATAGTTCAGTCATTAAGGAAATATTTTGGACACAACTATATAAATAAGCATTTTCTGCTGGTTTTTCAGACTGCTTCTTAGGCAAGTACATGTTCAAAGACAATTTCCCTTGTTAGAGAATTACCCAGGCTTTTGTTTGGTCTGCAAAATATTTTTTTTAAAAGATTTTATTTACTGGAGAGAGAGAGAGAGGGAGGGAGGGAGGTAGAGAGAGCACAGAGGAAGAGGGAAAGCAGACTTCCCGCTGAGCAAGGAGCCTGATACACTGCTAGGCTGGATCCCAAGAGCCTGAGATCATGACCTGAGTGGAAGGCAGCCACTTAACTGACTGAGCCACCCAGGTGCCCACACAAAACAAATCTAAATAGAAACCCCTTTCAAAGTATGCATGTAATGGTTTAAATGCCCCACTCATATCCATCCATGCTGCATTTAACTAAGATATGTTTCTCCTTGAAACCCACTATTAGCCTTCACCTTATTATGTGAAATTCCAGCTGAACACTGAAAGCCCGTCTCCTTCTCTATGGCTGCTCTCATTTCCTCCACAATCACTGCTCCAACAGTGAGCTGCAGGTCTGGAGAGGTGGGGTTATCAATCTGAAGAGAATCAAGCCATTGAAATAAGCCTTGTTTTCGCGTCTCCTCTGAAAAAATTGAAAGGCTGTATTTAGACATTTTTTTAAAGTCAGGATTTTGTGTTCTCTAATACAGAAATGCTTCCTTTTCACAGTACTTTAGCTAATGTATGTTTTCTTTTCTGTTTTTCTGTTGGTTTGTTTTTTAAGAGAGAGACAGAGAACATGAGTGGAGAGAGGGAGATGCAGAGGGAGAAGCAGTCTCCCCACTGAGCATGGAGCCAGATGTGGGGTTTGATCCCAGGACCCCAAGATCACAACCTAAGCTGAAGTCAGACACTTAACCAACTGAGCCTCCCAGGTGCCCCAATACGTACGTTTTCAAACATAAAAAAATGGCTATTGTTTAAACTTCTGGGTAAGAGAGATCAATTTCTCCTTCCTATCAATTCCAGCAGCCTCTGCTTCAGCGTAGGCTGAAACTTATAATATTTAACAAATATTTTTTATTAATGTAGTCTTTCATGATTTATGATTTTTATTTTTTAAAAGATTTTATTTATTGGTGAGAGAGACAGTGAGAGAGAGCATGAGAGAGGAGAAGGTCAGAGGGAGAAGCAGACTCCCCGTGGAGCTGGGAGTCTGATGGAGGACTCGATCCTGGTCCTCTGGGATCATGACTGAGCCGAAAGCAGTTGCTCAACCAACTGAGCCACCCAGGTGTCCCTCATGATTAATGATTTTAAAGTACATGTTTTCTCTCTCCGGTTCTCTGGAACTTACTTTTTCCAACCATCCCTTGTACCTTCTCCCCCCAAGAATTCTGTTATTCAATTAGAAAATACTCAGAATTAAATCATGCTTCAAAATAAATGCATTTATATATTTTTAGAGACTGATTCTCCTGGTGAGTAGCTAAAATTCTGGTGAGACACTAGTTTTTTATTCTACTGACAAGCTACTGAAATTAGATGTAGCTTTGGACTCAGGGCCTTGAAAATATTTTATTATACAATTAGAACTAGTCAGTTTTGAAAAAGCCTAAAAAATGATTATAAAGCAAGGGAGGTAAGTATATAGAAAATCTAGACATGCTGGTTTAGACAGACAGTAATGAGGTATGAACAAGGCAAGAAAATACACTCAAATTATTGTGAAGAGGTATTAGCAAAGGTTCACATATATAGAGGAGGAAGATGAGCACACAGAAGTATTTTCCAACTCTTTTTTTTTTTTTTTTAAGATTTATTTATTTGAGAGAGAGAGAGAGAGAGAGAGATCACAAGTAGGCAGAGAGGCAGGCAGAGAGAGAGGTGGGGAAGGAGGCTCCCCGCTGAACAGAGAGCCCCATGCCCGCAGGCCCGATCTAGGACCCTGACATCATGATCCAAGCTGAAGTCGGAGGATTAACCCACTGAGCCACCCAGGCGTCCTGTATTTTCCAACTCTTGATGACTGCTGCTTCTCTCATTTGCTGGCTTATCTTCTCCCTCTAACACTCTGGCAGATACTGAGCAACACTGTCTTATCTGTATCCGTGCTTTTTTTCTCTTGGTGAACTGGTACTGGCTTACGTTTCAATTTGCTTATGCTGAATGCACACAAATCTTCATCTCTAATCTCAAACTCTTAAACTCTAATCCCTTAGCTCCACCTCCGCACAGAATACCTCTTCTTGAATTTTTCATTATAGTTTCAAACCATTATAGTTTCAAACTATAGTTCACTATACTCTCTAAACTTAATGAAAATCAATCGTTATATGTTCCTTCTCAAATATTCTTTTTTCCAAACAACTCCCTATTCCTCCCTCCCTCCCTCCCTCCTTTCTCTTATCTCTCTCTCTTCCTTTCTTTTTTCCTTTCTCCCTGTCTCTTTCTTTTTTTCTTCCTCTTTCTCTCCCCTCCGCTCTCCCTTCCCTTCCCCCCTTTTTAAAAAAAGATTTTATTTATTTGACACAGAGAGAGAAAGAGAGATCACAAGTAGGCAGAAAGGCAAGCAAAGAGAGAAAGGGGCAAGCAGGCTCCCTGTTGAGCAGAGAGCCAGATGTGGGGCTCAGTCCCAGGACCCTGAGACCATGACCTGAGCCGAAGGCAGAGGCTTAACCCTCTGAGCCACCTAGGTGCCCTCCCTTCCTCTTTCTTTCTTCTCTCTCTCTCTTTCCTTCTTTCTTTCATAGGCTCCATAACCCCTCATGGAGCCCAACACAGGGCTTGAACTCACAACTCTGAGATTAAGACCAGAGCTGAGATCAAGAGTTGGATGCTTAACTGACTAAGCCACCTAGGCACCCCACAACTCCCTATTTTTATTAAAGGTTTAAAATTCCAATAATATTGGCTTCCTTTCTTTTCTCTTTTATTCCCCATTATTTGGTCGATTTTTTGGTCAACAAAACCACTTCAAAGTATTTCATATATCCATTGCAACCTGCCCTATCTTGTTCAGCTTTTCTTCATTCTTGCCCAGACCACCATAACTCCTAAACTACCCTCTCCCTGAATGCATTTACACAATGCCCATGAATGAAATATTCTCAAATACCAATGTTATCCATCTTATCCTCTCTTCAAAACCAATGTTAGGGCACCTGGGTGGCTCGGTCAAGTAAGGGTTTCTGTCTTCGGCTCAGGTCATGATCCTAGGGTCCAGGGATCGAGTCCTGCATCAGGCTCCTTGCTCAGCCTGGAGCCTGCTTTCCCCCTGCCTGCTGCTCCCCTGCTTGTGCTCTCTGTCAAGAAAATAAATAAGATCTTAAAAACAAACCAACCAACCGAAACTGTTGTTAGCTCTCTCATACCTATAGAATAAAGTACCAACTCTATAAAACTGGCACTGAAGACCATCTGGCCTTTTCAATTCATCTTCCATTAATCTCAAATTTGTTATATCCTTAAATTTCCTGAACATACACTGTTTCAACTTTAAGACATCCCTTATCCTATTTCCCTGTTCTTCTTTCCTTTTTTTTTTTTAAATATTTTATTTATTTATTTGTCAGAGAGAGAGGGAGAGAGAGCAAGCACAGGCGGACAGAATGGCAGACAGAGGCAGAGGGAGAAGCAGGCTCCCTGCCAAGCAAGGAGCCCGATGTGGGACTCGATCCCAGGAGACTGGGATCATGACCTGAGCCGAAGGCAGCGGCTTAACCCACTGAGCCACCCAGGCGTCCCCCTGCTCTTATTTCTGATCTTCCTTTGCTTAAATACTACTCAGGGCACCTGGGTGCCTCAGTTGGTTAAGCAACTGCTTTCGGCTCAGGTCATGATCCTGGAGGCTCAGGATTGAGTTCCACATTGGGCTCCCTGCTCAGGGGGAAGTCTGCTTCTCCCTTGGGCCATTTCCCTTCTTATGCCCTTTCTCTTTCTCTCTCAAATAAGTAAAATCTTTGAAAAAAAGACTTTCTTTTAAAAAAATATTATTTATACTTCAGGGTTTATTCAAGCTTCATCTATCATGTGGTATTCTCCAACTAGTCTAGCTAACTTTGGGGTGCCCCGTTAAAGTCCTTTAGCTCTTATCTGTAAAACATATAGCATAATTGTTAAAAGAATATTCTGTAGTTAGGCAGTGTTCAAATACTGACTTTAGGGCGCCTGGGTGGCTCAGTGGGTTAAGCCGCTGCCTTCGGCTCAGGTCATGATCTCAGGGTCCTGGGATCGAGTCCCGCATCGGGCTCTCTGCTCAGCAGGGAGCCTGCTTCCTGCCTCTCCATCTACTTGTGATTTCTGTCAAATAAATAAATAAAATCTTAAAAAAAAAATACTGACTTTATCACTATGTGGCTTTGAACAAGTTCTGTAATTCTCTGTTTCAATTTCATGGTCTATGACATGAGTTTGAGTACTGTATCATAGGATTATTGTGAGGAATTATATATGTGTGTATATGTGCATATATGTGTGTGTATGTGTATACATACATATATATATATATAATCTTATATAAAGCTCCTTAGCAGTGTCTTGCATGTGTTAACAACAGTAAATATAACATCCTTTTTTTGTTTGTTTCTCATGAATTTATTAAATTATATTTGATAGGGGCGCCTGGGTAGCTCAGTGGGTTAAAGCCTCTGCGTTAGGCTCAGGTCATGATCTCAGGGTCCTGGGATCGAGCCCCGCATTGGGCTTTCTGCTCAGCAGGGAGCCTGCTTCCCCCTCTCTCTATGCCTGCCTCTCTGCCTACTTGTGATCTCTGTCAAATAAATAAATAAACAAATAAATAAATAAATCTTTAAAAAAATTATATTTGACAGTTGAAGCAAAAATTAAAACCACTTAGTATTTATTAGGTTTGGGAAAGGAAAAAATAAGAATTTATTGAAATTGTGGGATTTGGCGGGCATTTTTCCCAAGTTCTAGAGCTAAATTTGCTTTGCTTTATATTTCTTCATTATTGCTTTCCCAAATTAGGGAAATTTGGGAAATTCCCAATCTTGTTACTCTATATCCATTTCAATTGAACAGGGCCACAAAAGATAAGCATTTCGCTTATCTCCTTCTCTAGTTGATAAGAAGAATCTATACCATTTTGGTTTTTCTCTGATACACTGAAGTGGACCAGAAGAAGATTCTGGCAGTTTTGGTGTAAAATGACCACTAGAACTGAGAGACTTCCCCTTTCATATTGAATTATCTCAGCAGCTTTGTGGAAACCAATTGACCAAAAAATATGGCACTCTATTTGTGTACTTCCTATCATCCTGTACCATGGATCTGTCTCATCTTACACCAATATTACACTGCTCCAGTTACTGTAAATTTATAGTTAAATCTTAAAACCAGAGTGTTTAAATCTTCCAACTGAGTTCTTTTTCAAAGTTGTTTGGCTACCCCACATCCTTTGCATTTCCATACAAATTTTCAAGTCAATTTGGCAATTTCTACAAAGTCCTGCTGAGTCAAGAAGGGAATGCAATGAATCTTAGGTCAATTTGAGGCAACCTGAGCTCTAATAACATTTAGTCTTTTGATCCATGAGCATATTATATCTCTCCATCTATTTCATTTTTTTTAATTTTTAAAAAAGATTTTATTTATTTATTTGACACAGAGAGAGATCACAAGTAGGCAGAGAGGCAGGCAGAGAGAATGGGGAAAGCAGGCTCCCTGTTGAGCAGGGAGCCCAAAGTGGGGCTCAATCCCAAGGCCCTGAGATCGTGACCTGAACTGAAGGCAGAGGCTTAACCCACTGAGCAACCCAGGCACCCCCATTTATTTAAATTTTCTTCTCAGGCATTATGTTTTATAGTTTTGTTTTTGTTTTCTTGAGAAAGAGAAAGAGAGAGCAAAGTGAGGTGAGGGGCAAAGGGTGAAGCAGACACCCCACTGAGTAGGGAACCCAACGCAGGGCTCAATTCTGGGACTCCGGGATCATGACCTGAGCCAAAGGCAGATACTTAAATGACTGAGCCATTCAGGCACCCCTGTTTCATAGTTTCTAGTTAACTAGTTTTTCATATATATATATATTTCACCTATATACATTTCTCTAATAATTTCATGATTGTAATGCTATTGCAATAACATGGCTTTTTAAATTTCAATTTCCCATCTTAAATTTTAGTGTGTATAAATGCTACTGATTTTTACATATTGACTTCATCCCCTGCAACCTTGCTAATCTCACTTATTTTGGGGGGAAGGGTGGGGTAGATTCTTTATGATTTCTTACAAACATGGTTATGTCATGTGGAAAGTTTACCTTTTCCTTCACATCTAAATATCTTCTATTTCCCCTTCTGCTCTGATTGCACTGTCTTATACCTCCAGTACAATGATGAACAGAACCAGCAGAAGAGTGAGCGCTGATGAGTTGTGCCAAAACTTTGGGGTTAAACTGATAAATCTCTAGCTATATGCCACAACTCTAGGCACCATAACTATAAAAGAGAAGTTCCTGTACTGATAATGAGTGTGCCCTCCTTTATGCTATCAGCTGATTAATGTCTTCCAAGCTACTTCTGGTTGTTGGCAGAATTTGGTCCCCATTTTCTTGCTGGCTGTCAGCAGAGGGCAACTCTCAGAGCCTAGCCATGGGGGCCTCCTCCAAAAGCCCTCTGAGAATATGGCAGCTTCCTTTTCAAAGCCAGCAGGGGACCCTTCCAATCCCACCACTCTCATCTTTAACAATGATTTATAATTTCTTATACAACTACACAACTGCTTCATGTCCTAGGCATTCAGAAGATGTTCATTATATGTTTAGAAAGAAAGAAATTAAGAGCAAAGGGAGGAGATAACTAAGGAGTTCCTTAACTGATACAAACTACTTAGAAAATGGCCTTGAAAGGAAAGTTTTCAATCTGACAGTTTTTGAGTATTATTTTTAAGTAATTCTACCACTTAGAGCTTTCTACACACATAACTATTTTCAGAAACAAAAAATAAGTTGCAAACACAGTATGGCTGATTGCCAGCTCTGTATTAAGAGGTAGGACGGCAAAGTTAACAGAAACTTCAGTATCAAAACATCGGAAATACCTGACTTCTTTTCATAGGTTTGAAATAATTCACATCCATGAAAAATAATTTCTAGAAGAAGATTATACACACTTAGATCAGTTAATTTCTATTATCAGTTTTTTTTGGTTGCACATATCATAAGAGGACCCAGGAATATAATATGAAATATCATAAACCATTTACTAGGCATTACACTTTTTTGAGCACTATAAATAAAAAGATAGTTTACTTCAACTGGAAATTCAATACTTAAACTGGACACACTAAAGCAATAGTTACAGAAGACATACAGAAATAAGACTTGTTTATAAACATCTGCATTTTTGATTAAAAAAAAAAAAAGGTGTAGAACAAAGAGCAGCATGTCCATTTGAGTTGAGGTAACATTTGCCACCAATGAAGGTATATACCATAGTCTTCAGCCAGAGAGCTCTTTAAAGATGAGTTGGAGCCAAAAATACAAATGTAATGTGTAATAACGGTTCCTATTCTGAGGTATATGGTTTTCAGAGGGTCTGTGAAACTCGTGAAAACTGCACACAGAACTACCTTATGTGTAGATATGTATTTTTCTAAGGCAAGCAAGGGTCCATACTTTGAAAAAATTTTCAAAAGGGGATACAGCCCTCAAAAAAACCTGCAAAGAATCAATGATTTTTAAGTATTATAAAACTAATTTCAAGTGTTTTAAAGCATTAGCCTCACAGTAAAATGTGGTACACAAAGCTAAGACCAAAGAAAAACCTTCTTTATTATGATCGTTAGCTTTCTTCCATTTTTTTTTTTAATTTGAGGTAGAACACGCAAAAGAGAGAGTACAAGCTGGGGTACAGAGGGAGAGGAAGAAACAGGGAGCATGATGTGGGGGTTCAGTCCCAGGATACTGAGATCATGACCTGAGCCGAAGGCAAGAAGCCAGATGCTTAACTGACCGAGCCATCCAGATGCCCCTGATCGTTAAATTTCTGACTCTGGTCGCAGACTACTAAGAAAAGAAAATCATGACATATTTCATCATCAAATGTTTATGTATTATAACTGCCTCCTTAAAGTAGCATATTTTTTTCTTTTAAAGATTTTATTTATTTATTTGACAGAGAGAGAGAGAGCACACAAACAAGCAGAGGGATTGGCAGGCAGAGTGAGAAGCAAGCTCCCTGCTGAGCAAGGAGACCGATGCAGGGCTTGATCCCAGGACCCCAGGATCATGACCTGAGTCGAAGGCAGATGCCTTACCGACTAAACCACCCAGACGCCCCTAAGTAGCACATTTTTATTGTCCATTGTATTTTCCTGAAGGAATTGAAGGATTTGCAGCCTCCAGGTTGATAAACTCTGCTATATCAGGATCAGAGAATAAAATGATTCCTCAATTGTCTTTCTCACAAGCTTCCCTGGGCAGTTGTACTACTACCACCCTTCAACAAGTTAAAGGCTAATCATACAACTGTTCAATGGCAAAGGACACTTTAAATCTTACATCTTATTTTAAAATATGGAACCCATGGGAAATTTACCACTTTAACTAGAAGTAAGCTAAACTCTCCTTTGGCTCTAGTCATGACCCCTGGGCCCTGGGATTAAGTCCCCACCTCCAGCTCCTTGCTCATCGAGGAGCCTGCAACTCCTCCTGCTTGCCACTCCCCCTGCTTATGTTCTGGGATTATGAAGGCAGACACTTAACAGCCTGAGCCACCCATGCACCCTAGTATTTTACTATGAATTGATCAGAAATTTTGAGTGACTCAGGGACGCCTGGGTAGCTCAGTCAGTTAAGCGCCTACCTTTGGCTGAGGTCAAGATTCCAAGATCCCAAGATTGAGTCCCACATCGGACTTCTTGCTCAGTGGAGAGCCTGCTTCTCCCTCTGCTTGTGCTCTCTCTCTCTGACAAATAAATGAAATCCTTAAAAAAAAAAAAAAAAAAGTAAAAGATTTTGAGTGACTCAACTCCCTGTACTTGAGGTCCCCCTTAAAGATTTTATTTATTTGATTGAGAGAGATCACAAGTAGGCAGAGAGGCAGGCAGAGAGAGAGAGAGAGAGAGAGGAGGAAGCAGGCTCCCCGCCGAGCAGAGAGCCCAATGCAGGACTTGATCCCAGGACCCTGAGATCATGACCTGAGCCGAAGGCAGCAGCTTAACCCACTGAGTCACCCAGGCACCCCCCCCCCCTTAAACTTAAAAGAAACCAAGTTACAATGTTATAAATTAACCTACAAATGACAAAAGTGCTCAGTCTACTGATAACTCAAACCTGCTCTCATTTTATCTAAATAGAAACTTGATTTCATACAGATTCCACAGATTCTCAACATCCATATACCTGGAAAGATAAGAGAATTTGTATATCCTTCCACGTGAGTCCTTGTGATTCATTCAGGTTGTAGTTTAAGTTTCCTTTCAATCAATCCAAGAAGGATCAGCGTGACCAAGCAAAGCAGATTCCAAAGGCAGGAAGCAGAAGCAATATGACGCTATGGAAGTACCTTTCTGATCAGTCCCTTCTGCTGTTGTAGGGCCTTGGGGCAACCCTTCAATGTAGGTGGTTGGCAACAGGTCAGCTGAGATAGGTTGCCCTTGTAGCTTTTGTAGTCTTTCTTGTACAGCACTCGTCAGGTCTATATAAGCCTCATCAATGCTGGCACGTTCAATCACAGCAAAACGAGACATTACCCCCATCACTTCCACACTGGCTTCCCGGTACCTAAAAAGTATACGGATTATCATATGTGTAGGCAATAAATGAAGGCAACATAGTGACTGTCAGCCCCCATCCCCTCTATCTCATAATAGAATCATATATATCACCAGTGTAAGGTCTCCTTAAAGGGAGCAATGGTTTGGCAGAGATGAGAAAGTAACCCAAATGAAGGGATCAATGCACAGACAGATGGATGGTCAATAACAGAAGCAAAGAAAAAGAAGAACAATGGAGGCAAACGTGTTTAGTGACTCTAGCACTATGAAGGTGGAAAGCATCCAGACCATAAACATGTTTTTGTGGCTCTCTCCAAAAGGAAAGAAATGCTTCAAACTTGTTCAACTACATTTTACTAAGATCACCTATTCTTTTTTTTTTAATTTTCATATATCCATTATGTATTTTCTGCTTCTACTTTTGTCTTCAAATAAGACATAACTTACAGGAAACACCGCCCTGATTTGTGAACCCAAGTATCTGGTATTTCTCAAGACAGTGTTTCTCATTTTAAATTAACAAAGTGACATTAGGATTTTATATTTCAGTTAATAGTGAGTTGGAACAACATGTGAGCTGGTCCTTACTACACACACACACACACACACACACACACACACACATACATCCAACCAACTAACCAAGTCCAATCAGTTCTGGGTATACTAACATTCAAATAATCAAACTGAAGATAAATGCTTGGAATGTGGTGACATCCTTCTTTAGAGGATACCAATTTCACCATATACCTCCTATTTAAATCATAACAAGCAGCTCTTCTGGCTGTAGATGTTTCCTATGGCAATATGTGCATGTTTTATTGCTTTGAACCTGCTATGGAATTTACAGTAAGTGCTTTGTTCCTGACAGATCATAAAAATGGAAATATTTGCACCATTTCATAAAGACATCTATAAAAACTAGTATAATTATTGTTCTAAAGCATCTTCAAAAGAATTAGAAAAATATTTGGCTTTTTTTCCTTTTAATCATTATTTGTGCTGGAAAGGATAGTCATACCTCAAAGGAAAAAAAAGAGTGCTAGTGTGTGCAAGAGCATGAGAACATGATACACACACACAAACGCACACACAAAGTGAGGAAAGAACACCTTATTGCAGTAGCTGGTGTTCCTCCATGGCCTCTCGGGCAACTTACTCCAAAGTATCTTAAGAATACTTGATAAAATTTATTTGTATACATTTCTGCAAATCATAATTTATAACTTAGTATCACAAGTTAATTATTAAAACAATTTTAAATTGTGAAGATTTTTTTTTAAGATTTTATTTATTTGTCAGAGAGACAGAGAGGGGGGATAGAACACAAGCAGGGGGAGTGGCAGGCAGAGGGAGAACTGGCTTCCTGCCAAGCAAGGAGCCCACTATGGGACTTGATCCCAGCACCCTGGGATCATGACCTGAGCCAAAGGCAGATGCTTAACCAACTGAGCCACCAAGGCATCCCTACTTGATGAAGATTTTAAGAGTAAAAGAAATGATCCAGTTTAAAGCATGCATCTTTTCAAAATCACACTCAGAAATCAACTATATTTCTGGGGAAGTCACATTGTCTTTACCAGCACAAAGGTCTATTCAATGCAGTGTAGTCTATTAGCTGCATTAATGTTATTTTAGGGTTAAGATATTCATCTTCAGTAAATCTGTCTTCTCTTCTGGCAATAACTCCAGGGTGAAGTTGGTTATGGCACACCACCTTTAGACTTGTAATTCATAGGTGAATTCAGGAATACTGTAAGTCTTAAGTCAAATCATGACTGCTACACACCACACTACATGGTAGAGTAAACTGCGAGAATATGGCTACTGAAATCTAAAAAACCCCCTGAATCCTCAGCCTTCTATTTTCTAACTGTGTGAACTTATATTATTTAAGCTCTCTAAACTTCTTTCTTTATGGAGGTAAGGGGATGGGTAATTCTAGAGTCTATGTTATAATAACATGATATTTAAGAGATCTTGCCTATGGAGAGTTTAACACAGGCTGGCATAGGACAAATGCTCAATATATACTATCCATTAGGATTATTATTAATGGTTGGAGCGTGGCCATGCCCATATAGACTAATGTTCTAAAATCTGGGGAGTGACAGCTCACTTCAAACACAGAGTTAATCTCCTTTGAGATTGTTCAGTTCTAGCAAGCAACTGTAGATACTGTACTATGTCAGTTTGACTCATCCTTCTCTGGAAAAACTTAGTTTCAGTCAATCTAATCACTTCAAACCAGACTTTTGGTCTAAGAACATGGAAACTGGGATTTTTAAATATAACACCAATTTTTAAACAATTAAGGAACTGAAGCGGTGTTAAGGGCAGCAAGTTGTTAAAGGCTGTAATGACTGCACTGTTTCTGAAACATAGTATCAAAATCTATTTTCATTTCAAAGAGAAAAGCTGGCTGTCCAAAGGAACTCTGTCAGGTATTAATTATACAACACAAATTTGAAACATCAGTTCCTAGCCTCATAGAATATTATTTCCAATTCTTCCATTCCCCTAAACATTCTTTCCTTCTTACTTGGTGAGGTCAGCTTTCCCACGGGACTCACGAACTTGTGCCAACAGAAGATCAGGACATAACTTCTTAGCATCATCTGCCCACATGCTTCTAGTGACCCCAAATGCACGAGCTTCATAACTCACTGCAACTATTCTAAGGTTAGGAAAAAAAAAAAAAAAAGACAAACAGATAAATATTACAAGATCACAAACAAAAATAAAATTTAACCGAATGGGCTATAAACGTGATAGCAGAAACTTTTTGGTCACAGATGCCACTATTCCATCTCAAACATAGCAGTTCAGAGATCCCCAAAACAGGACCTAACACACTGTCATGTATTCTTATAGAATAAAACAGTTGACAGTTACAGTAGCTATGATACATACCCACCACCCTTCCATGACTTGTACTGGACAACTGCACAAGGTTTATTCCTCAAATGAGGATTCTGCCGCTGTTCCACTTGAACAAAAAAACAGTCCATGTCCACTAGGACAACTACTCGGTCCTGTCCGGTAGCCATTTTTCTGAAAGACAATATTTTATAGTCAGAAAAGACACCTAATCTGAAGTGCCAAGGAAACAGTAATTTCTGTTCTTCCACTGTTGAGTTATCATGAGCATGGATATTAACAAGAATGAAACAGGCATATTCATATACTGCTGGTAGGAGAATAATATATAAATTGGTACAATTTTAGGAAGGTAGTAAAGCTTAGGTCATCATGTCTCCTTAGTCTTCTACAATTTGTGACAGTTCCTCAGTCTTCCCTTATTTTTCAGGATGTTGGCACTTTTGAAGAGAACTAGTCTTTTACTTTGAGAATGTCTCTCGATTTAGGCCTGTCCAATGTTTTCTCTTGATTAGATTAAGGCTACATATTTTGGCAAGAATATTATGCAAGTGATGTACTCGTCTCAATGTATCATATTGAGATACATGATATCAAAAGCTGTTATTACTCTTGTGGTGTTAACCATGATCATTTAGTTGTGATAGTTTGCCAGGTTTCTCATGGTAAAGTTACTATTTCAAGTTTTTTAATTGTTATCTTAGGGGAGATACTTTGAGATTATATAAAGATCCTGGTTTTCCTCAAACTTTCAACATTAAGTACCTATCAGTGGGTATTGCCTGTAATACTTCACAGTGTTCTAACAGTGATTTTCTATTCATTTATATAAACTTTTGAAGGCAAAAGAAAATACTACATACTGGGGCGCCTGGGTGGCTCAGTGGGTTAAAGCCTCTGCTTTCGGCTCAGGTCATGGTCTCAGGGTCCTGGGATCGAGCCCCGCATCGGGCTCTCTGCTCAGCAGGGAGCCTGCTTCCTCCTCTCTCTCTCTCTCTCTCTCTGCCTGCCTCTCTGCCTACTTGTGATCTCTGTTTGTCAAATAAATAAATAAAATCTTAAAAAAAAAAAGAAAATACTACATACTATTCACATACAAACATACATAAAGGTATGGATCATAGATCGGAAGATCAAAATTTATATGCTTTGTAGTGGATACAGAATAATGCTCTCATTTAGCATTGTCAGGAATCTGGAAGAAGGAATGTAAACTAAAGCAGTGGCTCCCAACTTCGCTGCAGATTAGAATCATTTTTCTTAAAGAAAGCACTATGTCTAACGTGGGGCTTGAAGTTACAACCCCAAGATCAAGTTGCATGCTCTATGAATTGAGCCAGCCAGGTGCCTCCCAATCTAAGAACATTTAAATAATGTGGCATCTACCACCAGACATCCCAATTTAATTAGTATGGTTGTGTTTGTGCCATCTCAACCTATTGATAGTAATGCTATGAGCTAGAAATGGCTGGGGGCACTTACCGGGGCCCCAGTGAGCTTCCCACAGACATCTCCCCTTTCCAAAGGAAAAGATACAACGGAATGACCATTACTGTTCTTATTATGATTGCAAGATTCCCTTCAGCAATAACCATCAGGAAACTAAAAAAATAAAGGTAATTTATTATTTACAGGACTGATTCTAAGGTATCAGAAAAGTTTGAGAGGTTATTTTTTAAGTCTGAGAATGCTTAAAAACTTTTCCATATAAACAAATGGTAATTGCTTTTTTGCTTTACACCATTTTGGTTTATGAAAGGTTTCATAGAAACGCTCTATTTTCACGGGGGTGCCTGAGAGCCTCAGTTGGTTAACCATCTGCCTCAGGTCATGACCCCAGGGTCCTAGGATAGAGCCCCAAATGGGGCTCCCGGCTCAGCTTCTCCCTCTCCTCCCCGCTTGTGTTCTCTTTTGCTATCTCTGTCTCTCTCTCAAATAAATAAATAAATAAATAAATAAATAAATAAAATCTTAAAAAAAAAAAAAAGGAATGCTTTACTTTCAGATATGTTAAATATGAAATAATACTAAACCTTCTTTATGCATATCCTTGTATGGATATATAAGCATTTAAGAAACATGAAATTACTAAAATTATATTATTAATCTTTTTAAAAAAGATTTTATTGATTTATTTGACAGAGATCACAAGTAGGCGGAGAGGCAAGAAGAGAGAGGGGGAAGGAGGCTCCCTGCTGAGCAGAGAACCCAATGCAGGGCTCCATCCCAGCACCCTGGGATCATGACCTGAGCCGAAGGCAGAGGCTTTAACCCACTGAGCCACCCAGGCACCCCGGATATATTATTAACCTTAATTCTAATTATTATTTTAAAATGTTATGTGTCACTTGGGGTGCCACGGCTTAGGTGGTTAAGCGTCTGACTCTAGGTTTCAGCTCAGGTCATGATCTCAGGGCTGTGAGATTGATCCCATGTTAAAGTCCCCTCTGAGCATGGAGTCTGCTTGGGATTCTCTCTCTCCCTCTGCTTCTCCCCCTCTCTAAAAAGGGATGTTGTGTCACAGAAATACCAAATTTCCTTGTCAACTGCATTATAATGAGCTCTCAGGATATCTTAAACTATGGACATTTTTAAGTCTTTTGTCATTTACAGTTGTTTGCAAATGTGTTTCATCTTCCAGAAATTCATGGAAAGGACACTGACAAGTACTCTAGAATAAAGATTTCTGATAACTTTTAGATCATACAACTGAACTGGGTAAGAACTGATTGAACACTTATAAAGAAACTAATGGTTTCACAAAACTGTTCCCCAAAAAATCAACAAGAATGCCATGGGACTGAATAAGCTGATAAGGATGATTATAATTTTTTATATGAAACATCGTTGGTTCTTCAATGTTCTATTTTTTCCAGTTTTAAGAACCTCTTTTCTTAAGCTATCTCTGACTTACAGCAATTTGGTAAAGTATACTTTTGAGAACACAGATGAAACCATTACTTTTTCTCCCTATCTGATCCCTCCAGAAGTAGAAAACTGTCAGTTAATATTCTTACTTTTGTGACAATATAATTATCTGCATAAATTCAAAAAGGATCTGTTCTTCTTATAACAGGACCCAAATGGAAACAATGGTTATACAGCCCAGACTTTCACTGGATGTCATATTTGAGAAAGACATACATAGATATAGTAGTTAAGGAACTAAGGTTGACTTCATGGAGCCCATAAAGCTCCTTGAAAAATCAGCTTGGTACCTTACTTACAGAGTTCCCAATAGCCCTCCTAAGGAAGGTCACTTCCTGGCAAGCCCAGGAACCTCAGGTTATTTTAGGAACCTCAAGAAGAGAGGAATTCACCCAAATTTATTAAGTATTGCAGGCAAGGCCTACTGGCAGGTTTCTGGATTGGCTTCCTAGACTTGAGAAGCTTTTAAAAGCAATCTGAGATTCCTTATGAAAAGTTCCAGCAAAGCCGACTTAAAAGTCTCTATGGTCAATTCTTGCTGCAATTATGTAAATTCTTGCTGCAATCATATAAACAATCAACCAAGTTTAATGAGATTAGACTTATTTTACAAACAAATTAGGCTTACTTCAACTATCTCTGATAGAAATGGGGGTGATTTTGAGACAAAGAATGTTTCAGTAACACAGCTTTGTGGAAATCAGATTCTATTGCTGTTATTTGTCTCTGAGATTTTGTTTTCTACCTCTAAACTGGACTGGATCCTGAATTCTAGTTTCCTCCAATATTTGGCTACAACTCTTCAAACTAACATTTCCAAGTGTTATCCTACCCTTGGAAACACTGAGAACTAAAATTGCCCTTTCCCAAAGCCATGCAAACTGAAGTGGGACTTGATATAAACTTAAGAGACATCACAATAGTTCATGTATAGACAATTTTTGTTCCTGTTATTGTGTGGGCCACTCAGAAAAGATCACCAGAGCAATTCAAACTGCAAACCAGGAAAATCTAAGATTGCCCCTGTCTGCCTTCACTCCATCTGAAGAGCGTTGAGCCTGACATCTAGAAATCTCCCCAACTGCTGCCTTCAGAACTCAGAAACTGCGATTATAATCTCCTCCAAATATTAACCTTTGTTTTTATTCCTTTTGTTTCCATAGAAATACCTCTTATTAAATGCCTGAAGCACATACTTCTATCATGTAGGCCTGTTAAAAGAGAGAGAGCAGGCCCAAACTGGAGTCACTTATACCAAGTGCATGTCACCAAACCAGAGTGTACCTAATTTCAGTTTTAGCCTCTTCCAGCATGTAATCTTAACCTGTCAGTCTGGAATTTCCTGGTCAGCACTACTGCCCCGACTTCCCCCCAAAAGAAGGTGGCCTTGCTTGAAACAAACCACTCTGACAGTAACTTTCTTGTCATGATCCCTTCTGCTCCTATAGAAGTCTTTCATTTTGTACAACCCCTAGGTTTCTTTTTGTTAGATGGGATGCTGCCCAATTCACAACCTTGATTAAAGCCAGTAAGATCTTGAAATTTACTTTTTTTTTTTTTTAAACAAAACAAAACAAAACAACAACAAAAAACAAGGCTTACCTTGGGGAACCCAACTGCATGACCACCTTCTGAAATGAGACCCAACCCCTTAATTATTCTCAGGACTAAGAAACTGGTTCCTTTGAATATGAAACTATCTAGCAATCAGGACAGGCTCAAACCTACTTAAGCCATATGGCTGAAGATGTTAAAATATTTCACAGTATTACCCGAATCCTTGAGCAGATTTCCAGGGCTAGCCAAATAGTCGGGATCATTGGCCTACTTTCATGGCTGGACTCTTTCAAGTTTGGGACAAATGGCTAGAGACTGCATTTCAAACTATGGCCTGTATAATTATTTAACCCTGACTTTTAACATACCAGCTTTATCCAGGCAGTTAATGTCCTCATCATGGACTCTGGCATCACAGGGTAGATTGTTGTGTAAACCCTGACAGTTGTTCTCCCCCATCCCTTTTTCATAAGGGAGATGCCTGATTTAAGCTTGGATTGCAGAGGCATCCACTTCAAAGATGACTACCTTTTTTTTTTTTTTTTAAAGATTTTTCTATTGGGGCGCCTGGTTGGCTCAGTGGTTTAAGCCTCTGCCTTCAGCTCAGGTCATGGTCTCAGGGTCCTGGGATCGAGCCCCGCATCGGGCTCTCCGCTCAGTGGGGAGCCTGCTTCCCCCTCTCTCTCTGCCTGCTTGTGATCTCTCTCTATCAAATAAATAAAAATCTTTAAAAGATTTTTCTATTTATTTAACAGAGAGGGATCACAAGCAGGCAGAGAGAGGGGGAAGCAGACCCTCCACCGAGCAGAGTGTCTGATGCAGGGCTCAATCCCAGGATACTGAGACTACGATCTAAGCCCAAGGCAGAGACCTAACCCACTGAGCCACCCAGGCACCCCCAAAGATGACTATCTTGAATAAACACACAGCCAGACAAATGACTAAAGTGCCAGGCCCAACTGAGCACTCCTTTGTTTTAGAATTCTTGGTTGATTTCAATAACTGGACATTTTTGGGTGCTTACTTTTTTGTTTTCCTTTTTTCTGTCTTCCTGCACTTTAAATTCCCGCTTTTTTCTTTCTTTCTTTTTTTTTTTTTTAAAGATTTTATTTGATTGAGAGAGAGGACAAATGCAGGGGGGTGGTTTGGGGAGGGAGAAGCAGATACCCCACTGATCAGGGATCCCCCCCCGTGGGGCTCAATCCCAGGATCCAGAGATCATGATCTGAGTCAAAGGCAGACACCCAGGCACCCCTCCTGCTCTTATTCTTGATTGCCACCCTAAATCCCAGTGAAAGTAGAATCCTGGGCCTATGCTAGCTTGCTCTCTCTGTACTGGTAATCTTGTGCTGTGCCCAACTGCTGTGTCTTGTTAGCTCTAGGGCTTGTAAGGAATAAACTTTTTCAAAGTTTCCTGAGGGTCACCTGCTAAAGGTATCCTGCAATCATGCTAAGAACCATAAGACACTGGTTTGGAAAGAGGAGATGTCTGTGGGAAGCTCACTGGAGCCTAGGTGAGTGCCCCAAACATTTTTTTTCTTTTCTTTTTTTAAGATTTTACTTATTTATTTGACAGGGTCACAAGTAGGCACAGAGGTAGGCAGAAAGAGAGAAAGAGCAGGCTCTCCATTGAGCAGAGAGCCTGATGTGGGGCTAGATCCCAGGACCCTGAGATTATGACCTGAGCCAAAGGCAGAGGCTTAACCCACTGAAGGCCAACCAGGAGCAACCCCCCCAACCCCCCCCCCCCCCCCCCCCCGCCACAACATTTCTAACCATAGCATTATCATTGCTAGGCTGTGATAGCACAAAACACACCCATACCAATTAAATTAGGATGTCTGGTGTTAGAAACCAAATATCAATGTTACTTAAATGTTATTTATTGTTTTAAGGCATTATTATTAACAGACCAAGACAGAACAAAACAGGGTGTGACCTGGACATTGTGATTTTTAAAAACTCTCCAGGCAGTTCTAATACGTAGCAGAGATTGCTAACAACTGACTTAAAGTAATTAAGATACTTATGGAAACACCAGTAATCCCTGATTTAAATATGAGAAACATAGGTTATACAGTTGAGTAAGCACTGGGCTGTATTAAAAAGAAGCGTCAACAATTAACATTCACCTTGAAAAAAATGGCATGCAACTAACAATGACAGAAGATTAATGTAAAAAAACAATGAATTAAAAAATCTGAGTAATCAAGGCATTAATTCCTTGTAAATTCCACTCACTGAAAACTGGAAGAATGTGTAACTTTAAATATTTGTTAAGTTAAAACCGTAACATGTCAGAAATCACCTTCCATGAAAGGAAGTGGTTTTTGTGTTGCACTCCAACAGATAATGCCAGAATAAAAACAGTAAACACACTGTCTCACACACACACACACACACACACACACACACACACACACACACACATATATAAACCCACCAGGGAAGTACCATGCTAGATGCAAATAGGAGAAATGGCGTTAGAGGAAGACGTGATTTAAATCCAGCAAACACTTTACTGAGTAAACAAACACAAAAACCAATACTCAAACTGCAACAGATAATGAAGCTGCTCAAGCGTGCAAGTTATGTATTGTGCTGAAGAAAGCAAGAGCTTTTTAAAGATGGAAAAATGAAACACACTCGCTGCCAAAAAACCCCCCTTCCCGAATAAGGAGGACAGTTTTGAAGTCTTATATGTAGCACTTCAAATGATCCAAACTGCATAAGCCTTCAATAATTGCAATTATATCTCGACTCATCACCATCTGTGCAAAGTTTGGTGCCGTTCAGGCGACAACACATCTAAGGAAAATAAGCATAACTGAAGAGGGAGATTTATGAGAGGGAGAAGCAGGCTCCCCTCTGAGCAGAGAGCCCGATGCGGGACTCGATCCCAGGATCCTGGGATCATGACCTGAGCCGAGGCAGAGGCCCCAACCCACTGAGCCACCCAGGTGCCCCGAAAATGCCGTTTTCCCACAAGAAAATTCCTCTTAGGGGACCATACCGGGGCCTTACGTCTAAGCATGCTCTTCTGTTTTACCGAATTTCGGCCCAACGACACCACCAGCCACTGCTATAGCATAAACCAACAGCCAAGACAACATGAAAAGTCTGAAAACAGCGATACTGAACGGTTCTAAATTCTCTTACCAGTGTGACAAAGCACCTGGAAGAACGGGCAACCACGGACGCCAACGATGCCAGGCTCGCTGTCCACTGGAAGGAAGGTGAAGGAGTCCTGAATATCTGCCCTCTTTCCAGGAGAGGACCAGTCGGCTTCGAGAGATTTATTTCCCGTGACGACGGAAAATTGAAGCACAGGTCACAGTCGACCACTGACGCGGGCACCGCCCGCACTGCCCAGCGGGCCTACACAGGGTTTGCGCGCTCAATAGCCAGCGCTCCAAACAGAGATCAGACAGCGCGCGCGCAGCAAAAAGGCCGTTGAAGCGCCTGCGCACTGCTGCCCTTCCGTCCTCCGCTCCGCCTACCGAGAAGCAACCGTCACACCGGAGCCGCCACTTCCGCGGGCGCGTGCGCAGTGGCGAGTTGGGCGCGTGCGCAACCCCGGTTCCTTGCAAGCTGGAGCTTCTACAGCTCACGCTCCTCCTCTCGCTCCCCACCCCCCAGCCCGCCGCGGCCCGGTACCAGCTTGTGGTCCCGCGAAGGGAGCTGTCGGTACCTCGTGCTCCCGGGCCGGCCGTGGACCGCGCTTGCGGCGCGTGGCACTAGCCATGGCGATGGATCAAGTGAATGCGTTGTGTGAGCAGCTGGTGAAAGCGGTGACGGTCATGATGGACCCCAGCTCCACCCAGCGCTACCGGCTGGAAGCCCTCAAGGTAGACGGAGTTTGGCGCCCCGGGCCTGCCCCAAGACCCTCCCCCAACCCCAGCGGTGCCCCAGCCGCCTGAAGCCGTGCTGGTTTTCTGCCCACGCGGCCCTTGGACCTCCTTTCCCAACCCCGGGGGGCCTTAGCCTTTCCCTTCCCCGCCCTCCGCGGCTCTTCTCACTCCGGGCTTTCTCTTCTAGCCGCGCCTGCCCTTCTCTCGGGACCTTCCGATTCCTTGCTGCTTCTCATCTCACTGCCACTTCCCGCTGCCCTCTCCTCTCCTTTCCCCACTTCTCTTCAGCCCGCACCACAGCCGGATGCTTCTGTTTTATTACCGAAGCCCCACATCCCCTAGCATTCCCGTAGTGCACGTGCCCATCACGTCCCCAACACCAGCTAGCTACGTTCTTGACGGTCTCCCCTGCATTACGTTTCCTTACATCTTCGTGACTCGTCCTACTCGAGCTCCAGCCTCCCAGCGCCACTTTATTTACTTTTTTAGACTCTTCATTAATCCTATTCTGTGTCTTGGGTTATCTCTGGGCTAATTCTCACCCCTCCCCCCCATGTTCTTTTACTGTGTTCTGTTCTCAGGCTGTTTTGCGCAAAGATGAACTTCTACCACTTACTTTGCATTTTAACAAGGGTACTTTGGTTTCCTGAAAGTAGTTTTCTTGAGTCCGGATGCTCAGCTCCTGGGACTGACTTTTGTGTTACAAATTGGGATGCTAATAAAATGTGAACTTATTCCCACATCAGACTATTTGTGTGGGGTGTGAGATGGTCATTAGGAAAAACACCTGTGCATACATTTTTTAAAAGTTTTTTATTAATTCCAGTTAAGTGCTGTGTGTGTTTTAAATCTTTTAACTTTATAGAGTGAACATCATTTGGGAAAAACTTTACTTTTAAAAACATAGATGTCTGCCACAGGATTTGGAATGAGAAAAAGTTGGGTTTCATTAGTTTTTTTTTACTGTGAAATACTAAAAATATACACAAAGTAAAGAGAATACTACTACAGGAGTTATAAAGATTTTGCCACATTTGCTTTATTCCTTCCCCCTACCTTTTTTTAAAGTAAATCCTAGAAATTGTCATTTCATCCCTATATACTTCAGGGGTATAACTCTAGCAAATAATTTTTTGCTTGTTTATGTCAGTCTTGTTTTTTTCAACATTATTTGGCCATAGCATAGAAAATATAACTATCCAAGTGAAAGGAATGTTTATCAGTTCTTTATTCATATAGTATTGATCTAAATTTTGCAGTTTAAAAATATATCACAGGTTGGAGTTTTGTTTTTTTTTTTTTTTAAGATTTTATTTATTTATTTGACAGAGAGAAATCACAAGTAGGCAGAGAGGCAGGCAGAGAGAGAGAGAGAGGAGGAAGCAGGCTCCCTGCTGAGCAGAGAGCCCGATGCGGGACTCGATCCCAGGACCCTGAGATCATGACCTGAGCCGAAGGCAGCGGCCCGACCACCGAGCCACCCAGGCGCCCAGGTTGGAGTTTTTTAAGATGAAGTTTAAAAAAAAATTTTTTTAAAGATTTTATTTATTTGATAGAGCTCTCAAGTCAGGAGAAAGGCAGGTAGAGAGAGAGAGAGGAGGAAGCAGGCTCCCTGCTGAGCAGAGAGCCCGATGCAGGGCTCCATCCCAGAACCCTGGGATCATGACCTGAGCCGAAGGCAGAGTCCTTAAACCACTGAGCCACCCAGGCGCCCCTAAAAAAATATATATATATTTTTAAAGATTTTATTTATTTATTTGACAGAGAGAGAGATCACAAGTCGGCGGAGAGTCAGGCAGAGAGAGAGAGAGAGAGAAGCAGGCTCCCGCTGAGCAAAGAGCTCAATGTGAGGCTCGATCCCAGGACACTGAGATCATGACCTGAGCCAAAGGCAGCGGCCCAATCCACTGAGCCACCCAGGCGTCCCCTAAAAAAATTTTTTTTAATCCCCACTCTCACTTGCTTCCTAAGGGAAATACTAACTTTTTTTTTGTTTCAGTTTTGTGAGGAGTTTAAAGAAAAGTGTCCTATCTGTGTCCCCTGTGGCTTGAGGTTGGCTGAGAAAACCCAGATACCCATCGTCAGACATTTTGGCCTCCAAATCCTGGAACACGTTGTCAAGTAAGGAGCTTTTGGACAGTACCACCGAAGTCTGTGAGAGAGCAAATCTTTATTTGTTATATAACTCATAGAGATAATCTTTAGGTGAGTAGAAAAGAAAAATTGCCAAGAAGAAAGGAATGATCCCCAAGAGATTATCACAGCCTCAAGAGCTCTCTTAATTCAAGACTTAATCTTCCTCTTCAGTTTCTTCAGTTATGTAAAATACATGGTATATATTAAGCATTCTACAAATATTAGCTGATAGTTCAATGAGTATTGAGCTCCTGCTATATGCCATGAGATCTCAAAGTCTTTTAGGAATAATACAGTGTTTAGGTAATTAAATCTATGATTAGGGATTGTGCTTTTAATTTTTTTTTTTTTAGTTTGAGTGTGTTCCTTCTCTGAATGGCAAATCTGAAACAGGGTTATATGAGAAAAACTGAAAATCCTTCCTAACTTGAGTCTTTTACCCCCAGTGTCTATCAGAGGAATCAGCTTTTAAGACTTAGCCATAGTTTTTGTGGGATTGTGTTATCCATAAGCCAGCACAAAAGAGGAGTTAATAGTATCACCATTATTATTTTCTGAAAAGCAACTACATTTGTATATATTTGCTTTTGGGCTATCAGTGAAATCAAGGGGGAAAGCTAATCTCACAAATCCTATGTGAATTTCAATTAGTGGACTACTTCCTATATAGAACTTTTTCCTAAGAATTTTTCTGTCAGCATTTTTGTTGAATATAGAGTGTTCTTGTTCATTCTTTGAAGGGTACAAAATCAAAAGTATAATTTCTTGGTGGAATCGCTAGCATAATACAACACAAAATCAAAGCCAGTCACTTACGAAGACTTCTAATGTGGTTCTTTTGACCTTACACATTTTGGTGGCCAGGTTTCGGTGGAACAGCATGTCTCGATTGGAGAAGGTCTATCTGAAGAACAGTGTCATGGAGCTGATTGCAAATGTAAGGAATGATTGGTTGGAAGACTTGTGTTTCAGAGGTAGTTTAGACTAAGGGTGACTTCTTCAGCATTTATGTTCACTAGTTCTGTGTAGGTTGGACAGCATGCTCAACAGAGATGAGAGAGTTTCAGCAAATGAACAAGATTCTTAGATCTAAATTAGATTGTACTTTGCTGTTTCCTTTTATTCCAAACTAAATTACTGTATGATTTTAACAAAATACAAAATATGCAGGATGAATTAGTATTGGGAATTAGAATAGCACTTTGGACATGCTTAAAATCCACAGCCTTTTTTCTTCTTTATTACAAATGGCATGAAAAGTTGAATTCCTACCTTTTCTTCTCCAAAGTTGAGTGCCTTCAATAGAAAAAGATCCCCTTCAAAATTATTAATCAACTTGGGATTTGTTTTTTGCTAGTTCTTGGAAAACTTGATAGAAATCCTAATTCACTAATTTTGATACCAAACTCCAGAAGGACAAGTCCCAGGAATGATTTGTCTCTTACAATGCTAAAACTATCGGTAAAATATTTAGTTGCTACTCCTGTCTCATTTTATCAGCTTCTTACTGTCTTCATTTCTGTACTCTTCAACTTTGGCGTTCTGAGAGTCTCTTCAGTTTGTAAAGGAAAACAATGATGTCTTCCTTGCTCTGTGCAACAGTCACTTTATTAGCTGATTCAGCCCTTACTTAAGTTTTAAGTGAGGAAAATGGTTAGTGAGAATGCAGGATAAGTGACTCAGTCGTGGAGAGCAGGTTTGTTTACTCTGTTTAGTTTAAAAGCAAGCCTGCTGTGGAGTTCCATACACTTACTCAGCGTGGGGTTTGGGGTTTTTTTTAAGGTTTTTTAAATTCAGTCTTGCAAACCTCTTACTATCCTATTCTTTTTCAGGGAACACTGGATATTTTGGAAGAGGAGAACCATATTAAAGATGTTTTGTCTCGAATTGTAGTAGAAATGATCAAGCGGGAGTGGCCGCAGCACTGGCCTGATATGCTAATAGAATTGGATACCCTTTCCAAACAGGGGGTATGGAATATAACTATATCAGTTCATTTTATTTTGGGGGCCTGTTCTAGAGTTTGTTTTGTCAACAGAAAAGAGCTTTTTGGCATACCTATGGTGAAAAAGAGGTTTCAGTTTAATTAGCTTATTTCTATTGTATAGGAAACACAGACCGAATTAGTGATGTTTATCCTTCTACGACTGGCAGAGGATGTAGTGACCTTTCAGACACTACCACCTCAGAGAAGAAGGGATATCCAGCAAACATTAACCCAGAACATGGAAAAGATCTTCAGTTTTCTACTTAACACGCTTCAAGAAAATGTAAACAAGTACCGACAAGTGGTAAGGGCTACCCTATCTCCCAAAAGTTCTGTTTTCTATTATGAGTAGTTTTGTTGTTTGTTTTGTAAAGTTAAAATAATCTGTCAGCAAGGAATTAGGGTGTCTAGATCAGCAAAAGAAAACCATTTTATAAGCAAAAGAGAAACAGATGACAGGAAGAACTGGAACTAATTTTCCGAGAAACTCAGGTCAGTGAGTTCCCATGTTAAAAAAATAATCCTTTATAGTAAGAAAGTTCTTAAAAACAGTATTAAAATGGTTAATTCTTAATATTTAAAGTATTTAAAGCCCAGATTCTTGGTAGGTCAGGACAGCATCCCTTTTATATTTTGATCCCATATTTAATCCTGGTCCCTTTTGCAAGAAATTGCCAGGTTTTGTTCATCTTGATTATATGGTTCTTGGTACAGGGTTCCCCTGCTACCTGAAAGAAGAGCATTCCTTTGAAATCTTTTGTAAGCCCAAATGGCATAAAATGAAGAAGAAATTAACGTTAATTTATATGGGGTAATTTTTGAGCATTCCCACACTTAAGAAATAACCTCTCCTTAGCTTTTCTGACACCTTAGGACATATCTTGCTAACAGATATACAAAATAAATCAAGAGAAAGCACAGATGGTCACAGACACAGTTCACAGCTATGGCTGCTTGGTGCTGAGATGCTGAGTGTGGTTTGTGGGAAAGGAACTTAGTGGTGCCTCCATAAGGCCTAAGGTCTTGCTATGAAACAAGCACTGAAAGCTATTTTTGCTTTTCGCTTTTCTTTAAAGTAAAAGCAGAAAATCCTCTTCAGATTTTCAGTTAGAGAAAACAGGTACTAATGTGGGTCTTGAGAAAATCAGTTTCCTAACACGAGCTTACAAAAAGTGGGAAATACCTGTATTTTACTCTTCCCGACAAAGTATTCTACAGAAAAAGGCAGCTAGATACTGTGTTTCCAACCACTGTCATTTTTAAGAGAGCCTTCAGAAGAAAGCCATGTGAAAGTTCATCTAGTACAGTGATTCTCAGCAAGGGACAGTTTTGCCCCACATGTTCAACAACCAGGGGCCGGCTGCTGACATCTAGTGGGTAGAGGCCAGGTATACTGCTTAACATTGTATAACACACAGAATTGTTCCTCCCCAATAAAGAATTATCCAACCCAAATTGCCGATAGTATTAAAGTTGAAAAACCCTGATCTAAGGATGCCTAGGTGGCTCAGTCGGTTAAGCCATCCAGCTCTTGATTTCAGTTCAGGTCATGATCCCAGGGTCATGATTGAGCCCCACGTTGGGGTGTGCACTGAGCATGGAGCCTGCTTAAGAGTCTGTCTCTCTCTATCCCTTGCCCCACTTACCCTCACCTAAAAAAAAAAACAGGAAAAGAAAAACCCTGATCTAGAATTCTTACATGTGCTTATTTCACATAATAGAATTAATTAAAATTAGGTTTTTTTTATGCCCCTGGCAGCTTTTAGAGAAGTGCTAGGTACTAACACAAATGATGGGAAAGTACTGTGAGCTGTTGGAGTCGGGAGGAACTCATAGTAAGTGCCTAATATATGCCATATACTTGCACTTTACATGTTACTTAATCTTCAAAACAACCCCAAAGAGAAAGTACAGTCTCCATTGTATGGATGAAGAAACCAAGGCCCACAGAATAATTATTGAAGATCCCCTGATAAATGGTTATAGTGGAATTCAAGTCTCATTCCTTATACTAAAATGGTCTATCCCCAAAATCTTTCAAAAGAAAATATCAGGAAAATACTTGCACTCAAAAACTTACGTGTATTGAGAGTGAAGGAGGGATTCTTTTCCTTCTCATCTAGGAGAATTCATCTGTAGGAGAAGGGGAGCAAACTATGACTCCTCAGATGCCCTGACAGTCTAGCCAACGTGCCCCCAGCAGGGCAGTGAGTGATGATGGCCTGAGACATTAGAAAACCCCACATCCACTGTGGGGTTTTTCTTTAGTCTCTGTTTCAGTTCCCTTCATCTGTTAAACCTGTACCTCTTGTGTCCAAGACCAGAGCACACCAAGAGCTATCTTGTGGACCCAGAACAACTTTTTTGCTTGAGAAATTCCATCCCTTCTCTTTTTACATCTCAGCTTCCAGCTTCCTTCCCTTCACCCTCCCAGGTGGGGAGTAGGTTGAATGGTAAACAGTGATAGGATGGGTAGGCACATTCTCCCTGTCCAGTGACCTGGGCCCTGCATTGGTCTAAGGGGGCATAGATGCTTGAACAGGGGCTGAAAAATTGTTGGAGAGGAAAGACTGAACTTCGCTGTTGTCACTTGGATTCATTTTCCTTCTTGGGCAGCATCAGTAGTAAATGCTGGTATGAGAGGGTTCTCTTCCTCTCTGCCCATTGACACCTCTATTCCATCACTGATGATGAAGGCTTAATACTTGTCCTTTAACAAATGTATTCTTTTGTTTTTGTTTTGCTTGTTTTTTTTTTAAAGATTTTATATATTTATTTGAGAGAGTGAAAGAGCACAAGCAGGGGGAGCGGTAGAGGGAGAAGCAGGCTCCCCGCAGAGCAGGGAGCCCAATGTGGGACTCGATCCCAGCACCCTGGGATCATGACCTGAGCCAAAGGCAGACGCTTAACCATCTGAGCCACCCAGGCACCCCAGATGTATTCTTTTGTAATTGTAGAACAGAATTGCAATTGTAGAACAAATCCTTTATACTCCTAATAGCAGTGACTTTTCAGGGACTTCCAAAGTTGTTGTTCCTGCTTCTGTTCCCCTTTATCTGTCTTCAGGAGTTAATCTTAATTTTATTTTTAGAAGTTTTTTTGGGAAAATACTAATTTTGTACATATAAATTATAAGCATCATATAATATTTATGAAATTCGAAGTATAAAAGTTGATATCAGTTATAATGTAATAATTGTACGTTTACTGAATGGACATTATTTTTATCTATTTAGCATGTGATACTTGTGCGTGTGATTTTCCTGTAGTTATTTCCATACAAACATGGTCATAAATTATATTCATTTAATTTTGTCTCGCTTTTTCCGTTTATATTACATCATTTTAATATTCTTTTGTTAGTCATAACTTACCTTTATTTGAATATGAACAATGGTCATATTTTGTTTTGAATTATATTTCTTTGATTCTTAGCAGTGTGGAGCCCTATTCATCTGTTGCATTTCTTTCTAAACAGTGTTCTTTGAAGCTGTCTTTGTGGACTTAATGTTGTAACAAATTTGTGTAAGCTCTTTAGATACTAACTTTTGTCCTATTGCTAAAATTAAAATAACCTGTCCTCCTTAGGGGAAATAACAGCTAAATGTTAGTCCAGTTGTATTCTTTTCCAAGGTTAAAAGTTGAGTCTATTTAAAATCTTTATTCAAGGGACTTTATTGAGTGGGTGGAAAGTTATTACATAGCCTTTGCTCATTAAAAACATTGGATCCTTATACTTCTTTTCTTTCAGAAGACAGATAATTCTCAGGAGTCAAAGGTAAGAGCTCTTGTGGAGTTGGAAGGAGACTTCTTTGAGGCTTTCAGGTACAGAGATGCATATACCTAGTGGAGGGTAACCTCAGCCTTGGTTTAGGTGACCACTGAGCAATGGTAGAAGGGAGTTAGAATTACAGTTTTTCCAATTTATCAGAGGAGATGAAATGCTTACCCATGCCAGTATGATCTTATTGACAGACATTGAGAATGCTGTTTAAGAAGTGATTGTGCAGCAAAAGAAGACCTTTGAATTCCCTGTCTGGCTGTTACATGAGTACCTTTTTTTTTTTTTAATCGTTTTCTTTTTAGAATTAGAGACTAGAAGGAGCTCAGGTATAACCACAGCCTCTTTGTCCATCAGTGAAGACTTAATGATTAAAAGTTTTTTCTTTTCACACAGGCCCAAGCAAACTGTCGAGTAGGAGTCGCTGCGCTGAATACTCTGGCAGGCTACATTGACTGGGTGTCCATGAGTCATATTACTGCCGAAAACTGTAAGCTCTTAGAGATGCTCTGCCTGCTTCTGAATGAACAGGAGCTTCAGTTAGGAGCAGCTGAGTGTCTTCTCATTGCAGTCAGCAGAAAAGTAAGTTACCACTTCAAACTGACTTTTATCCTCAAAGTCTCTGCGGGGTGGTGTGTAAGTGTGTCTGAAGTGTATGTTGTGGCAGGAAGACATCAGAAAGTTTGGGATTTCTTTTTACCTGACACCAATTTCATTGTCTGCCTCCGACCTCTTTGGATAGTAGCTTTCCAGGATCCTAGGGATCCATTGGCAGCATATACGGAGATTTGTCGGGCTACCTTATTCTTGAAACTGCTATGAGTCTTGGCATTTCACACTGAGGAAACAAGATGAAAGTAATACTAAAATATAAAACAGTGTCATGTGAAAGAATCTTAAGTGGTGGCTGCACTGGCTTTATATTCGCCTGGGCTAACAAATGACTGTGATTCTTTTCTCTGTAGGAATATTATCTTTAGATATAATTTATTTTGTTATCATATCAGCATTATTGACCAACACATTTAAAAATGGAAGAACTAGAAAGCCCGTTTTGATTTTTTTTTTTTTTAAGATTTTATTTATTTGACAGAGAGCGAGAAATCACAAGTAGGCAGAGAGGCAGGCAGAGAGAGAGAGAGAGAAAGAGAGAGAGAGGAAGAAGCAGGCTCTCTGTGGAGCAGAGAGCCCAACGTGGGGCTGGATCCCAGGACCCTGGGATCATGACCTGAGCTGAAGGCAGAGGCTTTAACCACTGAGCCACCCAGGCACCCCCCATTTTGATTTTAAAGAATTGGCGTTTTCTCCAGTGTTTAGTTAGCCCTGGGACCATGAGAAATTATGAAGTCAATATATTTGATTATATAGGTATAGGAAATGCTAGTAACTTGGAGGCTTTTAATAACAGTTTGTATTTCTTGTTTCCCTAAAATTGGTTCTAGGGCAAGTTGGAAGACCGGAAGCCCTTGATGGTTTTATTTGGGGATGTTGCCATGCATTACATACTCTCTGCTGCACAGTGAGTATCTACTTTTCTATGTGTTTTCTAATTTCTTTGTCATTTCTGTAGTTTATACCTGTATATCTGAAGTTCCTATTTGAATGCTGGCAGTCAATTGACAGTGTTTTTAATTTGAAAATTAAGCAATCCTTAATTTTTAACCTTTTTAAAGACCTTATGCTGGAAAGAAGTTGTGGCCATTGACTCTATATGCAGTCACTTTCACAGTTTTCCCCATTCTTCCCAGACAGCTCATCTCCTTGATTCTGTTTGCTTCTGGTGATCCCCAAGCCTCCTAGTAGCGCTGGTGCCTAGGCCTGAGAATGCTCTGATCTTCTGGACCAGAGTCTGCCCCAGAGCCTGCCTTGACTGCAGAACTCCAGACGCTGCTCCTTCCTCTCCTGCTCAAAGTAATCAGTGCCTGAAGTGCTGAGGCTCTTGGAAGCAGCAGGAACAGTGTGTTCAATGAAAAGTGCATGCATGGGACCTGCAAACACATTCTGTGTCCTAAAATACTGGCTTCCACTTTTTTTCATTTTTAATTGCTTTGTAAGATATTTGAGTATTTCTTGATACATGTTTCTTACCAGGAAGACAGGTAGAACTGTACTGCAAAGACCACTGAAGCATTTTTTTTTTTTTTTTTTTGGATACCATTCTCTTAGTCCTAGGGACAAATGAAAAGAGATACACACAGCTTTTATGATGGCTTTCTTTTCTCTGGAGACTAGCTCTGTTTTTAAGGGATCTTTTTAATTAAATTCATAACATGTCTTTTGGGTGGCCACTCTAATTAACTGTTCCCCAGGCCCATTTTCTTAGTTTCATAGAAACTGTGACATTCAAACCTAGGTGTCCCGTATCCGTTTGTGTTACTTACTTTACTGGTTAGTAAAACAATAATTCGAACCCAGGCAATAAGACTTGAGAGCCTCCATTAGAAACCATAATGTCATAGTGTCCCTCAACATAACTGGAGCCCAGGTCTTGCTTACCCTGAGGCCCATGCTTTTTATGTTATACTCAGCTGCCTCAGGAACACAGCTAATATGGCTGCTGCCTACACTAGTTATTATTAATTCTTTCTTGGTGCGAAGAGTCCTGCATCATTTCAGTCAGGTTTTGCCACCAAGTAAGTTATAATTTTTTTTTCAAAGATTTTATTTATTTATTTGACAGAGAGAGATCACAAGTAGGCAGAGAGGCAGGCAGAGAGGAGGAATTAGGCTCCCTGCCAAGCAGAGAGCCGGATGTGGGGCTCGATCCCAGGACCCCGCGATCATGACCTGAGCCAAAGGCAGAGGCTTTAACCCACTGAGCCACCCAGGCGCCCCTATAATTTTTTTTTTTTTTAAGATTTTATTTATTTTAAAGAGAGAGAGTGCACTTGTGCGGTTTTCGGGGAGGGGCAAAGGGAGAGAAGCTCACTCCCTGCTGTGCGGGGAGCCCAGTGTGGGACATGATCCCAGGACCTAGAGATCATGACCTGAGCTGAAGGCAGACACTAACTGACTGAGCCTCCCAGGCCCCTTTTTCAAAGAGTTGTTGGATTCTAAAATAGTAGCTAAGAGATTACAGATCTGAACTAAATGACTTTGAGAAGTGACACATAGAGTTATGTTTTTATTGCTTTTTATTTTTTTTATTATTAAAAAAAAATTTTTTTTTTTTTAAGATTTTTTATTTATTAATTTGACAGAGAGAAATCACAAGTAGATGGAGAGGCAGCCAGAGAGAGAGAGATAGGGAAGCAGGCTCCCTGCTGAGCAGAGAGCCTGATGCGGGACTCGATCCCAGGACCCTGAGATCATGACCTGAGCCAAAGGCAGAGGCTTTAACCCACTGAGCCACCCAGGCGCCCCTGCTTTTTATTTTTAAGGCTTACATTTTAAGAGCAATTTCAGGTTCACAGCAAAACTCAGAAAAGGTACAGAGCTTTCCCATGCCCCCACCCCCCAACATGTGTAGCTTTCCCCATTATCAACATCCCCAACCAGAGGAGTATATTTATTACAATTGAAGAACTTACACTGACACGTCATAATCATCCAAAGTCCGTAGTTTACTTCAGGGTTCACTCTTGGTGTTGTACATTCTATGGGTACAGTTTCTGGGTTTCGACAAATGTCTAATAACTTGTATCATTACAGTTATTCTGCAGAGTATTTTCACTGCCCAAAAGAGCCTCTGAGCTCTGCCTATTCATCTCTTCTCCACGACCCCAACCTCTGGCAACAACTGATCTGATCTTTTTACTTTATCCATAGTTTTGCCTTTTCCAGAACATCATATAGTTGGAATCACATAATGTATAAGTTTTTCAGATTGACTTCTTTCAATTGGTAGTATACATTTAGAGTTTTTCCATGAGTTTTCATGGCCTTGATAGCTTGTTCCTTGTTAACAGTGAATAATATTCCATTGTATGGATATTATACCAGTTTATTCATTATTATACCAGTTTATTCATTCACCTACCAAAAGGCATCGTGGTTGCTTCGAAATTTTGCCAATTATGAATAAAGCAGCAATAAACATCTAGGTTTAACATGGTATAAACATGAAGGTCTTTGTGTGAATGTGTTTTCAACTCCTTTGGGTAAATCCTAAGAAGTATGATTGCTGAACTATTTGTTAAGAGTGTGCTTAGTTTTGTAAGAAACTCAAATTGTCTTCAAAGTGGCTGTACCATTTTGCATTCTCACCAGCAGTGAATGAGAGTTCCTGTTGTTCCACACCCTTCACAGCATTTGGTGTTGTCAGTGGTCTGGATTTTGGCCATTCTAGTAGGTGTGAGTGGTATCTTACTTGAATTTGCAATTTCCTAATGACATATGTTGTGTAGTATCTTTTCATAAATTTATTTGTCATCTCTGTATCTTTGGTGAGATGTCTGTTAAGCTCTTTGGTTTGTGTTTTAATCAGGTTGTTTTCTTATTATTGAGTTTTAAAAGTTCCTTATATATTTTGGATAACAGTTCTTTTTTTTTTTTTAAGACTTTATTTATTTATTTGACAGACAGAGATCACAAGTAGGCAGAGAGGCAGGCAGAAAAAGATGGAGAAGCAGGCTCCCTGCTGAGCAGAGAGCCCGATCCCAGGGCTCTGGGATGCCAGGCCTCGATCCCAGGACCCTGGGATCATGACCTGAGCCAAAGGCAGAGGCTTTAACCCACTGAGCCACCCAGGCGCCCAGCAGTTCTTTTTTTTTTTTTTTTTTTTTTTTTTTCAGCAGTTCTTTTTTAGATGTGACTTTTACAGATATTTTCTCCCAGTCTGTGGCTTGTCTTTTCTTTCTCTTGTTATAACCCTTTCAGTTTTGTCCGTGGTGTAAGGAATTATTAAATGCTTTCCTACACATCTCTTTTTAAGTCTTCCCCGGGTATCAGTGAATGCTTGTAAGTGTGTGCATTGTTGTATGCAGTCCTACTCAGAGTTTATGTTATTAATCCACAGTACTCAAGGACCATATAATGTGCAGAACTAAATTGCTTCTTTGAGAGATAAGATTGCATTGAACCCTGTTCCTCATTGATCCTTCAGTGTTTGAGGTTTTTTTGCTTTTTAACTTTAATAATCAACAGAAATTTGAATGTTGAAGCACAGACCACATACAGCTCCATTTGATGGGAATCTTTTTAGTTCTCTTGATGTGCAATTAATAGCATTTATTTTCTCATTTCACAGGACTGCTGATGGAGGAGGCTTGGTAGAAAAACATTATGTCTTCCTGAAGAGACTGTGTCAGGTGTTGTGTGCTCTGGGGAATCAGCTGTGTGCATTACTGGTGAGCACTTACTTTCTGGAGAGTTTCAGGGCCATTTGAGCAGAGCATTTAGAAAGTTAACGTTTGTATAATGAGTGAAACATGCCATTAATTTTAGCCTTGTGGAGCATTGCCCTACAGGTTATTTCATGTTATTTTATAGATTAAGTTACTGTAACAGGGTTCGAGTGAGTGAATTTCTTTTAACAAGTCAGTTATTGATGTTAACAGGAAGCATCCACATCTGTTATTCCATGAAGTCAGCATTGCTATTCTTGTGAATTTTGGTACTTGTAGAATGTCAGTTTGCTAGAGTCCTATTAGATCATGAAATATTATGCATTTGAATAAAGAGCCCTCTTCTCAAATTTAAAGGATTTGTGTTATTGATCATAAAGGAAAACTTTAATGTGATTGACCTAGAAATACCTGTCTTTAGGGAAATATTTAATAACTTGTCTTACAAATTGAGAGATAGGACATTGGTACAGACAATTCGCATCTGATATTGTGCCTTTTTATGGTGGTTTGGATGGTTAGAGAGGATAGAGCTTCAGACATACGAAGTATGCCGTCAAGTGGTTATTTAATAAATTTGGTCACAGAGATGTGAATAGACTAGGTGTGAAGAAATAATACAGATTTTTTCTTTCTGTGATTTCTGAAATGAATGCTCTTTTTCATTTTAGTATTTGACTACAGAATGAGTTTTAATGATGATGATTAAGGAGGTAAAGCACCTTTCCTCTTTTTAGCCCTTGAATTGATGCCTTCCTTAGGTCACAAGGAAGTATAAAGTCCTTTCAAAACTGAAATTGGTGAGGGTTTAAGTTCTCTACAGTTGACCCTTGAACAACACAGGTTTGAACTGCATGGGTCCACTTAGACACAGATATTTTTTGATATAAATACATGCAGTTCTATAAATGTATTTTCTCTTTCTTAGAATTTTCTTAATAACTTTTTTTTTAGCTTCCTTTATTGTAAGGACACAGTATATAATACATATATGAAATATGTGTTAATCAGTTTATATTATCAGTAAGGCCTCTGGTCTATAGGAGGCTGTTAGTAGTTAAGTTTTGGGGGAATGAAAAGTTATATGTGGATTTTTGACCCTTAGCCCCTGTGTTCAAGAGTCAGCTGTGTTTGTTACCCTACTCCTCCCGTTGTCCTCTTCCGCCCCCCATCAGCGTCACTGATGTAGTCGTCTTTTTGTCCCTCAGGGTGTGGATTCTGATGTAGAAACACCAGCAAACTTTGGAAAATACCTGGAATCTTTTCTTGCTTTCACAACCCATCCAAGTCAGGTAAACTGTATGTAGGCAATGTGTGAAAATTTTAGTTAGGTAAGCCAAAATTAATCACTATGGCTTGAAGTAATTAACAGCTCATGTATAAAATGTGACTCTTAAGGCTCTATGAAATAACTGTGGTGTGATTTCATTAAGAGAATTGTTGAATCTTCTTCCTGAACGGAGTGTTGCACTGTCTAGACTGGCAGGTTTTCCCCTCACGTAATATTCTGCTGATGCTCAATCAGATGAGAGGTGTGTCCCAGGTGATTTCCCACCCAAGGCATTTTAAACGCAAAAGTCTAATTGATTGTGCTATAAAATTAATTTCACACATTTAAGGCTTTCTTGTAATACCACCCTGAGATTCCCATATCCTTTTTTTCCCTTAAAGAAAGTGCTAGAGGGATGCCTGGCTGGCTCAATTGGTGGAACATGTGACTCCTGGGGTGTAGAATAAAAAAGAAAAAGTTGTAGAGCTCAGCTGAGATTCCAGGAATTACACCTGACCCCATAGTTTGTCTTACTAATACATGGTCTGTAACAGGCAGTCATTATGGATAGAGTAAATATGGACAGTGTAGGAGTATATAGAGATTCATTTCCATGAAAAAATATTTTTGATAATTGTGGGGCTCAGTAATAATCCTGCTTATGTAAAGTCCAAATCCTTAAACGGAGATTTTTCTTTCTTTTTTTTCTTTTTCCCCACCCCCATTAGTTTCTGCGTTCTTCAACTCAGATGACTTGGGGGGCCCTTTTCCGGCATGAGATCCTGTCCCGTGACCCTTTGCTATTAGCAATAATACCAAAATATCTTCGTGCTTCTATGACTAACTTGGTCAAGGTAAACAGTGGGAATCAAAATGTGGAATGGGGGTTCCTGGGTGGCTTAGTTGGTTAAGCATCTTGATCATGATCATAAGATTGTGGAATCAAGCCCTGCATTGGGCTCTGCACTCAGCAGGGACTCTGCTTGGGATTCTGTCTCTCCTTCTGCCCCTTTTCCTGCTCATTCGTTCATTCTTTCTCAAATAAACCTTTAAAAAAAAAAAAAAAGGAATGTAGGTGAGTACACATAATAGGGCAGATTTTCATTATTGACAGCCCATTTTGGTCACTAGGGTCCTATAGTTGGGTATATTATTCTCTTATTCACCAAGAAGAAGGTAGTGCAAACTAGTTATTATATCTACTTTTTCATATTTTGGAGCACTTCTATACAAAGTGTTGGGCTAGGTGCTAGGAAAAAGTAGGACAAGAGCAGTGACCCATGATCTTGCAGTGGGATAATGCTATTTCCAGTTTAAAAGCAGGCAGGGTGGAGCCAAGATTCCAAGATGAAGTCCTATGTGATTGTTTATAAGATCTAGTGAGGGTCTGAAGGTGAATGAGAAGGGAAGAAGGAAGGTAGAAGCAAATTGCTTACCACTTGAATAGAATTCCTTATGAATTCTCTGAGATCTGCTAAGGGTTCTTGCAGCTGACAGATGCTTAATCTTGATTTGTAAAAATCAGAGAGCGGGACCTATGTGAAGGTCCTCTTACTTCCTCTCAGAATACATCTAGCACATGATACCCTGTTCTCATTCTCATGCTCTTCAATACTTTTTGAGTGAAACATGAAAAGTGCTGTGCTTATTCCCAGTTTCAGCATTAAAGGAGACAGTTCTCAATTTTTTCTTTCTTACTGTGTGCTGTATTAGTACTTTGTTTTGGGACAGCTTTATACTCAGATACTGTAAACAAATTCCAGAATTTAATACTCCCTGAGGAATCTGGAGGGGAGCATCTGATGAATGTTCTCTTTTCAACCACTCTCAGGATTATTGGAACTGGGAGAAAACAGTGGACTTGGGATAGACCAGAAGTAGTTATTATAAAAGATCTTATGCAAACCTTTCACTCTTAAATGAAAAAGTGCTTGAGCTCTTAGAGTTTAAGCCTCTTTGGGTAGGTCTATTTTTATTCCCTACCCCAATTATCTTTCTCTTTGCAGATGGGCTTTCCTTCTAAAACAGACAGCCCTAGCTGTGAATACTCTCGGTTTGATTTTGATAGTGATGAGGACTTCAATGCTTTCTTCAACTGTAAGTGATAGTAGCCTGGAATTTCTCCCAGTCATCTGAGAATGGCATCTAGTCTTACGAATCATGGTACTTGACCCTTGGGTTCTATATTAAAGGGCCTAAGATCTGGACAAGCAGCCTGTTCAGTCTCTAGTTGCACCTTGCAGCCGGTACTGGGATTGCGCTCATTCCGGGCATAGTATTCTCTCTAGCCTGTGCGTTACATGCATACACATGCATGCAAGCATACATAGCCTTTGGACTTTGATGTTTAGGCATAGTAACTATACGTAACACCTAGGATTAAATACAACCTAACCTCACTGTTCTTCGAAAAAAGAGGAAAAAACCCACATTCTGATAATCGAATTTTGTTCTGGGTTTTTTGTAGTCTGGCTAGTCCCCCCCACCTTTTTTTAAAAAATAATAGCTTTTTGAGATATAGCTTGTTTACCATACGATTCACCCATTTGTAGCATACAATTCAGTGGGTTTTTTGGTATATTCAGAGTTGTGCAACTTTTGCCACAATTTGTGGACATTTTAATGACCCCAAGAAATCCCTGCCCGCTAGCGGTCAGCCATTCCCAGTCCCCTCATCCTTCCCAGCTCCAGGCAACCAGTAATCCACTATCTGTTTCTACATGTCACCTATTCTGAACATTTCTTATAAACAGGTTATACATATATGGTCTTTTGTAACTGCATTCTTTCATTTAGGGTTATATCTTTAAAATTCACCCATGCTGTGGCATGTATCGATACTTTATTTCTTTTTATTGCCGTATTTCATTGTATGGATGTACATTATAGTCCTTCATTTCATAAGTTGATGGATATTTAAGTGGTTTCTAATTCTTACCTGTTAAGAATAATGCTACTATTGGGGTGCCTGGCTGGCTCAGTCAGTAGTGCATACAAATCTTGATCTTGGAGTCGTGAGTTCAAGTCCCTCATTGGGCCTAGAGCTTACTTTAAAAAAAAAAAAAAAAAGGAATAATGTTGCTGTATCATTTGTATACAAGTTGAGTGTACAGACTTTTTTTTTCTCCTGAGTGTGTGTCTATATTCCGTCATATAGTAATTTCACATTTAATATTTTGAACTTCCAGGCTGTTTTCCATAGTAGCCACACTGTTGTACATCTGTACCAACCTAATCTTTTATTGATTCCGAAGAAATGAGAGACCACTTTTAGTTTGCCTCTTAGAGAGGATCAAGCTGGTAGGGTAGCTTCCAGAGGCAATTTACTTTTGACAATTTCTGAATTGTTAATTTTGATTGAACATTTGTTAAATTCAGAGCATAAATCTGCAGAAGTTTCTTTGAACGCTTTTCTCCTGGGACGGATAAATGAATGAACATTAGCTAAGCACTTATTATCTGTCAGTTACTGATTTATGTCTTTCTCTTGGCAGCCTCCCGGGCCCAACAAGGAGAGGTAATGAGGTTAGCATGTCGTTTGGATCCTAAGACTAGCTTCCAGATGGCTGGGGAGTGGCTAAAGTATCAGCTGTCAACCTCTGTTGATACTGGATCCATGAACTGTAAGGTTTTTTTTATTTCTAAACATTAGTGAAGTATTATATCAAATATACATTGGAAATAAGCCCTGTAAGCCACACTTCAGAACAGCATGCTAATAATAGCATTCAAAAATAAACTTTCATTTAGGGTAAGATCATGTCCCTGTCAGTCTTGCCTTCATTTTTCTTTTCTAACAGAATGAACCACTCGTTGTTGATTCTGTTACTTCACTGTAGGCACCATCCTACCAAATTGCTTGTCTAGACTTTTTAAAGCTCGTCTACCAAATTCTTGCATAGAACCACTCCTAAATTTAGAAAGAATGCCTTGTTAGTCAGGCATAACGAGAGCAGTGCAGAGACTTTCTGTGTCACTCAGCCACCTCAAAGCCTTTGGAAATGCTGCTTTATACAAAATCAGCATAACACTTCTGTACCCAAATGCATAAGCCAGGTAACATCTCTGTACTCCATTATCATCTGTCTATTGTCTTATTGACTAATGCATGCTGTGGGTGACAGAATTTAGTAAAACAGGAGAAGGTATAAGTCACTCCTTTAGGGGGCTCTGTATTTACGGTCAGTTACCAGCTACTCTAGTTACTTGTCATTCATAGGATTTAACATTTTGTTTTGGGTACTCAACTGACTCTGAAGGTCCGTGGTATCAGGTAATTTGAATGTTTGTGGAGGCCCAGATACGTTGCACCAAGGTAAAGCTAGTAAATGGGAGGACTATATGAAAGCAAGGAAAGTAATTCTTAAATCTTTTTGCCTATGCCTCGCTGTTTGAGAGATGTGTTTTGCTGATACTAAACAAACTTGAAGAGTGGCACAGTTGTCCAGAACTTGGAATTGTTATGAGGCTACTGGATATGAATTAGCATTCTGTTATCTCATATCAGGTTTTTGTTTTTGTTTTTGTTTTGGAAAGATTCTTTATGGTCTCAAATATCTTAATTATTAAGATTTTCATGGACAGGTTTTAAAGGACAGGAAGGGAGAGTTTAATTGATATTTATCAGTTGCTTGTGTTTTTTGATGCTTATGCGTATATTCTCATTCAACATTCAAAGTGGTTTTGTAGACTGAACTCACAGAAGTGAATTCTGACAGCTCATTGTTAGGGGTGGAGGCAGGATAGGCCCCTTCTCTACTTTTAGTTCTTTTCTTTACCCAGGCTGAGAGGGTTAGATTATCCTGTTCCTTCGCCTGTGGAATTAAGTGGTCTCTAAGTCCCCATTGTCTTTGTGTCTTCTGTGATCCTGTAGTTGTGTGTGTGTGTGTGTGTGTGTGTGTGTGTGTGTGTGTGTGTTTATATTTGTGTTTTAAAACCCTCTTCTCCAACAGCTGGAACTGGAGAAGGTGGCCTCTGCTCCATTTTCTCCTCTTCATTCGTGCAGTGGGAAGCCATGACTTTTTTTTTGGAAAGTGTGGTCAACCAGATGTTTCGGACACTAGATAAAGAGGTAAGTAACTGTTTCCTGTGTTGATTGCATAATGATTTTGACCTTTTTAAAACTGACAGAGGGAAAATCTATGGATATGCATCTCACAAAAGAGGAAATGGAGAATCAAAGAGGTTAAATAACATACTTAAGTTCAAATTGCAGGCCTGACTCTAAGCCTACAATGGTCAATATTCATTTTAAGAGGATAATAAGACAATCCTGTTTGTATAGTGAAGTGCAGGTAGGATAACTATTGCAGGGAGGACAGCAATGGTAATCTTGAGCTGGAAAATCTTTGGAAATGTTTGCCATTAAGCATCCTTTTCAGTTTATGGCAGATAGACACAATATTCATGTTAGCTGATCAGTGTCTTCTTCCGTGAATAATCCGAATAAAGTGGTCTTGTCTTTATATGCTTCATGTGACCCATCACCTTCTCTTACCTACCTTGGATGCAGCTGTGTTTAATTGGTTTAAAATCATTGGACTATTCATTTCAGGATGATTACACTGTAGTAGTTGTAGGAAAAATTGAAATCCCTTGAAGGTAAGTGAGATATAGTGCTTTTTCTCACAAAAGGCATATTAATAAATTAGATCTTAGAGTGATTAACTTCACCTGCTTGTATATTGCTTTGTTTGAGTTTGAAATGATGGCATTCAGAGTTTGTTCCAAAATTTAGATAGGAAATCCTGCTACGATCCTGCATTTTTTACTAAATGAACCCTTTCTTGGGTTTAAGTGGTACTATCTGATCAAGAAAGCCCTTTATTGAATCAAGGGTAATGGCCCTGGGTTTCCTTTCCTAGCATTTTTTAAGTTAGACAACTTGATGGATCGAAATATTTGCCTACGATTCTGCTAGAAAGCAAGAGAAAGAAATGGTCAGGATTTGGCAGGCATTTGAAAATGTATGAAAGGACTGGTAGTATTGCAGGGTGGGGGGGCAGGGTGCTTAGTTGGTTGTAGGCTGGATTGTATGATACATCCTTGAAAATGATGGTATTTGGTCAAAATGCCAAATATTAGTTGGTCAAAGGGTACAAAAAGTTGGATAGTGTAGAAGAGAAAGATGTGGGCTGGAGACAAAGCAGAGGTAACAATTAGAAACAGGAGGAGTCAGAACAGTTAAAGGGGAGAAAAACAGTAGAACAAAATTCTTTTTTCCTCAGGAGATTGGTAGTGTTTAGGCTTCTGTTGGTGACTTAAAATAAATCTCTTGACTCTCAAACCGTTTTTTCTTCACCAGAATGAAATGGGTCAGAATGAAGCATTCCTAATCAAGAGAAATGAGTTTGTTTGTTTGTTTGTTTTTAAAGATTTTATTTATTTATTTGACAAAAAGAGAAAGATCATAAGTAGGCAGAGAGGCAGGCAGAGAGAGTGGGGGAAGCACGCTCCCTCCTGAGCAGAGAGCCCGATGTGGGGACTTGATCCCAGGACCCTGAGGTCATAACCCAAGGTGAAGGCAGAGGCTTAACTCACTGAGCCACCCAGGTGCCCTGAGAAGTGAGTTTTTAGTGCATATATACTTGATGAAATTACTCACTACTTGTTAAGGAAGGTGTAACACTTTATGTAACACTTTATGTGTAACACTGATATACATAGGGTGCAAGTGACAGATCTCAGCCTGTCACATTCCCATTTGCTGCTCTCAGTTCCTGACTCTGCATGGTGTTGTCCAGTGCATCCATCTTTTACACTGCTCACTCTGCACTCTCAGTCCCTGCCCCTCACCCAGGGTCTGTCAGCTACTCAGCTGGTGCCTATGAAAGAGTTGAACCAAGAGGTTCTTTGCCTAGAAGAGTTTTTTTTTTGTTTTTTTTTTTTTAAAGATTTTATTTATTTATTTATTTGACAGACAGAGATCACAAGCAGGCAGAGAGGCAGGCAGAGAGAGAGAAAGGGAAGCAGGCTTCCTGCGGAGCAGAGAGCCCGATGCGGGGCTCGATCCCAGGACCCTGAGATCATGACCCGAGCCAAAGGCAGCAGCCTAAACCACTGAGCCACCCAGGTGCCCCTGTTTTGTTTTGTTTTAAGATGCTATTTATTTATTAGAAAATGCACAGAAGGAGAGGGAGGCACAGACCCATTGAGCAGGGCTTGATCCCATGACCCTGAGATCATGACCTGAGCCGAAGGCAGACACTTAACCAACTGAGCCACCCAAGCGCCCACTAAGAGAGTTTTTTGAAAAGCTACTCCTCTCATTTGTAGTGGCATTAGCTGAACTTAATTCCCAGAAGACTTACTTTAACAATGGATTCATATAGGGAATAGCTTTGGAGGGGGGGGACAGTCACATTTTGAAGAAGACAAGGATTGATTTGCCTCAGATAGTAAAATATGAAGCTGCGACATTTCATAGGCAGTGTGGTACTGACATTAGATAGAGCTCCTTGGGACAAAATAGCCCAGAAACAACCAGGAGCATATATAAGCATTCCAAAGAAATGGAGAAGGATTGGCTCATTTAATAAATAGCATTAGGAAAAATTAACTCTTTGAGGAAAAGTCCCTAAGTTGAAAAACAAAGGAAGTAATCATAGAAATGTGAATGGCTTTAACTACTTTTTTTTAAACATACCATATAAAATAAACTTTGAAAGGCAAACTTGGAACAATATTTGCAATAAATATGATGGGATTAATATTCTTAACTATAAAAACCTATTTCGTATGCATTACTTTTTGATTGATATCACAGGTTTGGAGAATAATTTGACAATGTCTGGTTGAAGGTGCCTAGCCTTATGACCCAGCAACTTCACTCCTAAGTCTGTGCTCTGAAGAAACCCCTGCATGTGCGCTGAGCATCCAGTATACTACAGAATCCTTAAATGTTGAGCCAAGGAAGAAACTTAATAACCCTCAATAGATTGTACAGAACAGATGATAATATGTTTATAGACCAGTGAAAAGGAACTAGGATGTACTATGAATAAGTATGATTCTCATAAACATGATGGTGACCCCAAACAACAAGCTACAAAAGTGAACATGCAGTTCTGTGTAATTAGGAGTATGTACATTTGTGGCAGAAGTATACGGAAATAATGGAATCCCTGAAAATGTGAGCACCAAATTCAGGACAGTGGCCACCTCTAGGGCTGAAGAAGAGGATGTATACACAGAGCAACCAATATCAGTAACATTGTACATCTCAAAGTGGTCAAGTGGAGAGTTATTCAAGTACTACTTACCCCTTTCTAAAGGTCTAGTATATTTCTCAATAAAAAAAGCACTAGAACCCAGTGGAGAAGAGACAAAAGATGATATATTTGTAGCGAAGAGAAATAAAAGTAGTTAATAAATACATGAAGAAAATTCAGTCCTCATTAGTAATTGAAGAAATGCAAATTTAAATAAACTCATTATTTAACTTAACTGCAAATGTTTTAGGGAATAAACACAACCTGCTGCTAAGAACAGGGTAAGAAGGGCATATTGGTGGACAGAGAATCAATTGATAGAGCCTGTGAAGAAGAAAAACAATTTGACTTAGATGTATTTATACCTTATGATTCAGTAATTCCCACTATCCCCAGAAGTCTCTGCCTCAAATGAAATAAGTGAAAATGTAGCCAAAACATTTTTGCAAAGATGTATTAGCACTATCAATAATAAGTAAAGAACCAGCAACATTCTCAATTTCTAGTAATAGGAAAAGCTACATCCTTAAGATGGCACATGGTAGCATCATTTAGGAAAAGTTTTAATAACACAAGGTAATGCTTAGAATTTTCAGGTTAAAAACGCAGTATATAAAACCATATGTGGCAACCATATCACACATTTATAAACCAAGTCTTTTTTTTTTTTTTTTTTTTAAGATTTTATTTATTTATCAGAGAGAAGGGGAGAGAGCGAGCACAGGCAGACAGAATGGCAGGCAGAGGCAGAGGGAGAAGCAGGCTCCCCGCTGAGCAAGGAGCCCGATGTGGGACTCGATCCCAGGACGCTGGGATCACGACCCGAGCTGAAGGCAGCTGCTTAACCAACTGAGCCACCCAGGCGTCCCTATAAACCAAGTCTTAAAGGAAGTTTTACCAAAGGTGCTCATCAGTCATGTCAACATCTTTTTCATTGTATTACAGGCGGTTCCTGTTAATGATGGAATAGAGCTGTTGCAAATGGTCCTGAACTTTAACACCAAGGATCCTCTCATCCTGTCCTGTGTCCTCACTAATGTCTCAGCACTCTTTCCGTTTGTCACCTACAGACCAGAGTTCCTGCCCCAGGTCTTCTCTAAGGTAAATTCCATCTCCTTTGTAAACTTTGAGTATTTTTGAACTAATTATTTTTTTTGTGATTGTTTTTGAGAGTCTTTGAGACAAGCTGATGAACAGTCATTTATTCATTCATCAGGTATTCAGTACTTACTGTGGATTGGGCACCATGCTGGTAGAAAAGCCTTGCTTAACATTTGGAAATAAAATCACATATACAGTTGTACCCATGTGGCATTATAATTAATAGACGAGTATACTGAGAAGTGGAAAAGAACCCCTAAAGAAGGTGTCAGTGTGCTCTCCGTTTATTCGGAGGGGATATGTGAGAGAAATTAGTGTGAATGGTTTTTGGGTTCCTGTTTAGGTGAGTAGTAGAGCACTACCTGAGTGAGAATAATGGAACCAGTAAGAATGAGGAAGAGGGCTGAGTTTGGGAATACTACATTTGGAGTGTATGTACAACATCTAGGAGAGGATACTTCACAATCAGTTGGCTATTGTTAAAGGTCTAGAGTCTGGAAGATTACAGTATTAAGGTGGCATCGTCTAGAAATGCCTAGAGCAGAGGTGAAGCCCTAGGAAAGAGGGTGATATGTATGTAGAGTTGGACGTGTAGCTCAAGCAGGGAACTCTGAGGATTATCATCTTTGGGAGAGGAGGGTAAAGAACGAGAATTCCCCAAAGAAGAATAAAGATACAGCTAGAGAAATGAAAAAATGTTGTGTTACAAAGGTCAGTAGAACTTTGTTTTTTTTTTTTAAGATTTTATGTATTTATTTGTCAGAGAGAGTGAGCATAGGCAGACAGAGTGGTAGGCAGAGGCAGAGGGAGAAGCAGGCTCCCTGCTGAGCAGGGAGCCCAATGTGGGACTCGATCCCAGGACGCTGGGATCTTGACCTGTGCCGAAGGCAGCCACTTAACCAACTGAGCCACCCAGACGTTCCAGGTCAGTAGAACTTTAATTCGTTGCATTCGTTGCAACAGAAAGTCTCTCAGAACTAGGGAATATCTATTGGGTTTCTTTTTCTTTCTTTTTTTTTATTTTTTTAAGATTTTATTTATTTATGAGAAAGAGAGAGTGCGCTCAGGGCAGAGGGGCAGAGAGGAAGGGAGAAGCAGACTGAGCAGGGAGCCCAATGAGGGGCTTGATCGTAGGACCCTGAGATCATGGCCTGAGGCATGTGTTTAAGGCAGGTGCTTAACTGGCTGAGCCACCCAGGCATTCCTCCGTGGGGTTTCTTGATTAGACCTTTGTTAGAGTATAATTCCATTCTGGTGACTTTTGCAGTAGTCACGCTGTATTAGGTGAAAGAGTCTATGAGAAGTTACGCAGTGGAATCAGAGGGTATCACCATAGCTGAGTGTTTGGCTGAGGCTTGGATTGTTCAAGGATTCTGTGGCCTCCACCTTTAAAAGATGTTTGATGGTAAGATTATGAATCTCTAGCCTCTTGTAGAGTTATCTGAGAAGATAAACATCTGCAACTTCATAACACCGATTGAAAACTCTGCTGTTAGCATATTGTTTATACTTCTGAGATTTTGTTGGAAACTTTATGCCAACTGCTGTTAAAAACACTTCATGCATTTGGTACTGATGAGTAACCTTTTCTTTCTTACCCTTAGCTATTTTCATCTGTCACTTTTGAAACTGTTGAAGAAAGTAAGGTAAGACCCATTAATTCACCCAACAAATCCTAACTTCTGGAGAGCAAAACTGTGAATGCCCAACACCTAAGTCTAGATTTTTTTTATAGGTAGAAGGAGTTAGTAAAGTCAGGAGATGGTCAGAGATACTCTAAGGCAAAAACAGTGACCACGTGGATTCATGGTGACTGTAAATGTCATTCCATTAAACTCCCACATTGTGAAAATTGATTGTGAATTTGCCTTTGAAGGGAAATATTTCATGTGTTTCTAAGCAGCATCTGTAAATTTTATTAAAAGTGGCTCCAGGTTTGTGAATATGTCTTCCCAGGCCCCCAGAACCCGGGCAGTGAGGAATGTGAGGAGACACGCTTGTTCCTCCATCATCAAGACGTGTCGTGACTACCCCCAGCTCGTACTGGTAAGCTGCTGGACTCCGACCTAGTAGCCACTGAGACTTGTCAAGTTTAGTTACAGTCCTCTGTAAATCCAGCCCTAACTATACCTCACATAAAGAGGAAACAAGGAATTGTAGTTTTGCTTCAAATAAGTATTCTTGAGTTGGTGTCTTCTTCCTCTCCTGCTTAGTGGTGTAATTAAAAATGCAAATATATTCCCTCAGGATGAGTATTCTTGCCCATGTAGATGACCAAGTTTTTCCTGTCAACGTACACATCTTTTCTGTGTGATGTTGTTTACTGCCAAATGGTGTGCCTTATCTTGAGAGAAGCCAGATGCAAATCCCAACCTTTTCCGGAGGGTTCCTATAGGAAATTTAGCACTAGTCCAGATTAGAAATTAATCAAAAATTTCTTCTCTGAATACACATCAGTTATGTGTCTCCCTAACATATATAAACAAGCTAATCTTTGTCTATGAATATACTATAAAATTGAAATAGAAAAAAAGACCTATAGTTTTCACAGTACTTTTTGGGAAAGCACAAATACCCAAGACAAGAACCACTTTCTGCTTACATTGCCTGGCTTGTTCAGGCAAAAGAAGGACATAACTAAATTACTGAAGTGACAGTCTTATAGGCCTGACCTTCCTAGGAATGCCTCTCCGCCTTCCTTGAGTGACCCACCTCTCCTTAAAAATCAGACCTTCACCACCTTTGGGTTTTTTTCTTTGTAATCTGCAGCCCAATTTTGACATGCTTTATAACCATGTGAAGCAACTCCTCTCCAATGAGTTACTCTTGACACAAATGGAGAAGTGTGCCCTCATGGAAGCCCTGGTTCTCATTAGCAACCAATTCAAGAGCTACGAGCGTCAGAAGGTGTTCCTAGAGGAGCTGATGGCACCAGTGGCCAGCATCTGGCTTTCTGAAGACATGCACAGGTAGAGGAGAGCCTTTGCCCTAGACCCTCACCGCACTGGAGCACCCATCCTGTATTTAAAGAGCTGTGCCTAGGGTGCCCGTGTAAGGATCTCAAGGGGTGATGGCTCATCAGCGATATCTGAGTTTTCCAGAAGAAGTCTTTTATGCGGGTTGCTGAAAATATCACCTTGAGTTCGGAAGTGTAGGGAGAGGGAAGAAATGAGAAGAGATGGGTAGTATGGTCGGGAGGCCACAGAGTACCTGCGGTGTCTGCAGAGTGCGGTGCCAGCCCACGTAGACACTCAAGAACAGCCAGGAGGGGCCACACGGACAGACACTCATTGTGCCCATGTAGCATTCTCAAGCCTGCGTCCTTTTTGCTAATGACACTCAGAAGTGGGAAGAGGAATTTCAACCTTCAAATAACAGCTGACAATGATTAAATTCCTCTCACTGTAGCAAGTGCTCTTTGGGGCCAAATAATCACAGTTTATTAGCTTTTGTGGAAGAAACCATCTGTGCTTGAAGTCATGTTATGACTTGTCTTTCCCACTCCAACTTTCAGAGTGCTGTCAGATGTTGATGCTTTTATTGCCTACGTGGGCGCCGATCGGAAGAGCTGTGACCCAGGCCCAGAGGATCCCTGTGGTCTAAACCGCGCACGAGTGAGTAAGCCGCTCCTGGGAATGGGAAGCTGCAGAGGCCACTGGTAGAACTAGAGACTCCACCATTTGTAGAGTCTTTTACAGATCTCTGTTTCTTCTACATGCGTGAGAAATCTGGAAGTCTTCACTTCCCTAAGTTTCTCCTTTCTTTTCTTTAGTCTTGAATTTTTTTTTTTAAGATTTTTTTTTTTTTTTTTTTTTTTGACAGAAGAGGGAGAGAGAGAGTGGGAGGGGCAGAGGGAGAAGCAGACTCCCTGCCGCCGAGCAGGGAGACCAATGTGGGGCTAGATTCCAGGACCCTGGGATCATGACCTGAGCTGAAAGCAAATGCTTAACTGAGCCACCCAGGCACCCCTAGTCTTGAGTTCTTGAGTTAGTTCCCACAGCAGAGCAGATAGTCTTTTCTTCGAAGTCATTATTTTGGCTTTAAGGATCCCTAAATAGCTCCAAAGACTGAAGGTGTTATGGGGAATTGGGTCAGCAATTTGTTTTATGTTTTTCTGTAGATGAGCTTTTGTGTATATAGCATTCTGGGTGTTGTGAAACGAACTTGCTGGCCCACTGACCTAGAAGAGGCCAAAGCTGGGGGATTCATCGTGGGTTATACACCCAGTGGAAATCCAATCTTCCGTAACCCCTGCACAGAACAGATTCTGAAACTTCTTGACAATTTGCTTGCACTTATAAGGTGAGTTGCAATAATGGTTTTTCTGTTGTTTAATTTTTTTACCTTAAGAATCTCTAAAGTGTAATCTGTTTCTGTTCTTCAGATCAAGGTGGTTAGTAAATGAGGGAATAGTTCTTGTTTTTTTCTCGACGGGATCTCTCTCTTTTTTTTTTAAATATCACTAGCCCTCACTTGCCTGAGTCTTGCGTTCTAAGTGAACACATGGCGGCTGATCCCAAAATGGCTTTTCTCATTTGGAGCCTCTTCTCTATGCTCCTCTCCTACTTCCTTATACTTTGTACCTACTTTTTTTTTTTTAAAGATTTTATTTATTTATTTGACTGAGAGAAAGAGAGAGAGGGAACACAAGCAGGGGGAGTGGGAGAGGGAGAAGCAGGCTTCCCGCTGAGCAGGGAGCCAGATGTGGGGCTCAATCCCAGGACCTTGGGATCATGACCTGAGCCGAAGGCAGACACTTAACGGCTGAGCCACCCAGGTGCCCCTTGTCTCTACTTTTTATTTGAGGTTTTATTTGTTCAAATTTTTGCCACTGAAGGAGTTGTTTGCTGGGAGCGGGACAGTTGCTTTCTTTTTTTTTTTTTTTTTTTAAGATTTTATTTATTTATTTGGCAGGCAGAGATCACAAGTAGGCAGAGAGGCAGGCAGAGAAAGATGGGGAAACAGGCTCCCTGCTCAGCAGAGAGCCCAATGTGGGGCTCAGTCCCAGGACCCTGAGATCATGACCTGAGCTGAAGACAGGGGCTTAACCCACTGAGCCACCCTGGTGCCCCAGGACAGTTGCTTTCTTAATGGTGCTTCTGAGTGGTATTCAGATGAGCTCACCTGAATTTATCAATAACGACTCTGCCCTCAAATGGACCAAACATGCATGATCATGCCCAAGGAAGGCATGATGCATGTTCCACCTGTTTCCTAGGTCTTTAATTCTGAAAGCCTCCTTAGACCAGCGCAGCATCAATCCCCGAAGAAGCTTGTTTGAAATGCAGAATCGGGACCCCACCCCATGTGTTTTCACAAGCTCTCCAGGTGCTTTCATTAAAGGTTCAGAGTCACTGTTAGAAATTACATGAGATAATGTATTCAAGTGGAAGTGGGCCAGGCCTCTACTTTGTTGGTTACATGAGTATGCTTGATGATTCAGGGATATACTACAGAGAAAAGTAGGCTATGGCTAGAATTCAGTTCTTAGTGGCCAAAGCAGAGTGATTCTTTTTTATATCATTTTTTTTTTAAGATTTTATTCATTTATTTTGAGAGAGAGTGCATGAGCAGGGTGAGGGGCAGAAGGAGAGGGAGAAGCAGCCTCCATGCTGAGTAAGGAGCTGAACTCGAGACCTCATCCCAGGACCCTGGGTTCGTGACCTGAGCCGACGGCAGACACTTAATCGGCTATACCACCCAGACGCCCCGTGATTCTTTTCTCTCTCACATAGTATTTCTCAGTTACAGGCTAGAACTCTGTTCCAGTGGTTTTTGGCCTCTTACCCAGGGTGAAAGAGCAGTATCTCAACTGGGCAAACCAAATGACTCATGTCTCTGGGACACAGTGCTAGAAGCAGACTCTGTAGATCATCAGCTTAAGAATCCAAGGGTTTAAGTTAAGGTTGACCAAATTGGAGAGCTGGAGTGTCTGAAAGAGTGGTCACTGGGGATCTGTCTATAGAAAAAGGCTTTCTTTTGTTCTCATTTCAAAAGGAAGAAAGACATTTCAGTAAAGAAGTATGGCTTGCATATTGAGAGCATAGTAAAATATCTAGTCAAGGAAAGGTTTGCTTCCATATTGGTGTTTTTAAAACCAGAAGCTTCTTCTGTAGCTTAGAGAAAAGTAAAAGTGATGGAGTCAGTTAGCAACATTCTGTCTTTTTAGGCTTATAACCAGAGTCCATGTGGTGGGAGCCCAGGCCTGGAAAGAAAGTTCATTCCTGATTGGGCGAGACCACAAGAATAGAATGGTTGTCATCTTGATACTTTTCTAAGAATTTAGTGTTTTGGAAAATCCCGGAGGCAGTCAGAAGGTATTTTGAAAAAACGTTCACCACAGTTATGGAGTTTGATTCTTTGAATAGTGTGCATCTGGAGCTATTAGAGTTTTGTCTTGTTTTTGTAATGAGTTTTATCTTGAAGTGTAAGGGCACAAACAGATGTAAGGAAAGGACAGGAATTATGATTGCATATCGCTGGACTTTCACAAGGGAAACTCGCTCCTGCGATCAGCACGCAGGTCCATAAGCAACCTAGCAAACACCTCAAGTCAGTACCTGTCCTTCAGGGGAACCAGTATTCTGACCTTCCCACATATTGCCTGGTTTTCTGAGTTTTCATAAATGGAGTCAGAAGCATGCATGCCTTTGTGTCTGGCTTCTCTTGCTCAGTAATTTGTGACAGTTGTCTGAGTTCCTGTGTGTCCTTGTGGTTCACTCTTTCACATTGCTGGCATGGTAGTCTATTTTGTAATTATTCTGTCACTTGCTTATTCATTTCGAATTGGTGGGCTTTTTGGTAGTTTCCAGCATTTTATTGTTAAAAATAGTGCAGTCGTGCTGCTGTTAGCATTCTTGTAAATGTTTTTTGGGGCATACATAATTTCTGTTGGGTTGGAATAGAATCCTACATGTAAGAGTAGAATTCCTGGTTCATAAGGTACGCATATTTTCTATTTTGTAGATAGAACCAAATAGTTTTCTAAAGTGATGTACTAATTGGCATTCCCACCGGTTGGGTATTGGAGCTGTGAGTTTTAACTCCTTGTCACATAGTCTGGTAACAGTGCCATGTGGGGCTGGCTGTCGAGCACTTGAAATGTGACTGGTTTGAAATTAGATAGGCTGTAAGTGTAAAATACACCAGATTCCAAAAACTTGGTACAAAAAAGGAATATAAAATATCTTGTTAATTTTTTTATATTGATGTTGAAATGATGTTTGTTTGTTTTGTGTGCATTGGGTTAAGTAGAATTAATATGACCTGTTTCTTTTTGCTTTCTAAGCTTGGCTGGCTAGAAAATTTTGTTTTATTTATTTCTTAAAAGATTTTACTTATTCGAGAGAGCGTGCAAATGCATGCATATATGCGTGTGCAGGAGCAGGGGGAGGAGCAGAGGGAGAAGCAGACTTCCTGATGAGCAGGGAGCGCAATGTAAGGGCTCCGTCCCAGGACCCTGGGATCATGACCGGAGCCGAAGGCAGTCGCTTAACTTACTGAGCCACCCAGGTGCTCCTGGCTAGAAAATTTTAATTGGCTCATGTGGCTTTCATTATATTTCTGTTAAATAATATTGTTCCTAGTGGGTCAGATGGAGGACAGATGTGGGGAGCAGAACTCGGGTTCTCCAAAGGTGCATTGTCATCTTCATCTTTTTAGAATGATAACAGCTTTTCTGTTAACTTGAAGTTTGTTACATTATATCTGTATATCTTCTATACATTTTCTCAAAATCTTTATCATGTGATCTCTTGTTTAGCATAGTGACTATACTCCTCAGGTAGTACTGAGAAGATTTCACATAGGTACAGATCATACAAAACTTAAAACTTTTGTTACCTGGTTGTTTTTCTTTGCTGAGGAGTAACTAGTTTTCTCTTAATGTGGAAGCACAGAACCCTGCCTTGCAAGTGAGTCAGGAAAGGTGATACTTCAGGAGCCTAAACATTACTGCTGTGAGCACTGACAGGAAATCAGAGATACCGAAGCGATATATACTCTTGAGTCCTCGTGCCACTTCTACTGAGTTAGAGATGTAGCGCCATGGGACCATCATCATCTTGAGCAGGAGGAGGGGAGACCATAAGGAATACAAGATTCTGTTGTAGTGTCAGGGATGTTTGACCAAGGATGCATTAATAATATCTTTTTTAAATTACATCTTGAGGTGATAGCCACACTTAATTTTTTTTTTTTTTTTTTTTTGACAGAGATCTCAAGTAGGTGGAGAGGCAGAGAGAGAGAGAGAGAGAGAGAGGGGAGGAAGCAGACTCCCCACAGAGCAGAGAGCCTGATGCGGGGCTCGATCCCAGGACCCTGGGACCATGACCTGAACCGAAGGCAGAGGCTTAACCCTCTGAGCCACCCAAGTGCCCCCACAGCCACACTTAATTAAAGGATAAAAAAACAGCTTGTCTGCTCCCAGTCATACTCAAAACTGAATTTCTTCTCAGTAAGAACTGATTTTTTCAGAGATCATTTCATAGTAGTAGCCATCTTTCTAAACCACTGAGAAAGACTTACAGTAGAAACCAAATTGCAGCTTTTCAAAGTAAGTGGCACCTTTTACCAATTCTTGGGCTCTGCACAGCAGTAGATAAAGGCTACAGCAGAGTTTTGGCTGGCTTCACAAAATAGGAGCAAAGTGACTCCCAGCAACATGATTGAGAGATTATACACCGAGACAAGTGCAGTTTAGTCGACGGGTATAAGAGTACTCCAACATATAAAAATAAACTAGTGTAGGGGCGCCTGGGTGGCTCAGTGGGTTAAGCCTCTGCCTTCGGCTCAGGTCATGATCCCAGGGTCCTGGGATTGAGCCCCACATCGGGCTCTCTGCTCCGCGGGGAGCCTGCTTCCTCCTTTCTCTCTGCCTCTCTGTCCACTTGTGATCTCTGTCAAATAAATAAAATACTATATAAAAAAAAAAAGTAGTGTAATACACCATATTAATAGAACAAGGGAAATAATCCACGTGATCATCTTAATTGACACAAAAAAGCATTTGACAAAATCTAAATTTAACACCTCTTTTTTTTTTTTTTTTTTAAGATTTTACTTATTTATTTGACTGACAGAGATCACAAGTAGGCAGAGAGAGGAGGAAGCAGGCTCCCTGCAGAGCAGAGAGCCCAACATGGGGCTCGATCCCAGGACTCTGGGATCATGACCTGAGCCAAAGGCAGAGGCTTTAACCCACTGAGCCACCCAGGCGCCCATAAATTTAACACCTCTTGATGATAAAAACACTCAGCAGACTGTGAGTAGAAGGGAACTTGTTTGACATGAAAAATGATTCTTATGAAAAATCCATAGCTTATCTCTTACTCAGTGATTAAAGATGGAGTGGTTTCCTCCTACCATCAGGAACAGAATATGGATGCCCAGTTCCACTGCCATTTGACATTGTGTACTGGCAGTCGCAGATGGAGAATTAAGGCAAGAAAAAGAAATAAAGGTATCCAAATTGGAAAAGAAGTAAACTATCTCCATTCATAAATGAAAATCCCCCCAGATCACCAAAAAAGATGCTCATCATCATTAGAGGTCTAATTAGGGAAGTGCAAATCAGAACCATGAGATACCACTTCACACCCAACAAAATGGTTGAAATAAATAGTAATAATAATTATTTTAGAAACAAAATTATGGGGCACCTGGGTGGCTCAGTCAGTTAAGTGTCTGCTTTTGGCTCAGGTCATGATCAGATACTGGGATTGAGCCCAGTATCAGGTTTCCTCCTGAGCAGGGAGCCTGCTTCTCCTTCTCCCAAGTCTGTCCCTCCCCACCACTCATGTTCTCACTTGCTCTGCTCTCTCTCTTAAATAAATAAGTAATCTTGAAAAAAGAAACAAAATTATGAGGCATCTGGGTGGCTCATTCAGTTAAGCACCTGACTCTTGATTTCAGCTCTGGTCATGATTTCAGGGTTGTGAGATTGAGTACTGTGTCGGGCTCCATGCAGCCTGCTTACGAGTCCCTCTCCCTCTGTGCCTCATCATACCCCCCTACCCCAGAATTATACATTTTGGCAATGATGAGGAGAAACTAGAACCCTTGTGCATTGCTGGTGAGCAACATAAAGTGGTTTAGCTACTATGGAAAAAAAGGAAATGGTTTATTTTTCAGAACTTTAAATATGGAATTATCACACGACCTGTCATTTTCACTCATGCATATATACCCTAAAGAGTTGCCAACAGGTACGCAAACAAATACTTGCTGAGTAATGTTCTCCCAGCACTATATCACAGTAGCCAATCCGTGGAGATGCAGATACCAGCCACAGGAAGGAAGGAAGTATTATTAATGTGCTGTAATGTAGAAGAACCTTAAAACTATTACGCTGAGTGAAAGACACCAGACTCAGAAGGCCATGTATTATATAATTTCATTTATAATTCTGATTTATAATTCCATTTGTGTGAAATATCAGTAGATAAATTTATCTACTTATCAATGGATAAATCTATAGAGACAGTAAATTGGTGCTCCCAGAAGCTGGAGGAAGGGAGAAATGGAGATGAACTGCTAGTTATGTAACTGTTCCTACTTAATGGCAGTGGGGAGGTTGGGTGGAGGGGAGGGGACAGAGGGTGTGATCTGCCCTTGGCCCCAGTCATTCCCTGCTTGGAAGCTTCCTTCAAGTTTTACTTTTACTTTTACTTTTACTTCCTTCAAGTTAAAAGTTGAGGGGTGCCTGGGTGGCTCAATCAGTTAAGCATCTGCCTTTGGCTCAGGTCATGATCCCCGGGTCCTGGGATCGAGCCCTGCATGAGGCTCCCTGCTCAATGGGAAGCCTGCTTGTCCCTCTCCCACTTCCCCTGCTTGTGTTCCCTCTCTCTCTGTGTCTGTCTCTGTCAAATAAATAAAATCTTCAAAAAAAAATAGGATAATGAAATTAATGAAGCTGAGGAATAGGAAAAAAAGATTGAAGAGAAGGTAACAGCCTAAAGAATATGTGGGTCACTCTAAGCAGTTACTAATAAGAATCATGGGAGTGCACTGTTGGGGGAATATAAAATGGGACTGCTGCAAAAAAACATTTGAACTGCTCCTCAAAAAAATAAAAATAATATCATATGATCCAGCAATTCCAGTTCTGGGTTCTCAAAAGAAATGAAAACAGGGTTGGGATGCCTGGGTGGCTCAGTTGGTTAAGCAGCTGCCTTCAGCTCAGGTCATGATCCCAGGGTCCTGGGATCGAGTCCCACATCGGGCTCCTTGCTTGGCAGGGAGCCTGCTTCTCCCTCTGCCTCTGCCTGCCATTCTGTCTGCCTGTGCTCGCTCTCTCTCCATTATTTATTTCTCTCTCTCCTTTATTTATCTCTGACAAATAAATAAAATCTTAAAAAAAAAAGAAAAGAAAAGAAATGAAAACAGGGTCTCAGAGACTTATTTATACACTCAAATTCATAGCAGCATTATTTATACTAGCTAAAACATGGAAGCTGCTTGGCTGGCTCCGTTGGAAGATCATGAGACTCTTGATCTCAGGGTTGTAAGTTGGGGCCCTTGGCCCCAACTGGTTGTAAGTTGGGTGTAGAGATTACTTAAAATAAAATCGTTAACAAAAAAAGTGAAAGCAACCCAAGTGTCCACCAGTGGATGAATGTGATACATACATCCAATAGAATATCTTTCAGCCTTTAAAAGGGAGGCAGTTCTTCAATATGGTACAACAAGAATGAACCTTGAGGACATTGTGCTAAATGACAGAAGCTGGTCACAGAAGGACAAATCCTGTAGGATTCTACTTGCATAAGGTGCTGAATATGGTCAAAATCCTAAAGTCAGAAAGTATAATGGTGGTTGCTGGGAGCCAGGAGAGGGAAGAATGGGGAGATACTGTTTATTAGGTCAGAGTTTCAGTTTTATAAGACAAAAAATAGGGGATGGATAGTGGTGATGGTTGCATAACAGTCTGAGTGTATTTAGTGCCACTGAACTATACACTTAAAAGTGATAAATTTTATGTTATATGTATTTTACCACAATGGAAAAAACGGGAGGTCATAAAGCCTATTGGAAATATCAGTATAAGCAAGCCAGGCCGCGGACCAGGAGAAGACGTTTGCAGCACGTGACTTGCAAACCATCAGTATCCAGCAATTCAACGTGCTTGTCCGCCATAGAGAAACTCAACACATGTACACAAGAACTCTGCAGAAAAGCTTATTGCTAGAAGAGGAGACAAACTTATTAGCGCTCAGGGAGGTGGGGAGATAAACTAGAACGAATTAAGTGGCATCCTTAAAGTTAAAATGATTGTACTGAGTGTACATGGTTAGATTTAATAAACAGTGTTGAGTATTTTTTTTAATTTAAAAAAGCATGGTCTAAAATCTATTTGGTGTGCATTTTTTTTTTAAAGATTTTATTTGTTTATTTGACAGACACAGCAAGAGAGGGAACATAAACAGGGTGAGTGGGGGAGGGAGAAGCAGGCTCCCCACTGAGCAGAGAGCCCAATGCAGGGGTCGATCCCAGGACTCTGGGATCATGACCTTAGCCGAAGGCAGATGCTTCACGACGGAGACACCCAGGTGCCCTGTTCAGTGTGCATCTTTAATATTTAACCCTGCTAGTTTTTTCTCTTATATTTTGTAACTTTCTCTACGTTTGAAATCTTATTATAATTACCTTTTAAAAGAAAGATAGGTGGTTACACGCTCTGCCTGTGGATTGTTGGTGGTGCCGTTGCTGTGGGTGAAAAGGGCTGTCAGCTGTGGATGGCACTAGCTCAGGTCCGCAGTCATTGCTGCTTAGTCCTCCACAGCCAGTGACTGCTCAGGTAAGGCATTTTGGTCTTCTGTTGGGAACTGTGACAGTCTTTCCAGCAGGCAGAAGCAACTGTCAGAGCATTGTATGGTTCAGGCTCTTAGAATGAAAGCCAGACATCTGAACATGGGGTCATTTCATTACCTGCTCTGTGTTCCAGCCTGTGAAAGCACAGGGCCTCTAGCATCTCCTATCTCCCCATCAGTCTGCAAACTGAGCGTGCCCAGGCATTACATCAGGTTTGAAAGAATTTTTGTCTCAGGGTGCCTTGGGGCTCAGTCAGTCGAGCGGTTGAGCATCTGATTCTTGGCTTCCTCTCAGGTCATGATCCTCAGGGTTGTGGGATCGAGCGCTGCATTGGGCTCTGTGTTGGGTGTGGAGTCTGCTTGGGATTCTCTCTCTCCCTCTCCCACTGTCCCTTGCCCCACTCAACACGCGTGGTGTGCACAGGCTCTGCCTCTCTTTATGAGACTGATGCACTGCCTGCAGCGCTAAGAAGGCAGTTCTCCCTTTCTTTAAAATAAGTCTTTTAAAAAAAGAATTTACCTTTCTGGCTTTAGATAGTGATAGCATCCAGCTGTCTCAGGATTTGCTTCTCGTCTTTATTGCTTTTAGGTGTTGAATACTATACAGCCAAATAGTCTATTCCTGGTGCCAGGGAAACATTTAAATTCTATGTGGATGTGTAGTATCACTGAGTTACAGGATGAAATCCATTCTTTCCTTCTGTAGGCCAACTAGGAAAAGTTCACATAGTGTCCTTGTTTCTTGCAGAACTCACAATACTTTATATGCACCAGAAATGCTGGCCAAGATGGCAGAGCCTTTCACAAAGGCTCTGGATATGCTTGAAGCGGAGAAGTCTGCGATTTTAGGTAAGAAATCAGTCCGTTTTTTCTTTTCTTGAAGTTTACCTTACCTCTGATGGACCCTCCAGCAGCTTTGGCATGCCTGTGTCACCATCCCCTCCTCTTTGCCTGGCACTACCTCAACTGCCTATTTCTCTGTGGAGTTCCTACAGGGTCTCCAAGAACAAGTGCATTGACATCATTATCTTTGGTCTGTAGAGGCAGTTGCTCTCCTCTGTCACCCCCTCTGCACTGTTAACCCTTCCAGGTAGAGGTGTGTGTCAGAGCCTTTAGCTTATAAATAAACCAGGGTTCTTTGACCTGAAGGCTGTTGGCAGACTTTTCCTGCTTTCACATATGAAAAAAAAGTGATAAATCAGTTAAGCTTTTGGATAAATGAATCTTAAAAGCAGTTAAACTAAAATAGCTTTAATTAGCTGTTATATATGTTATTAAAAATTTTAAAGGAATAGATTCTAAACCATGTCTCCCAGTTGTTGATTCAAGTGTTGCTATAACTCATTTTTCACCTTAGTAAGTAACTGCAATCGTGTGATGTGTGCTGGGAAGGGAAGCGGCCATGTGTTTATTGGGAAACCTCACCCATGTTGGAGAATAGTTGGAGGACTGCCTCCTAGTGGAGACTTGAAGGATAAGTAGGAAGGAGCTTCTCAGGTTGGACAAGAGATGTTGAGCCTTCTGGGCAAACTGAATGGCAGGTATAAGATGCTGCAGCATGCAGGAAAGAGCCTGGTGTATCCAGGAAGTAGAGAGTGGTGACTCAGTGCAGCTGGAACACACAGAGCGAGGCAGTGGTTAGAAGTTCGAGCCAGGGACGTCCAGAGTTGCCTAACCCTTGTCTCTTAAGCTTTGTGCTGGCTCACCATCACAGCCCCCACAGGGTCTCTCCGTTCCCAGCAGTAACCTGGGCCTGGGCCTGGGCCTGGGCCTGGGCCTGGCTGTCAGTAAGCAGGCCAGTGAGCATTCCTCGGCTGTGACATTCATGAAAAGAAGGGTGTTAATTGGCCTTTTTGGAGCTCGTGTCTGTGTGTCTCAGCCTACATGGTCCTGGGCCTTTTTCTTTGGCATCACTGCACTAAAGGTCCTCATTACAGAAAGTAATATCAAGAAATGTAATTTCTATAAAATATAGGATATCAAGAATGTAATTTCTATAAAAAATAGGTATTGCTTCACCACCCATTCCCACTCCCCTAATCTGCCATTCAGTTATTCAAATAAAGCCAGGAATTCCTCCTATAGAAATAGATGGTCGCCCAAAACATACTAGAATGGACAAACAGTTCCCTCTGTCAGCTTCCAGCCGTGAGCAAGACTTGAAATTAAAAACTGCCTCTGATGAGAAATTTGGCTCTTTTGGATCTTCGAGATCTCGCTCATACTATAATGAGTTTCATTATGATTTGCCTTACATGTTGGGCTTTTGCCTGAAGTGTTGCTTGAAAGGTTCCACAACTTAAAAAGCAGGGCAGGTGGGTATTCCCAGTGCTTTATGAAGAGATCATTTTGAGCTGTCATCCTGTGTTTTGGTACAAGTCCCAGGCTAAAGTTGGAGTGCCCAGGTCTAGTCTGAAGTCAGGATCACTGAAAAAGTTTCCCCCTTTCCTTGCCAAAAACAACATTGCAGTCACCTCGAAGGAAGCTCATAACCCCTCCATTTGGTAGAAGACATGGCGAGCTGCTTTGTTTTTACGGCAGTTGTCACCCCCACACCACATCTGCCTGTGGTAGGGTGTCGGCAGGTTAAGATCCTTGGCAGTAGAAGAGCATGTTCATGACCCATCTTTCCCTGTAGGCTTACCTCAACCTCTCTTGGAACTGAATGACTCTCCTGTCTACAAAACGGTCTTGGAAAGGATGCAGCGTTTCTTCTCCACCCTCTATGAAAACTGGTAAGGAACCAGTGCTACTTCTCTCTATTCTCTTTTTATTTATTTATTTAAAAAAAAAAAAGATTTTATTTATTCATTTGACAGAGACACAGTAAGAGAGGGAACACAGCTGCTTTAGCTGTGTAATGTAGCAATGCGATGGATAGGACTTCTGATGTAGATTCTAGGGTTCAGATAAGAGGAAGTAAAAATTTGACAGGAAACCAGTGATTCTAATGTCACACTGAAATGAATTGGCTGACTTTCTTGCATTTGCTTTTTTATAATTGTCATGTATGTCTCGGCCCTAGCCATAACTTGACATTTTATGCCTAACTTGTCTGCTTCCGGAGCATAAAAGGCTGAGACCACAGTGTCAGATACTGTGAGCAGGGCTGCATTTTCTCAGAGCCCTCACCACTCAAGCTACTTTGAATGGGACTCTGGAGGTCTCTAGCCAGACTTTTTCTTTGCGTCCTGGTTGTAGGATGCGGAGGTAACTGGCCATCCTGTAGCACACCACACCCTAGACATTGTCCTCACTCACCCAGGCTCCGCTCAGCCAGGCTAACCAAAAGAGACTCTTCCTTTTAACTCCATGTTCCTTACGAAGTAATGAAGGTTACTGTTGATCTTGGCTGCCAACATCTGTCTTTAAAAAGATGGCTAAATTGGCTATCAGGTTTCCTTAAAGGCAGGTGAGGGGTGCATTACTGATTGAGCTGAAGTTACCTCACAAATGAGATAGGCTAGAAATTCCTGGGGTGTTCGGGGCTTGGCAGTGACCAAGGTGGGGTTTGTCACTGGCTGTGATGTTCCCTTGCAGTTTCCACATCCTTGGGAAGGCGGGTCCTTCCATGCAGCAGGACTTTTACACTGTGGAGCACCTGGCTACTCAGCTCCTCAGCTCGGCCTTTGTCAACTTGAACAATATTCCTGACTACCGTCTCAGACCCATGCTTCATATCCTTTCCAAAGTCCCTAGATAAACCCAAGAGGCCGGGAGATTGAAGACAGGAGCCGCTCTCAGGCACTGGAGGAGGCAGAGCTGAGCAGTATGGAATAGATGGAATCATTTATCCGAGTGTGTGATAATCACATTCAGTGGAAGAGAAGATTGGCGTGAATGGCAGGAAAACAGGAAGGCAGACTGGGGGGGGGGCCTTCAAAGTGTTCTTCCTCGGGGTTAATCTTGACAACTCACTCTTTGGAAATAGGAAAGACAAAGGGTTTTTGTTTGTTTTTTTTTAATCTCTTCTATATCCTATCAGGTGCTTCCTCTCATACTTCATTCCCATTTGGACTCTCTCTCTCTCTCTCTTTTTTTTTTTTTTTTTTAATGTTTTTGAGAGTATCTTTCTTCCCTGGAGTTAAAGGAGAACTTTAGGTAAAAGAGAGTGTTCCTCTTCTTTTGGGCAAATAAATGCCTGTAAAGTGCAGCCTAGATCCATTCCTCAGTAGCCAGGGCTTTTTGGAAAAGAGTTTGAAGATTTTTGCCGCCCCCCCTTTTTAAAAAGATTTTATTTATAGGAGAACAGGAGAGAGGAGATAAACTGGAGAGGAGGGGCAGAGTGAGAGGGAGAAGCAGACTCCCTGCTGAGATGCAGGGGTCCTGGGATCATGACCTACCTGAAGGCAGACGTTGAACCAGCTGAGCCACCCGGGTGCCCCAGATTTTTGCCTATTAACACAGAATATCCTAGGCATCTTGTAGGTCTTTTGAGGGTTAACTCTGCCGGTGGGGGTATCCTGCTGCCTGGCAGGAGAGGGGTGCCTTAGAGAGGGGCATGTGTTCATGTGCTAAAACTTCTTAACCTGCTGTGCCATGGGTCTTTGTGAAGCCTCTGGTGCTCTTCTGTCCCCCAGAGCACTATGAAGCCCTGGTGTCTCCAATCCTTGGACCTCTTTTCACCTACCTCCACATGGTAAGAGATTGGTCAGAAGGGGGAGCAAAGAGGACCCTTGGGTGGGTTGGCCTGTCCTATGAGTTTTGCAAGTCAGGAGTTCCTGAAAGGGTCCCCTGCTCTTGGCTTTGCTTGCTGCAGTGGATTGCGCCCCCTTGTTTTCCCCCTGAATTAGACTGATTCAGTTGCCTACGAAGACCTGCACACTCTAGTTCTGCTCCTGACCTCCTGTTAACTGAGGAGAGACGATCAGGGGAGTCCCTCCTCTGGGTCTGTTTCCCCAGCTGTGGGATTAAGCAGGAGGACCAGCTGGGTAGAGAACAATGTTCAGAAAGACCTGGGAATTCTACAGTATCGCTGATTCTTTCCAAGCATGGGATACCCTGTTCTTGTCATGGGTGCAGGAGAGGTTCTAGAGACCACGTCTGGTAGTTTAATCTTCTGGGGTTCCCAAGGCTGTCATTGAGATCTCGAATCACCTTCAGTTCATTCTCCTCATGAAGTGGACCATAGATATTATCTGTTCCAACTTTTTCCTCACTGTCAGCATTATTTCCCTTTTGTTTTCCCAGAGGCTTTCCCAGAAATGGCAAGTCATCAACCAGAGGAGCCTACTGTGGTAAGAGGCATCTCTTTTCTTGGTGGGAGCACTGTTCTTCAGGGCTAGAAAGCTGCAGGTTATGGTCGTCCTCAGCCTACATGATAGATGGCTTGTCTGTGACCGTTAGGCATACTCTGTCTTAGGAGGGTGCTGAGACATCCTTACCCACTTTGGATTTTGATCCAGTACCTTTAGCCAACTGGATAGAGTCAAGTAATAATGCCCGCCTCACTGGATCGTTGCTGTCCCGTTCCCAGCATTGGCATGGAGCGGAGACCAAAGGAAGCCAGGAGAAGGAAGCGAGCACAGATGGTCTGGTTAGGGGCACTGTTTTTCTTGTCCTTCCCTCTTTTGTACTCCTGTGGAACTTGGCCCTCTGCTTTTCTGCAGTGGGGAAGATGACACCGCGGATGACAACCCAGAGTCTCAAGAGATGTTAGAGGAACAACTGGTGAGGATGTTAACCCGAGAAGTCATGGACCTAATCAGTAAGTGGCATGTGGGATGTAGGGGTAGTAGAGAAGATTTTTTCTGGGGAAAAGAACTGGTTGCTCATCTAATCCCATTAAGGCATGTTTACAGCATTACTGACAGATGGTTAAGAAATAATGAACTAGATAGAAACCAGGTAGTCCTTAAATCAACTGAAGGACATCCTATGAATTATAAACTGTATTGTATTTGTAAGACTAGAATATGTGGGAATGGTCTAAAATAATAGAAATTTGGATTAATGGCAGGAGTAACTTCCTGGTTTTGTCAAAATGGGAAAATTTTTATAACTTGGTCATGAGGTGGCTAATTTTTTTTTTTTCTTTTTTGGTTATTTCATTTGTTTGAGATTCATAGTAGACCAAGGATGTATCAGTAGACATTCTCTCCTGGTCGCCTACTCAGAAAATTCTGTCATTTTCCTCTAGTTGATTGAAGTTAAAGGGGCACCAGAACAGTCCAGTCAAACACCACCTCTGTTTCTGCTGGTGAAGGTGGTTTTGTGCCTGGACAGTGCCCCACTTTCCCCCAATTTCATCTGCCCGGAAGACCATTTGGGATTTATTGTCCAGAGGTGCCTCTTGTCTGGTGGCAGAAAGCCCAGTAACCCCACTTTCTTGCTTTAGCGGTGTGCTGTGTTTCAAAGAAAACTGCTGACCATGGTACTGCTCCCCCTACAGATGGAGATGGTAAGTAAGCCTGCTGTGTGGTCCTCCAGAGGTCTGCCCTTAGACTGCAGAATATTGTCCCTTCTGTAGCCAGGTCAGTTCGTGTAGAAATGGTTTCTCCAGCAGTCTGCGCTGGTGGGGGGATGTCCGTCTGGTTCTCTCCACTGGCCCTCTTGCTGTATTCCTCCAGCATACTCCCACTGGAGAGCCTTTGCACTTGCTGTTTGCTCTACTAGAATTGCTTTTCTCCCAGCTGTATCCATGGCCTGTCTCTCATTCACATGTCACCTCTGAAAGGTCTTCCATGACCAACCTAGAAAAACTAGCCACCCCAGCCAGCCACCCTGTGTCCTTCCTTTGCTCTGTTTTTCTTCATAGCACTCAACACTGTGTTAAGTATTAACATTGTTTTATTTCATGTATTCCCTGTTTCCCTTGTTAGGATGTAAACTCCCATCAGGGAAGGGACTTCGTCCTATTCCTGTTAACATCCCCAGGAACTAAGTCTGTGCCTGCTACAGTGGGGTCTTCAAATACTTCAACCACAAAAGATCCTCAGTGTTTGCAGCTTTTTAAGTAACTGTTGAGAGAATCTCCTGTTTCCCACTATTTTTCACACTGCAGCCAGATGCACCTCCAGACCTGCCATGGGTAGGGGCTTCTGCACCCTCTCAGGCAGCTGGGGGGCTGTCCCAGGACTGCTCATTGACCAGGCAGCCCGGGGTACTCAGCTCTCCCTTACTTGGCGGTCTGCTTTTCTCTGTTCTGAAAGGATGGAGCTTAACATTCTGCTCCCTGCTTACAGATGAAGAGATGATGGCCACAGAGGTTGCCCCCTCCACCATGACGGAGCTTACAGACCTGGGCAAATGTCTAATGAAGCATGAGGTGGGTGGAGGGGACAGGGGAGGGTTTTCTGCTTTCCAGGTATGGCGCCAGCTTCCACTTTTCTCAGCCTATGATGCCATCAAAGAATTCTTTGGGTAATGCCGCTTTATATGAGTTAAGTTCCTGGTTCCTAAAGCTCCAGAAAACAGTGGGAGAGGTCAAGGTGTCTTCTGTGCCGGCATGGACAAAGGCTTTCACAGACAAGCATACGGGCACGTTGTGGTGTTCGAGCCTAGGCCTGAGCTAGGTCTCCTTACACATGGGTTTTCTCTGTATGGGCTGTTTTGTTTTGTTTTGTTTTTTTGACTGCCTGATACACAGAGGAAATAAGCTCGTCTCCAGTAGCTGCTTTTGTCATGTTTCTGTTTACCTATGAAAACTCCAGCTCCTCGTGTAGAGGCCTACTCAGAAAATTGTATTCATTTTCTCATTGGAATCCTTCATCCTTTCCCACTAGGATGTTTGTACGGCGCTCTTAATTACAGCCTTCAATTCCCTTGCCTGGAAGGATACTCTGTCCTGCCAGAGGACCACCACCCAGCTCTGCTGGCCTCTGCTCAAACAAGTATGATTATTTATCCCTTCTCTTTAGCCCTTATGAGAGGCTGGGGTCATGAGGATTGAATCAGTTAGAAGAAGTGGGTTGCTGGGGCTCTCCAAGGGTACCCCTTTGGCCCTGAGCACAGCTGTGTCCCCAGGTGCTGTCAGGGACACTGCTCGCAGATGCCGTCACGTGGCTTTTCACCAGCGTGCTGAAGGGCTTACAGACGCACGGGCAGCACGATGGCTGCATGGCTTCCCTGGTGCACCTGGCCTTCCAGATCTATGAGGCGCTGGTGAGTCAAACAGCACGGAGGTGCACTGCAGCTTCAGCCCTCAGGGCCTGCTCCCAGGCGGTTCGGCCGTCATAAAAGCAGGCAGCTGCCAGCTTGCTGGTCCTGCCCCTGGGCTTGGTGGGGGATGGGAAAGGTGCCAGGGCCCAGCCATTGCCATTGCATGGTTTTCTATATCCACACTCTGCAGCGCCCCCGGTACCTGGAAATAAGGGCTGTAATGGAGCAGATCCCTGACATACAGAAAGATTCTCTGGACCAATTTGACTGCAAGCTGTTGAACCCCTCTCTGCAGAAAGTGGCTGACAAGCGCCGGAAGGACCAATTCAAACGCCTCATTGCTGGCTGCATCGGGGTAAGTTACATGCCTCCCCTGGTGCTCCCTGCTGGCTCGACCCACACTTGCGGTCTTCTTAGATGATGGGTCTGTGCAGACCAGAGACCAGCTGGAGTCACGATTTTTCTTAAATTTTTTAAATAGATTTTATTTACTTGTCAGAGCACAAGCAGAGGGAAGTGGCAGGGAGAGGGAGAAGAAGGCTCTGTGTTGAGTAGGGAGCCTGATGTGTGGGACTGGATCCCAGGATCCTGGGATCATGACCTGAGCCAAAGACAGATGCTTAACCGACTAAGCCACCTAGGCATCCCAGTCATGATCTTGAAAACAACCCACTCCTCAGGGCCCAGCATCAATTCTTTTCATTTGTTTTCCACAGAAACCTTTGGGAGAGCAGTTCCGAAAAGAAGTTCACATTAAGAATCTTCCCTCACTTTTCAAAAAAACAAAGCCAATGCTGGAGACAGAGGTGCTGGACAACGAGGAGGGTGGCCTGGCCACCATCTTTGAACCCTGAATCAAACTTTTGGGCATTCTTCCTCGGCCTTTATTGTCATCTCTTCTTTCCCTTCGTAGCTAATCTCTAGGCCCCTCTCCACTGCCACCTCACCTTACACCACTGTCAGCCTGGAGAGAGATCCAGGTCTGGAGCTGGAGAGAGGGGGCCCAGTGCAAAGCAGAAGTAATGATACCTCAGGTATCAAAAAAGGGAGTTTGTGCTCATGCCATTCCGTCTAGATTTCCCAGCTATCTCCCATTCTACTTGGAATTTCAACTTTTCCAAGAAAGAAAAGCTTGAGCAGACTGGCCCTACTCCCCAAGCCCTCCCGCCCCCATGTAGCCATACACCTGCATAGAGCGGTAACTCGGGGTGCTAACCCCCAACACCAACTAGCCAGGCTTGCAAAGGGGCTTGGTCTTAATGCTTGCGCCGGAGAGTTCCTCCTGGGCTGTTGCAAGTTCCACTGGGCCCCTTTACCGCTGGGTTGGCAGAGGACCTTCCCTGTCTCCCAGGGGCATGTCTGGGTCAGGTGCTGAGTGCCGAACTGAATGTGAGCAGTTCCTGCTCTTTGTTTCGAGCAAAAATCTGGTCACCTGATGGGATCCCCAGTACAGGCTGTCACCAAGCTCTGGACACAGTGTCGAGAGCAGTACCATCAGGGACCAGGGCTGGGCCAGGATCCAGAGTGCTTTCTGACCTTCCCTTAGAGCTCACACATACTCCATGCATAGTCCCTTAGCGTGGTTTCCCCAGGCCCAGGGTCCACTCAGGCATAAGAGCCACAGTACCCTGTCTAGTGTCATGTGATGCCACTGGCATCAGAGGATAATGCAGACCAGCTAGACTCTGTCTGTGACCAGCAGCTAGCAAAGCCACTGGTCTCTTCTCAGACTAGTTGGGTCCAGGTGCCTTCAAAAATCTCATGGTCTTTCAGGTCCCTGGTCACTTCTCTTGTGGACCATTTCCAAAAGAAAAGAACATATGCCTTCCTTATCACAACCTGTATCATGAGGCTCTGCTCTGTTCTAAAGGTCACTGGATCGCCCTGTAAGCAGCAGGGACATGAATGCAGGACCGTAGCCTTGAGTCACGGCTGGCCATAGCCAACCTTAATCCATACAGAAACCACATAGAATGTTTGCATTCTGGAGGAGGCCTCTCATCCATGCAGCCCACTGACACAAGGGCTTCGGTAAGGACTGAGCAGAACAGCCTGGGCTCAAGCTACAGCTGTGAGCAGGTGGCACCCAGGCAGGGTTGAAGAGAGGTGAACCTAGGCAAAGATGACTTGGGGGGTCCTGTGGAGCTGTTTCTGTGGCAGATGCACCCCATGCCCTCTTCCTGAGTGGTGCTTTGGGCTGCTTCCTGTCGCCTCTGAAGTCTGTCTTAGTAGGTTTCCCTCTCAACTTGATGGCTGCCTACTCCTCTCTGGTTGGGGCTATGGAGGGCATAGTTGTATTTATTGTGCTGTAATATTTTTAACATCCTGTGACTTCATGTTAGAAGTTTTCTATTGTTTATAGAACTTTTTTGTAGCGACATTAACTCTAAAGCACATCTGCATGTCAGTAAAGATCTCCGTTTCATACAGAAAGGGCCCCATCTGCCTTTTTCAAACCAGTGACTTCTAGGGTCACTACTCCTGAACATCCTGCTGAGGGAACTGGACAGGAAGAGTGATAACTGATGCACCTCTTCTGTTGAGCTCTCTCAAACAGTATGCCAGTCAGAAAAAGATTTCTATTCCTGACAGACCTACACTAGGCCGGTCTTCCCACTCTCCCAGTGTTCTCTGTGGCTGCTGGGGCGGGACTCTGAAGCACTGCCCAAAGGGAACTGCTGCTGTCCCTTGTGAATTTTTTTTAACATCTTATTTTTAAGTAATTTCTACACCCAACATGGGGCTAAATTTATAATCCTGAGGTCAAGAGTCACCTGCTCTGCCAACTGAGCCAGGCAGGCACCCACCCTTGTGTGACACTTAATAGCAGTGTGACTTGACAGCTGTAGACCTGATGCTTCCTGTGATAATCCAGAAGATGGGTAAAAGTGGCACACAGTATCTTTCTGTGGCTGAGCCCCCAGAAACCACCTCAATTAGGGATTTCTCTTAAGGCTTCAGAGGGATTTGGCCCTGGCCTGCAGTAACACCTGAACCCAGTGTTCCCAAGGGCTAAATAATGCCAAACCTCTTCGGAGTTGAGGGCCCATATTTTGGGGTTAAAACTCAGGTAGTCCTGACAAAAGCAATTTTATTTACATGAAGGCCTTACAAAGGCACAAGGTCACATTCTGTGGCACATTAAACAAAATGTATCAACTGAAAAGGCTAGACTTGTCCCAGAAAACCCAGGACCTCCAGTCACATTGGACTCTGTAGCAGTCCTGCGAGGGCAGGTCAGGACCCCAGATCTTCAGCCTGGCTTGGGAGCAGCCCAGCCTGGCCACACCAAGAAGTCTGGTGGCAGACTCAGTCCATCTGAACTGCGTCCAGTTCATCCAAGAACCGTCGGCACTTCCCCATCAGTACCTTGATGGCTTCACTCACTAGCACCTCCGGTGGCAACACCCCTGTTGACTCGACAGAGACTGGGAAGCAGAGAGAGCCCTGAGCCCAGGTGTGGGCACCAGCTCCTGTGCCGCATCACTGCCAGCTTCTAATCTGGACTCTGCCAGGAAGCTACACCCCCACCCCGACCCGATACTCACAGATGTAGTGGTCGCGAACCCGAGCAAGTCGGACAAGCTTCTTCAGCTTCTCATTCCGGAACACTTCCCTGCTGAAGGTATCTAGCCGGGGATTGGCAACTCTGGCCACCTTCTTACCTAATGAAAAACTCTGTTCTAAATACACGAGCCCCGAGCTTTTATTTCTGCTACCCTTACAGAAAATATACTTTAGGTCCTGACCCGAATGCATGGCATCCCCAGTGGCCTACCTTGGACCTCCTGCACTTCAATGACCCCAGGTGAGAAGCACCGGCTCAGCTCCTCCGCTGCCTCCCCTTCCACAGGCTCAAGCAGGGTGATGTCGGGCAGGAGCCTATAACTGGCTGTTGCCACAGGTGAAAACTTGGCATGATCTTTGCCTGGAGGGTAGACTGAAATCAGAGCCTGTGGGGAAACTTTCTTCATGTTCGATAAGCCCCTAACAGAGACCCACTGGCTTTTTGCTGGTCAAGACTGCTCAGCTGAGCACCTTAGTTACACCTCGCCCTACTGTAATCACACTACCCTCCCTCCCCCACCACCCTGGGCAGCCCGCAGGGTTCTTACCAATGCCCTTGACACAGTGCATGAGTAGGTCAATCTCCTGGCCAGGCCGTAGTTGGGCAATGAGAATATCATCATGCACAGGCCTGATAGTGCCCTCTGGGAAGAGGTCAGCCTGATTCCCCAGGGGCACCCATGTCATGTGCCTGGTGTACACTGGAGAAAGCAGCACATCAGAGAAACCTCAGTCCTTAAAACTAGCACCCAGCAAAGGGGGGCCTTCTTGCTCACCCACCACCACTCACCTTTGTGGTTCACATAGAGTTCGTTGGGATCAGAGGAATCTTTAGCGGCATGGGGATTCCGCGTGCACCTGACCTGAAGACGAAACTGCAGAGTATCTATCTCTGTGCCTTCTTCATCTCCTGAACAAAAGAACAGCTGAACATTTGGGTGTCAGACGCTACACTGTATGCATTAATATGCATTTGTCATTTATTCCTCTGGACAAATTACAGAAGGCCATGGGCAAGTGTTCACATAGATCCCAACAACTCATGTACCAAAACGTTAGTAACTTGCTTACAATCTTAAAGTAACCAATCGGGGATCTGAACAGAGGCAGCAGGACTCTAGAAACAACTGTGCAAGAAAACTGTTCCAATTTTGCCACAATTTCATTTTCTCAAACACTGACCTTGGTTCCGATACTCAAAAAGACGGGGATCGGCATGAATAGGAATGAGCCCCAAGCGATGAGCAAGGATCTCATCCTGGACAATGGATGTGTTGTTGTACACGAGGACCTTTTCCACAGCCATGGTTGGCACCTGACCAAGAAAACAGGATCATTCACCTATAGACTCCCCATTTACTCCTATTTCCTGACATAGGAGGACCACTTCTAGAAGAAAGCTTGATGAAAAGTTTGAGGAATGAGCAGGAGGAATGCTCAGCAAAAACTGCCAAGAAACTAAAAGAAAGGGGCAACTTGAGAATTCTCCAAATAAGGTGACTGCACAGTTTCCTACCCAACTCCACCCTTGCCACTATACACACCGATAAATACCTCAGCTAATAAAATACGTCGAAAAGCATTGGCAATGGCTGCATCAATTCCCACCATGTCGAACTCCAATGAGTTTTCATCCAGGTGCACCACATCCACACGGAAGTTCTGCAGGGACAGAAAATGCAATAAATGAAGCTTACTCTCTATGGAGTCAATACCCTCCCACTGGATATTGCCCCTAATGTTCTCTCACCCAAGAACTTCCTTTTGGCCAGATGACCCTCATAGATGTTCCTTTCTCCCCCAATCCTTTAGGAGTTTCTTGAAAAGTTTCCCTGTTTTTAATTCTCTATTCATTTAAAATCACCTGCAATATGGCCTCCCACTAGACCATCCAGAGAAACTATTCTACAAGAGAACAGACCTCCACACCCCTTAATCTAGTTGACACTATTCAATTCTTACCTTACTAGACTCGACTCCTGCATTCAGCATTGATAGAATCCCTCCATTTTCTTTATTTTTTATCTTCTTAAAGATTTTATTTATTTGTCAGAGACAGAGAGAGAGAGAGTGCGCAAGCAGAGGCAGAGGGAGAAGCAGGTTCTGCCAAGCAAGGAGCCCGATGTGGGACTCGATCCCAGAACGCTGGAATCCTGACCCGAGCCGAAGGCAGTGGCTTAACCAACGGAGCCACCCAGGCATCCCAGAATCCCTCCATTTTCAAACTCTGCCTTGGCTTCTGAGCACCAATCTTCTGGTTTTCTTTCTCCTAAATCCTCCTAAATTCACGATCTTTTACCGACTCTATAAACAACACTATCTTCCAGGTTTTTTTCTCTCTCCAAAGCAACTTCAATCACATTCATGGTTTTAACAATCATGTACTGAAAACTTCCAAATTTATCTCACTTCTGATCGCCTTTCAAACACATGTTCTACTAGCCTGCTAAATTTCTCCACATACAGGAAACAATGTAGTATCATTCCCCTTCCCCAAACCCATTTTTCATCAGTAAATGGTACCACCGTTCATTAAAGCAGTTCCTCAAGCTGGGTCATTTTACATTCCCTCCTCACAGCCAACATCAAAGCAATCACCAAATTTACCTTCTATCTTCCCTTTGCTCTATTTTTCTGATTATAATCTTAGTTCATGCCTTCAACCTCCACTCCTCTATGCAATCCTGTCACAAATCTGACTGCCCTATTTCATCTTTGATTCATTCTCTCCCAGCCGTTGTGGCTGCAAATCAGATCATATCTGCTTCAGAGCTCTTCAAAAGCTCCCTATCACCTACAGTGTCTAATAGGCACTTCGATCTTGCCCACCACCCATGCTAGCACTTTATATTCGAACAATAATAACCTGCTTGGCCACTCCCAGAACACAGCTCGCAAAGCCTTTGTAGTTTAGCTTTCGGTCTTAGATCCCCCTCACCTTTCCCTGTTGTCAGATTTTACTCATCGTTCAGGGCTCAGTTCAGATGTCATCTCCTTCAGGAAGTACATCTTCCATACCGCTGACCCGCTTTCCATTCTAGATTAAGTGCCTCTGTGGGATCACGCCATCCCTTACTGTCCTTATCGCTACCAACCACATTTACCACATTATACTGAAATCATTTATGCGCGCTCTTCAACAAGATTAAACCGCTTGTTCGTCGAACAGAGCACAAACCGTGTACACGGAGCTCCTAACCCGTTGCTCAGTAAACGACTTATGCACCGAGCGAATCCCAAGGGCTGCTTCCAAGACAAAGGCTGCCCAAATCACAAGGTCCGTTCCAAATACCCTCTCCAGCCCCGCCCACCTACCTTCTCGAAGCGGTTTTGGTCCCAGGCATCATCATAGCCCGAATAGTTACCGGGGAAGTCGGTGGTATGAACCTAGAGCAAAAAGAGACGAGTCTGCGACGGGGCAGGTAGGGCAAGCCCGCCCCAACTCATCCCTGTTCCACTCTCTTTTCTCTTCCCAAGCTCAAGGCCATAGGCTTACATTGCGAACCCCGAACTCCCCCAGAACCACGCGGGTCCGCATTTCTTGCACCGCCTGGGCGGCCGCCATCTTCACCCCCCTCCACGTGATTAGGGCAGCAAACTGGCGCGTGCGTCCCAGCCGTCCTTCTCCGTCTCCGTGGTAACGCACCGCCTCCCGGATTCTTAAACATCGCGAGATTCTGTCCAGCCTGTGTCCACGTCCCCAGTTCCGGAAGTCAGTTTTAGCCAAACATCCGGGCTCATTCTTTTTGCGTTCCGGCTGAACCCACCTCTCTTTCTCGCTCCTAGACATAGCCCTCCCTCAGGCCCACGTCTCTCCCACTCCTCCTCCGCGCGCGGGACTTACGCGGGCTTCAGCGACGGGAGCCCTCGAGGGACATGGCAACTACGGCGGCGCCGGCCGGCGGCGCCCGAAGCGGGGCTGCCCCGGAATGGGGAGGGTTCGAAGAAAACATCCAGGTAATCGCCCCCAAGGCTCCGGCTGCTAGTAGCCCCAGGGCTGGCAGCCGTCTTGAAGTGTTGTGGGGACTCCCCCTGGGAGCGTGGAGGTCTGCTCCATTTGCAGCACTTGTTCTCCCCTTTGGATCTTGGTGTACACGAAAGGCAGTGGGACTAGTGCTGACCTGAAAGGTAGACTAGTCCTCCAGCCAAAGGGCCTCGTGTCTCTGGACACACCTGCTCTTGCTTTCGAGACAAGTTTGTTGGTCGATCGGGGTCAGGCGTGGCGGGGGAGTGGGCAGTTTTCACTGGCACTGGCGAAAACCATGCTGTGTGCACAGCCTTGTTTGGGGGATGGAAAAGACAAAGGAAATGGGCACTTTTGCAGCCCTCTGAGGATCTGGCAAGAAAGGTAGAAGAAAGACATGTATGCGAGACAGGAATAGGTTTTCCAGGCTAGAAAAGAGAGCCAGACCACCAAGGGTTCTGAGAGCAAATGAAGGGAAGAGAGCCGCGTGATCTGTGGTGAGTCCAAGCCATGCCCCCAGCAGTGGAAGAACAAAGTCCCAAACCCTGGGAGGAACGGAGGAGGACATGCGGATGGAGCAGAAAGGTCCCGCACTCGAAGCCATTGTCTTCACAGGGTGGGGGCTCAGCTGTGATTGACATGGAGAACATGGATGATACCTCAGGCTCCAGCTTCGAGGATATGGGTGAGCTGCATCAACGACTGCGGGAGGAGGAAGTCGACGCTGATGCAGCTGCTGCGGAAGAAGAGGATGGGGAGTTCCTGGGCATGAAGGGCTTTAAGGGACAGCTGAGCCGGCAGGTGGCAGATCAGGTAAGCAAGACTGGATTCCAAGTAGCTGGGAAGGTATATCTAGGCAGGCCTCAAGGGCTGGAGTTGGTGTCGAAGTTCACCCCATGTTGTCTAATGCAGTAGAACTATGTAGAAGACCAACAGAAAATGGGCAACAGGGACTACAGCCCAGAATCTCCCTCACAATACCTACTCGCCCCACTTCCGTCTTCCTTACTTCAGATGTGGCAGGCAGGGAAGAGACAAGCTTCCAGGGCCTTCAGCTTATACGCCAACATCGATATCCTGAGACCCTACTTTGATGTGGAGCCGGCCCAGGTGCGAAGCAGGTGAGAATCCTTCTCTTGACAGAAGCTGCCCTCCTCACACCTAGTTCTTCATCCAAACTACAACCAGCTACCAAGACCTGAGGCTCTGCCTTCCTCCTCTCCATCTAGCAGACCGCTCTCCTTCCCTCAACACACAGCGCAAATGTCACCTCTTCTGTTCCCCATTCCTCAGCCGCATCCCCAATTTGTCCCTTCCTGGTGATCCTAGAGAACTTTATGCTTTCTTTTAACAGATGACCCCGCAGCAGTGCTGTACTCACTTATTTCTGGGGCTGGCTCCCCAGAAAGTTCCTCAAAAACAAATCTCTGTTTTATTTTTATATCCTTAGCACTGGAACAGTTTCTGAACCAGAATACCACTGCTTAGTTGTTGAAGGACTTTTCGAGAAGTGGATCTAATTTTGGCTTGGTACTTTGCTCGTCATTTAAGAGATGCTCATCAGACACCCAGTACCACTTAGCAGCTATTTACTGAGCATTTGCTGTGTGCTGGGCACTGTAATGGTTCTGTCTCATGGAAGACAGGGTAAAGATAGTTGGAAGCCTTGCCCTCAGGTGCCATTACAGTTCAGCACTCATGTGCTCAGGGAGGACACCTGACCCAGAGTAGGCTAGAGGGCGGTATGTGGCAGGTTTCCCAGAGGCGGTAAGATCTAGCCAAAATCCAAGGTGTTACAGGAGTTGGTCACTTCAGAGTGGGGAAGAGTGACTTGTAGTTTTATCCTTTGTGTGGAATTTTCATACCATTTCTAGGCTGTTTTTGCAGAATATTCTCAGCGGTGTTGTGAGGAATGGTAAGCAGGAAGAGACAGGAGACACACTGGTTCCCTCAAGTAAAACCTTTCCTAAAAAACCCTTTCCAGGGCTTCACCATCAAAGCCCTGAATTCTGGGCATTCTCTTCTGAAGTTGGTCTGTTTTATTTTTTATTTTTAAAATTTTATTTATTTATTTGACAGACAGAGATTACAAATAGAGAGGAAGGGAGCAGGCTCCCTGCTGAGCAGAGAGCCTGATGCGGGGCTTGATCCCAGGACCCTGGGATCATGACCTGAGCAGAAGGCAGAGGCTTTAACCCACTGAGCCACCCAGGCGCCCCTGTTGGTCTGTTTTAAATGGAAGCAGGTCAAATAGATAAATCGTCAAGCTCTCTCCCAAGGCCCGGGTAGGCTTTCTGAGTTTTCCATGTGTGTGAGCCTGGTATCAGAAGGTTTTCCTTCCTGGAAGTATTTTTAGGAACAGGGAGTTTATTTCCTCATCCCTTGTCTGTCTTTACTCCCCTCTTCTTTATCATCCAGCATATTTTCTGGAGTTAAGATGAATAAGATTTCAGGCCCTCCAGAACCTTATAACTTAGTGCCACCTTGGCTCTCATCTCTCCTCTCTTCTCCCAGGCTTCTGGAGTCCATGATCCCGATCAAGATGGTCAACTTCCCCCAGGTGAATACCCAAGGTAGCATGTCTGGGAGAGCCGGGGGAGAGATGAGGGTAGGGGGTGGGGCCACCCGGCAAAGCCTAGGAAGACCTAAAACAGAAGAGCCATTGTACCCTCCAGCCTGAATGAGTTGGTATATTGACAGAAAATCGCAGGTGAACTCTATGGACCTCTCATGCTGGTCTTCACGCTGGTTGCCATCCTCCTCCATGGGATGAAGACATCTGACACCATTATTGTAAGCAGGACAAAGGACTTTGGGGGGTGGCTGAACTAAGTTGAAAGCTGCCCAAGGAGGTGATGGTGCAGTGAGGTAGAAGCAGCCCCTGAGGGAAGCCCTGGGTGAGGCTGAGACTAGAGGCCTCCCAGGACTAAGCAGAGCCTTCACCCCACAGCGGGAGGGCACCCTGATGGGCACAGCCATTGGCACCTGCTTCGGCTATTGGCTGGGCGTCTCGTCCTTCATTTACTTCCTCGCGTACCTGTGCAACGCCCAGATCACCATGCTCCAGATGCTGGCACTGTTGGTAAGTAGTCCAGCATGGTGGCGGGAGAGGGTAATCTTCAAAAGAGTAGCTAGGCCTTGGTCTGCATCTCTCCCAGGCCCCAGGCACTGGAATGGGATGAGCCAGCCAGCGGACTGTTTCTTTCTCAGGACCTTCGTGAGAGCTCAAAGGCCAGCCCAGCCTGAGTGATTTTCCTCTCCGCCATTCCGTTTCCTAGGGCTATGGCCTCTTTGGGCACTGCATTGTCCTATTCGTCACCTATAACATCCACCTCCATGCCCTCTTCTACCTCTTCTGGTTGCTGGTGGGTGGGCTGTCTACCCTCCGCATGGTAAGCTGGGCAAGAGGTTGCCAGGGGTGGGCTGACCTCCCGGGGAGTTCGGGAAAACAGCTCAGAGCTGGGGCCAAACCCCACAGAGGGTTCCGAATGGGTGGGAAAAGCCCAAAAATGGTTCTAAGCTCTGGGCCGGAATGTCCTCTCCACACTGCTCGCTTTGGAGCCAGGCCCTCTAAGCTGTGTTCTGTGGCCCTAGGTGGCAGTGCTGGTGTCACGAACAGTGGGCCCCACACAGCGGCTGCTCCTCTGTGGCACCCTGGCTGCTCTGCACATGCTCTTCCTGCTCTATCTGCATTTTGCCTACCACAAGGTGGTAGAGGGTGAGTGACAGCAGAGCCAGGGGCAGGGGGGACATCCTCCGAGCTCGGTGCCCAGCCAGCTCTGGCTCACCTTCCATCTTCTCTTTTAGGGATCCTGGACACGCTGGAGGGCCCCAACATCCCGCCCATGCAGAGGGTCCCTAGGGATGTCCCTGCTGCACTCCCTGCTGCTAGGCTTTCCGCCACCATGCTCAATGCCACAGCTAAGGCTGTCGCGGTGACCCTGCAGTCACACTGACCCCATGTGAGACCCTTGGACGGCCCCTGTTCCCCCATCTGTGGAGCAGAGGAAGATTAAAGAACAGTACTGATGGCATGTGTCTCTTTGATGGGGTCTGCAGCTGCCTCAGAGCTGTAGCCACTTCTGCAAACCCCTTAACGCCTGTGGGCCTTCTGAAGGGCACAGGCCTAGAATCCCTGGCTGGGACTGCAGGGCTTTACGACCAGGGCGGAAAGTGGCTCAGCTCCTCTGAGGCCCTCTCTCCGCTTCCTCCTTCCTCCCTCTTTATCTCTGCCACATTGTCTTGCTAAATATAGACTTGGTAATTAAAATACTGATTGAAGTTTGGAACTGGAGCTACCATTCCAGTGGTCCTCCCTGCCACCTTACTTTCTATACACTTTCCTGTTCTCTTGTCCTTGGTGGTAATGGCACCTGTCCTCTTCTTGCTACCCTCATCCAGGCAGGACGAAGGTGGGAGAGCCCAGACTACACTGAAAGTAGAGATTGAGTATGAAACCTGTCCCTGGGGGCGAGGGATACTCACCCCACGGAGCCGCAGGGAGGCCTCAAACACAGGAACCCTAAGTCTGATGGAGGAGAGCACCCAGCTTGAGTGGGCTCAGCCTCACTCACACTGGACACCAGTGGAACAATGACAATCCAAAAATGCCCAGATTCAGCCCCATGACATTTACAAGGCCGTCATGCACCCGGGCCACTGGGTAGGGATAATTCAGAGCTCACATCTGAAGCCAAACTTGCCGGTGTCCTGGTTATACTGAGGCCAAAGGAACAAAGCTGTCATCTGGAGTTTACTTTGTCCTTCCTCTCCAAGAGGGTTGTTCACTCTTAAAAACCAGCCCCCCCCCCCCAGCCTAGCACCATCCACCCCACCACCCATTTAATCTCCACTTAAGAGTTAAGTCAGGTGGTTAATGAAATAGGACGTTTGGCCTCCCTTCACTACGCTTATTTTTTTTTTTCCTTAGTAAATCTGGGTCAGCATCTTTTCCTCCCAGCAAAGGGCCTAAGAAAGACGTGCCTTTCATTTGCCTTGCGTCCTCCGATATGTGAGGACCCCACCCCATCACCAGTGAACAAAGTGCAAACAGCACTACCCGCACCGTGCAGTGTACCCTTCCTGAAAGTTCCAGCTCCCTTAACTCGGTCGCCTACCACAGCAGGTCGCTGGTCCAACACCCCCTTTCATTGCACTACCCCAGTATCACACGTACTGAGAGCCCCGAAGCATCTGCCGCCGGCAGCAGGGGAAGGAGCGGCACCAACACCTTGCACCTACTTGGGGTTCTCCTGCCCCAGGAACCCTTCGCGGTCCGGGTGTGCCTGGCAGGCCCGGCCCCATCGGCCTGTGGCCCCTGCGACCTCTGCGGCGGGGCCGCCATCTTGGCGAGGGGCAGGCGGGGACGTCTTCCTGGGCTCGACCTCCCCCAACGCCGCTTGCGCGCGCGGCGCGGCCCGGATTACGGGGCTTTGGGGAGGACCTCCAAGCAGGACCGGAGGGCGTGCAAGGGCCGCAGGCGGAGACATCAAGGGTCAGGCCCTGAGGAGGAGGGAACGACGGGAGAAAGGGCAGAAGCAATGCCATCTCCACGTGACGTGCCTCCATTCTGCCCGCCACACCCCCGGCTCATCCCCGGCCTCGACCCACCACCAGCTACTTTCCGTCTGGGCCCACGCCCAGGGGAAGAGCGACCCCACCGCTCGGGAATGCCGGGTGTGTGCAGACCCCGGGCCGCGTGGCCTAGGCCGGGCAGGGGGCGGGGCGAGTGGCGGTGACGCGACCGTTGCCATGGGAACCCGCCGCCCGCTCAGGCGCAGGAGCCGAAGCCCGAGCCGGAGCTGCTGCCCGCCGCCGGCTGCCCGCCCGCCCGCCTCGGGCTCTCCCTGCGGGTAGGTAGGGGAGCCGGGCTGGAGGAGGGGAGGGAGCAGATGCGGCCTCCGAGCCGAGACCGGTCCCGCACGTCCTGAACCGAGGCCCCGCAGCCGCCGCCCGGACCGCCAGGAACGAGGACAAGCGCGAAGCAGCGCCCACCCGGCCCCGGCCCGCGCGCCCCGGCGCGTTCCCAGACACGGACGGCACGGTCCGCCCCGGCCCCAGCGCCGCGCGGTCTCAGCCCGGCAGGCGACCTCGGCGCCTCCGCGACCCCCGCCGGCTTCGGCCACGGCCCCGACGCTCTTCGCCTTCACCCGCACCGCCGCCGCTGCCGCCGCCGCCTCCGCCGCGGCCGCCGCCGCCCGCGCCTCTGCCACCGCCTGTGCCCCCTCTCCGTCCGCGACCCCTGCCCAGGCCCCGACCCCAGCCCCGACCCCAGCCCCGACCCCGCCCTCGGCCCCGCCAACCTCGGCCGCGGCCCGCGCCCCGGCCCCGGAGGCCCAGCCGTGGGTACGATGTTGCCCAGCTCCATCCAGATTTCAGGGGAGCCGCTGTCAGGCGCCGAGGTGCGGGACATCTGCCGCGGCCTGCGCGACAACGCCGTGCGCCTGCTATCACTGCGCGGCTGCCGCCTCTGCGACCGCGACTTCGGCCGCATCTGCCGGGCCCTGGCCGGGGCCACGTCCCTGGCGCAGCTCAACCTTAACCTAGGCGTCGTGTCCAGTCCCAGCCGCATCAAGCAGCTGGCAGAGGCGCTGCGGACCAACCGCTCTATCCAGTCCCTCTTGTGAGTGCGCTCCCTCGCAAGGGGGTCCCGGGCACTGCACCCCTCTTCACACGCCCCCTGCCACCGCCTATTCCTCCACACACTTTCCTGTAGCTGTCTCTGCGTCAGCCTGCTTTCTCATGCTTGTGCACCATCTCATCCCTCCACCCAGGCCTCCACGACACCTTCCAAGCTTATTATCCCTTACCTCTGGACTGTGCACACACGGCCCCACCCCAAAGGAGATGGGCTACCCTCCCCTTTCTGGCAGGGCACGTGTACCTCCCCATCTAATCACCAGCCTTGACTTCTTGGGGGGCAGCCCCTCCCGGCTCAAGAAGGACCTCCCCTGGGGACTAGACCCCTGCCCCTGCACTCTGCCCACTGAAGAGTCCCAATCCACCACTCACACACTTCTGTGCTTTGTCCTGGATCCCAATCCCTGCCCCAGAAAAGAAACCAAATTCCGCCTCCACCTGGGTTTTTGGAATCTAGAATCTTCTTTCTCCTTCCTAAGACTTCTCCCAAGTGCTGTGACAAGTGCCCTCCTCATCTCTAGGGCTCACATAAGGGAAGGGGTCCGTCCCCTACAGATAGGGCTGATGACTGCAGTAACCTCTGCTCTCTGGTCTCACCCACCAGCCTGCATGGAAGCCCCCTGACAGATGCAGGACTGGCCTTGCTGAACCCAGCACTGGCCCTCCACCCTGCCCTTGTGGCTCTGGACCTGGGGGACTGCATGCTAGGTGATGAAGCCATCAACCTCATCTGTGGCCTCCTTCCCCCAGATGGAGCCAAGTCAGGTGAGCAAGAGGCCCTTCTGAGGACACGGGCTGCTGTGACCTTGATGAAAAAGCCAGATGCGGAGAGCAGGGGGTGTGACCCAGAGCTGAGGGTTCTGATGGGGTGTATGTGATGTGTGTGTGAGAATATTTATTAGAAGGATGGGGGGCTGAGCAGAATGGAGACTCAGGCATCCAGCCTCTGGTGGGTGGGGGATGCAGGGAAGGCAGGTGTCTCTTGAGGCCCAGGAGCTCTGTGGTGGGGTGGGGTGGGGTGGGTCTCAGCCACCAGGGACACCCCAGAGATCCAGGGCAGGGGAGGAGCTTGAAGAGGGCCTGACCTCCATCCTGGCTCCTCACTTTGATGCTGCCCAGGCTTGAAGGAACTGACGCTGAGCGCCAACCCTGGCATCACCCCCAAGGGCTGGAGCCGCCTTGCGATTGCCGTGGCCCACAGCTCCCAGGTCCGCGTCCTCAATCTGGACTACAACCCCCTGGGTGAGGCTCAAGGAAGTCCCCTGTGAGTCTCACCATCCCACCCCCATTCAAGAACTTGGGACCGTTGTTTGGCCATGGTAACACCCCTTCCCCCTGGGGGACAGAGAAGGGAGGGGGGGATGAGTGAGGTAGTGGAGAAGCCACTTATGTGGAGGACCAGATGACCACCAGGTACATCAAAGTACCCATCACCACCCCTGGGCCTGGCTTTCTTCACCCGTTCACTCCCGAGTCATGGAGCCTCCCTTTTAGCCGCCTACCAAATGTCTGTGCTTGCTGGCCTGGGGTGGGATCTAGGGTCCTTAGGGCACTGGGGAGGCCTCAGGGGAGGAAGGGTTGGCAGGCCCACTCATGACTGCCGGTGACCGTGTGCATGTGTGCTGCCTCCCTAGGTGACCATGTGGCGGGGATGTTGGCTGTAGCTGTGGCCTCCAGCCGCACCTTAGAGGTCCTGGACTTGGAGGGCACAGGGCTTACCAACCAGTCAGCTCAGGTGAGAAGTCTTCATGCTTGGGGTGGGGGGGCTGGGATGGAGGTGCAGGTGAGGCCACATGTCTGTGGACATCCTGAAGTGGTCTGAAAAATCCGCATTCTTCCCCACCTCAGACCCTGCTAGACATGGTAGAAAATTACCCTACGGCTTTGCGGAGCCTTGTGTTGGCTGAGAACAGCATTAGCCCCGAGCTGCAGCAACAGATTTGTGACCTCCTCTCAGAGGGAGAGGAGGAGGAAGAGGTGGCAGGAGGGGCTGGCGACACGCAGGAACAAGAGAGAGGGCGAGAGCCTGCTGCCCAGCAGAGGAGCAGCAGCTCCTGGATGTGCCCCAGTGGTAAGAACCCCCAGGGTCGGGCAGAGCCAGATCCCAAAGAGGCCTAGGCCCAGGGAGAGTGGGTGTGGGAGACCTCAGCCGCCTCCCACCTGTGTCCCTGGTGGAGGGACGAATGGTGGTCTGAACAGCCCTTTGCCTTTCCACAGATCCCAGCTCTCAGATGGTGCTCATGACTTCAGGACTAGGTGATAGTCTGTTGGCTGAAACCGAGATGTGACTCTCTGCTTGGGCTTCTGCGCATCCTTACATGTTGTCTGTGTCCCCAGCACCTTACCCCGGATGTCAGGGTCAGGCCCTAGGGCCTGGGAGGGAGGTGGGGGTGCCGGGGGCTCTGGTAGCTCCCGGCAGCGATGGGAAGCTCTGGAAGCTGACTAAGCAACAGCCTTGGGTGCACGCGAACCCAAGGTGATGTCTCTGGACTTGTTGGCAGCTCTGGCTGCAACCCGCTGGCTCGGAAGAGATTTTATGAACTCTACAACCTGTCGTTCATGGCTGTGGTCCCTGGGGATGGGCAGTAGGAAAGGAATTAGAACCATTGAACACTAGAGGGCAGTACCACCCCACAGTCCAAGCTCCAGGCAGCGTCAACTGGCCCCAAACGTCAACTAGGTCTGGCTCCTCAACTAGGTCTGGCTCCGGTCTCGGACTTGTAGCACCTGGGATTCTGGGGTGACACCTTACACTAGCCCCCCCCCCCCCGCAAAGATCATAACTAAGGTAAAACCTCACCTCCAGGGCTGGGTTGCATTGAACCCTACCTCGAGATCGGGCTGTGCTCTGATGCTCTGTGGCCACAGACACCCCAGGCAGAGTGCAGCACCGGGGACTCACTAGCAAAGATCAGAGCTTGGCTAGGATTTGGAAAGCTCAAGAGTGGGGGGAAGAATTGCACAAGGAAAACCATTAATAGACAAATTAGGCAGTATCAGTAAAATAGTTTTAATTTTAAAATAGTCATTGATGTGAAAACTTCCCAAAGCTGGGAGTAACAGTCTAGAGCCAAGGTTGGGAGGGGGCCAGGCCTCACCCACAGACCAGCTTGAGGCCCCCAAATCCCTCCCTCTTCTCCCTCCCAGAGAGAGGATGGACACAGCTGAAGCAAGCCCTGAGTGAGTCCTCTCCCTCATCCCCCAAGGACCCCTTGAAGGCAACAGCTTGTGCAGAGGACTTGAGGAGAGGAAAGCAGGCAGAAAATAGAAATTAGAAATTAGAATAATCCAAATGACCTTCCCCTCCCACCCTCGGAAAACCAACAAAAAACCATTTGTGGGTACGAAATGGGGATGGGAGATGAACACTGATGTAACAGACCTGTCAGCACCCCAGAACAGCCCAGTTTAGGCTGGCCAGAAGAAAGGTCTAGAGCCCCAGCTGCATGTTACATTTGGAAAGTACATACTCTATGAAGAAAAGGGAAAGGTAGGAGGCAAGCTGGGGCCAGTCATAGTCAATGCAGCTAAAAAGTCCGGTGTGCTCTCCCTCTCTCCCCCTACCCTGCACAGGGAGCAGAGTGGTGCTGGCCTGAGGGAGGAGGGCTCTGGGGCAGGGTAGGGGGTCTCCCATGGTCCCAGTGTAGCCATGGTAGGAAAGCAAGCAGGCGCCCTAGTTGAGCAGGTTGCCTTGCTCCTGGGCCTGGGTCAGGCTGTCCTTGCGGTGCAGGTGGTGCACCCCCATCCTCTTGGGGCTGCGCTGGGGGCGGCTGGAGTGGGGGAGTGCCCAGGCCCGGCCCTCAGTGTGGGAAGTGACCAGCCCCTCCTCTGTGCCACCATCATTGGGCAGCAGACTCTGACGTTCTTCCTCAGGGCTGATGGGCAGGTTCAGCTCTTCCTCCTCCTCCCTGGAAGGGCCAGGGTCAGCTTCTGTGGGCAGCAAAAGCCCACTCTCACTAGGTGGAGAAGGTGCTGGAACCACCTCATCTCTGTCGGTGGGACTAAGAGCAAAATGGTGCTGCAGGTCAAGGAGTGCATCGCGTCCGAAGGCTGTGCGCTGGGCCACAGCGGCTGGGGGTGGCGTGCGGTCCACAAATGCCCGCTGCCAGCTGGCGAGCAGGTCCTCCTCAGAGCTGGCAGAGCTGGCTGGGGCACTGAGTACTGGGGGAAGAGGGCTGGGCTCATGGTAGGGTGACGCCTGGGCCGAGGGGGGGCTGCTGGGCACTGGGCTGGGGCGGGCCCGCTCACCGCCCTCTTCCACCAGGCTCAAGGAAATGGCCTGGCGTGTAGCGTAAGTGCAGTTGGGCAGGGGGCTGTTGCGGGGGATTCGCACCTTATCCTCAGAGAACTCTATGACCTTGCGGCCAGGATAGAGCGGGTGTGGTGGAGATGGGGTGGGATAGGGACTCAGCTTCTCAAAGGCCGGCAAGGGTGAGTCCTCCTCTGGGGAGGCCCCGGCAGTGCCCAGAGAGTGGCATTCTCCATTGGGTTGTGGGGTGGGACTGCCAGGGGCGGGGGGACTGGCAGGTTCACCCAGGCTACCCCCACTCATGTCCACATGCACAAAGACATCCTCAGCCAAGGGGCGCCCGGCACTGCCTGACTGTGCCGAATTGAGCAGGAGAGACTCTGGCTTCTCTAACACTCGGGCGATGACCGATGTGGGGACCACAGCCCCTGGTGCCAGGCTAGGGGCGGGGCCGGGGCTGGCAGCTTCTTGACCACTGTGCAGATGTTTCTGGACCATGTCCTGTAGCTCACAGGGCAGCTGGGGTAAAAGAGCAGAAAAAGGAAAGACACATGAATGCTCCCAACTTCTGAGCAGAAGTAATGGCTACTGCACTGGTCTCACACCAGCCTGGCGCACAGCTTGGCTTCACAGACAAACCGATGCTCCACAGGGGCGAACGACCTGAAGAGTCAGAGGAACACACCCAGCAGCTGATCCCAGAGCACTAAAGCCCATGAGCTCTCCCATGTCCCTTTCCCCCCATCCCAACAGAGGCTTCTGCCCAAACCAGATGGAAGTCTGAGGCACCTGCACTGGCCAGTGGCCTCAAGAACGCCTCCACTCCTTCTATAGACCCTGTGAGCCTTGGGCCTGAGGCTCTAGAGTCTAGAGTTCACCTGCTGCAGTAACACGGTCAGTTCAGCCAAATCCCCTTGATATTCTTATGGTCAACAGCCATCCCCACCTTGGGCATGGGCTCCCAAAAGGGGGCGCCTCTCTCCCTGTGTCTGTTCCAGAAATCCCAGCCAGGCCAGCCCCTGCGCTAGCAATGGTCCCCTGAGCGCACATGGAACACCGATCAGTGGCAGAGCTGACTGACTCAAGGGGAGACATGCAGGCGAGGGGCAGGCAAAGCAGAAAGGGGGAGAGGAGGCTGGTGGCCTGTGGTATCAAACCCCAAGGGAGAGGCGTCCTGGGGGCGGGGCTTGCAGCGGCGGGGACAACATTCTGCTCACATCAGCGAACTTGTGGTTGCGGAAGTGGGACTTGTTGCACTTAAGGAGCTGCACAGCCAGGTTGCAGTCCAGCCGGTACCGCTCCTGCAGATACAGGTGGGGGTCACCGGCCAGCCCCGTGCCACGCAGTGTGGCCACTCTGGGGCCAACCCAGCCACAGGCGGGGAGAGCCCTCCAGCCCTCCATACATTGAGCTCCTCCAGTTTGTTGATGGTGTTCTTGGCGTCCAGCAGCTTATTGGTCAGCTCCACGATCTCCCAATCCAGCGTCTTCCTATCCATCTCCGCCTTCTTGATCTGAGGCACAAAACTCATGTGAACCTCGCCCCCCCACCCTAGCTGGCCTCCCTCCCCTCCGCCTCCCCCCCCAGCCCAGAGACACAGGAAGCCACAGGTGCTGGGGCAGCCAAGGCGGACGGAATAGACAGACGATGGACAGACAGAACACCAGCCACCTCTCCTGTTCTCCGGGCTGGCTGTGGGGTGGGGGCTTTCTGAACATGACCTGCTGCCACCAGGGCCAAGAACAGAGACCATATAAGAGTTGCCCCTCGAGGGACTCTACACAGGTCAGGCAGCTGGACCTGAGAAGGAGTAAGTATACAAATCCAGGGGCCGAAGCCTCTATGTGGAGCACTTTCGAGGCTAGACTAGGAAAAGGGAGGAGGGGTGGGGTGGGGTGGCAGCCGGGGGCGCCTGTGAGATTATCTAGTTGAGTCAGGAGGGAGCAGCGGCCTCAGCAGCAGCCCTCTGATCTTCAGTTCAGGGGCTGGAGTGCCCCCCCAACCCCAAATGGCTTGGGCTTGTTGCCACCACAGCTGAGAAGCCGTGAGTGTTCAGCAGTGACATCAGTCAGGACCTCTGCCAGCACCAAGCACCGGCCCGCAGCTGTCCCCCCAGGAGGGAGGCACTGTACTGAGCGGGCCTCACGTAAGAAGGAGGAAGGCAGTGGGCAGAGATAAACGGCCAGGGCCCCAGCAACCCCAGGTCTCAGCTGAGGAGGAGGCCAGGGCAAGGGAGAAAACACACAAACTCAGACGCAACTGCAAAGATCCAGCTGTGGCTAAGAGAGGCCTGACGGGAGAGGGCGGCAGCGGCGGCGGCGGCGCGAGGGGAAGCCAGGAGAGAAGAGAAACAGTGTGAGCACTAAGACAGTCCTGACTCGCACAGCACACTGCGGTCCCCTGCCCGCCCTGTCCCACCCCTTTCCCAAGCCCCAGGGCACAGTGGCACTCCATGGGCAAATCCCAGCCCCCTGCTATGCCATGAGCACAGTGCCAGCCGATGTGCCCCCATGCCCCTCCGCCCCCCGACAGATTACCAGCGTGTGTAGCTTGTCCTCCAATTCCTGGTTGGTCCTCTGAGAAGCCGTGTAGCTGTTCTGAAGCCTGTAGAGGAACACAAGGCAGACCCCTGGGTCGAGATCTACTCTTCAGGCCCTCCTCAACCCCTCCCTGATATGGGATGTGGGGCACATCATTCTCCTCCCAGAGCTTCGGTTTCCCCAAAAGAATCAGATGATCTCTGAGGCCTCTACTGGCTAACCTCCCATGGATGGGGTGGGGTAGGGGGATATATGTGCATGGGCACCTGACCCTTCATTTCCACACCTGCGGAACTTGTCCTTAAACTTGTCTAGCTCCTCACGGCTCTGGCCCAGCTCCAGCTCCAAGCAGTCCTGCCCAATCTCCAGCTCGCGTTCCAGGGCCTCAGTGCGCCTGGTGGCCGAAGCCAGGCGCCGACGGAGCTCCTCATTCTCCTGCTGCAAGAGCCTGGCAGGGTGAGGGGTCAAAGGCAGAGGGGAATCAGCATTAAGACAGGCCAGCCCTGGAGCCCCAGGAGTAGGGATGACATGAGCATAGGCAAAAGGAGGAGTCTTGAGTCTGGGGCAGCATATTGCTAGCCCTGAGAACATAGCCTGGTTGGGGGCAGTGAGGTGGGGAGGGGGGCAGTGGGAAGCAGAGGGCATGGTAGAATCCACCCCCACCTGTGAAGAAGAATGAGAAGACAGAAATGGTGCGGGGGTAAGACTTCCCAGTCTGTCTCTGGTTACAGCCTAAGCCAGCCGGCCACCAAGCCCTCCAGCTCCGGTTTCCCCACTGCACAATCAGGCTGCTCCATTATTAATCTCCTGGAAATCCAGCCTAGCACCACCCTCCTCTCCAAAGGCCTGATGTAGCTGACAGAAAGGGCTGCGGGGAGGCAGCTGGCACAGGAGGACCAGGAGCCGGGGAAGGGCTCTTTGGCAAGAGCAGGACCCTCTGAGCACCTACCTCCTTGGTTCCAGGTTCTCTTGGAGCCCATGGAACAAAAACTCTCTTCAGAAGGAAATATCCACATCAGGCCTCCTCCCAGAATCCCTAAATACCCCACCTAACCTTCACTTCTCCCTAATCCAATGAAAAGCCCGGTGGTACCAACAGCCTTGCCTGGAGCTAAGAAGGAAGTGCTGAGGCAAGGCAGGCTCTTGGGCAGCAGATACTCACTTCATCCTCTCCGCATCAGTCAGGGGTTCCTGGGCACAAAAGAATGGAAACTTGAGGCTCAGCCCTAGAACACTGGCCCACCCTGCTTGCCCACCCTCCAAAAAGCCCTGGAAAGGGCCATGTCTAAAGCCTAAGCAAGCTCACAGAAGTGGGCCCTGGAGAGATGGAGGCAATCCAGTAACACCTGGACAAGCCTGGATCACCCTTTCCCACGCTAACCAGAAGGTTTGAGAACCTCTTCCAACATTCACCCTTACCCACACCACTTCCAAACCCTCTTGTAATTCTAGAGCAAGTTGCAAATGAGTCCTGGTACCCATGCTACATCTCCCAGGGATAAAGAGAGCCTCCCAGCTGTTCTCTGGGCTTGTAGTGGGGCCCACAGGCATGGCAGAAACCTTCCAGAGAAGTGAAGAAGGAAAACAAGCTACAGTAGGGTTCTGAGCTCTGATAAAGCCCACTTGGCCCCTGGAGGGAAGATGGGGCAGAATCAGGCCCTTCCAGGTCCTCAGAAGGAACCAGAACATGGATGAAGGAGAGCCTCTGGGCTAGTCCTGACTGAGAGCAGTGATGTGTCTTCTCCTTGTCCTGCCTGGAACCTCCTGCCCCATCTTCCCCAAGCCCCCATTCTGGTCATAGCCCAAGAGCCAGAGCTCAGCCAGCCAGAGCAGGGAAACATCAAGAGGCCTGCTCCAAATGGAGGTGACTGCTTCAGAATGCCGATCACAGGCCGGAAAAGAGGTGGGTGGCCTGGACCATGGGCTCTGGAGCCAATGACACCTGCATTTGATCCCATTCTACGACACTCTGCTTGTACTAACCTTGCTAAGCTTTAGTGTCCTCATCTACAAAACCAAGGGAATGCCCACCGGATGGCACCTATCACAGTACCTGACTTTCTTACTGAATGTTCCCTGAACTGAGACTAGGCAAGTCCCAGCATTCCCACCCTGAAATGGACTACAGCAGGCCCTGGTATGCCTGATGCTCCGCGGGGTCGGAGATCTCGGAGCTCTGCAAACATGCACTATGTGTGGCAACAGGGTGGGCACAAGCAGCCGGGCAAACTGACTGCAACACACATTTCCTCCTGAGAGGAAACCAAATGAGGGAGGAGAGCCTGTTTGGAGACTGTTTCACAGTGGCCTGAAGAAGTCCCATGAGAACCTAACACAGCTCCTGGCAGGGAGTATGTCTTTCATAAGTGTTAGCCAGACCAGGCAAAGATGGAGGAAGGGCCAGACTTCTGGGGACAGCATAGATCAGTTGGTCTGGTGGGAAGAAGCCAGGGCACCACCTCAACCTCCTCCAGAGAGTCCTAGCCTCCAGCATGTGAGGACCTCTCCGTCTGGTGGGCTGCCTCTTGTCAGAAGAACAATACTGCCTGAGAGCATTTCTGCTGAGCCACGAAGACTCTGGGATTCCCTGACAAGGGGTCATGTGCTCACAGCTGTCCTGTGAGCCTGCACTGCTCCCTACCAGCAGTGCTGCAGCTAGGAGCCCCCAGGCACGACACAGCAGCACAACCCCCATGCCCCCGCTCCGGGGCCCAGAAGTCCTCTAAGGTGGGAGAAGTCAGTCAGGCACCCAGCCTCAGGGGCCCGCATCTACCAGCCAGGGTAGGAGTAGGCATCTCCTGACCTCCTGCTCCAGCTGGGATCCTGGACTGTCCAGCCGCAACTCCCGGTGCTCAGGGGGTGCCTTGCGGTACGGTTTCTTAGCAGGGGCCGCACTGGTCATTCTTGGATGTGAGGGGTTCTCAACCTGCTGTGGGGAAGCCAGGAAGGAGGAGGCTCAGAGACAAGGGCAAGAGGCCTCTGGCCAAGGACAGTAAATGGAACATATGTAGGAGCCACCCGGCACACAGGCAGGCCTGGGCCATTGCTGGGGACATCAGAAACCTGAACTCTGGTGGATCCGTGCCCATAGGTCAGGGGAGTGCTGGAGGGGACAAGGGCCCAATGCAACCGGACTAGGGAGGCAGAAGGCAGGGCCCATGGCCTAGGCACCAGGAAGAGAGGCTGTGGCCTAGTAGTAAGACAAGGTATCTAAGAGCAACCCACTGCTCCCCTCCGTGGCCTTACAAAAAGGCCTTAGAGAGAAAACCCATTCCCTCTGCATCAGTTTCATCTACCCTACACTGGGGATGAGGAGAGCACCAATTTCACAGACCTGTTGTGAAGATTACATAAGCCACTAACCAGTTACCTGGCACTTAGGAAATGTTCCACACGTGTGAGCTCAGAAAAACCCCAAAAAACAGACAAACAAATTCCCCCATCCCGCCAAGTATCCAGAAAGTAAGGGTTTGAAGATGCTCCCCCAAACCAGGCTCCTCGGAAGGGGGGCATCTCCAAGCTTGAGAGTCCTGGAGGCCAAGACTCTCTGGCCTTCACCACTCTCTCTTCACCAGCCCCCCACCACGAGGGGCCACCTGTCTGCCCCTTGGCCTGCCAGCCTCGCCGGAAGGGGACCGAGGCAGGGTGCAGGCCTCCCAGGGACATACCGTCTGATTGTCGGCAGCTCTCTCTGTTCCGCTGTCCTGGAGTTAGCCCTTGGCTCTCTGCATCCCACGGCCCCTCCACTTCCTCTAGCCAACAGCTCCTGAAATTAGAGAAGGGAAGAAAGTGGAAACCAGGTTGTCAGCCACGGGTCTATTGGTGCCCCCGGCCGGCCTACCCAGTCCAGGCCCGGGAAGGCCCCTAGGGAGAGCCAGGCAGAAGCCATGGCCCGGGGATCTGGGGAAAGCAATGGAAGCAGGAGAGGACCAGAGGCACGGGGCTCCTTTCTCCAAGAAAGCACAGTCACAGCCCTAGACGATACACATGCGCGTCTTGTATGTGCTCGTGGTCTCAACTCACCACATGCCTGATTCTGGAATAGGTCTGGTCCTGTCCTGTCCCTATCCTACCTCACATCTGTCCTGTTCATCTCCCAGGTCTCTCAGAGTCTGGAAATTAAGAGATTTGGGGAACACGGCTTGCAGAAGAGAACACAAGGAAAAAGCCTAGTAGAGACCCACAAGATGCTGGGAAAAGTTCCTGGCCATGGTTCCAGGAGCCCAAATCCTACTTTTGTGTGTAAACGTTGTAAACAGACTTTGCAACAAGGAAAGGGAGACCCAGGAGAGAAAAATCTGAAAAAGCAGCAGTTAGAGCAATGACTGTGCAATCTCAGTAAGGGTGACTATGGCCCACTTCTGTCACTTGCCCCCTCCCAGATCCCTGGCCATGTGTGAATGGCTGTCACAACGGCGGGGAGAGCTATTGGCATCTAGTGGGGAGAAGCCAGGGATGCTGCTGAACCTCCTGCCGTGTGCACCAGACCACGCCACACAATGAAGAATCATCAGCACACAACGTTGACAACACCCAGGCGGAGGAACTCCCAGGCAGAAAGCGTGAGTCCAGGGATTTGAGACACTGCCCAGTGTCAGAAGCTACGCTGCTTCTGACACACTGTATGGCCCCAGCTCAGTCCCTCACTGATCCCTCTTTCACACAGAGGTGGCTGGACTGAGTGACCAGTGAGGTCCCCACAGGTTCCCCACAGGTTCCGGCCGCTGAGCTCTGCCCCCACCTGTAATGAGCTGGGCTGCAGCACGGGGGCAGTAGCCACCACAGGGGCCCATGGAGGCAGTAACCTTAGGTGGCCTTCTGGGCATAAACAACCTTCTGCCGCCTCCCGCCGCCATCCTCCTAAATAGAGCTGGGGGCCTAGGGAAGCCTTGCGGGCTAAAGCATGTGTTCCTGCTGTCGGGACATGCCCTGGCCGTGACTCCTGTCACATTCCAAAAGAGCCTGGGGCAGGAAGAACAGTGAGGGGGTAGGGAGGGTGGGGAAGCAGGAGTGGCCTCCCTCCTCTGTCTGGGCAGCCTGGTCTCTGGCTTGGGGTTCTAGGGGGAGCTGGGGTATGGCAGCAGGCACGAGCCGCCAACCTCCACCCCTTTGATGGGAAGGCGGACATGTCCCCACAGGGCACGAGCAGCATGCTGTGTCGAGCTGACTCCCTGCGCAGGAATCCGGGCGGGCCCAAAAGGACAGCACATTCCTAGGGTGTGGGGGAGCAAACAAGTCACCCCCGCAGGTTCCCCGGGGCTACCCCTCCTGCGGGCCCTAGGGTGGGAGCTCCTATAGCCTGGGGGAAGGCCCAGAAAGTTCCAAGCCAGCCTGGATAGCTGGGTGCTAATACTCAGAGGCTGTAAGTGTGGGGTACCTGAGTTAGCAAGGGGAACAGCCAGAAACACAGAGTAAGAGACACAGGGAGCCAAGAACCTCTACAAAATCCAGGGGTGAGGAGGCTCGAGTTGGGAGCCTTCCCCATCTGCTCCCCAAGAAGCTGAGTAGTCCCCTTCTCCCTGCAGGTCACGCTGCGGATCCCCTCGATTCTCAGCCTCTTTTCTTCCTTAGCCCTATTCTTACTAATACCCACTCTGGCTTCTAAGCACCAGGACACTAAATGGGTGGCAGGCAGGCAGGCCAGGAGCACAATGATGTGCTCAGGTACCTGGGGATACTAGCTGAAGGACAGCGGCCTTCACTCCATGCCCCGGGGCCTTAGCTCTACCTGTCACACATCCTGGTCATCTTGATGTCAAGTCTCCACTTCCTGGCCTCACATCATATACTCCCAGGGCTTTCTGCACCTGATAACCTGGCTTGCTGAGGGACAGTGTGGAAGTGGCTGGCAGGGAGATGGGAGGAGTACTGCAAACGCAGACACTCTGGTATGAATGGAGCCAGCAATCGATCCTGGCCAGAGCATACTCTTTCCATACACACCAGAGCCACGAGGAGGGGAGCCACTCCCAACTGGGGAAGCAGAAGGCAAGGCCCACTAGGGAGACAGTCTGTGAGGGAGCCTGCAGTGTCCCTGACACAAGCCCATGAGGGGAGTCTGTCTCACTCTCACTCCCTGCTTCATGTCAATACCAGTATGTGTTGGGGCCCTAGTTCCAACTCCTGAGAAGTGCTAAGTGCCCCCAGATCCAGCCCACGGCTGGGGGATGGGGGGTGTTAGAGCAGGGAGCCAATTCCAGCACTGAATAGGAATGTGATGGGCCTCACAGGCCACTGTCCTTGACTGGAAGCACAGCAGGGCAGGACAGACCCTGGAGGGAGAGCCATGCCAGGGGTACTGGAGAACAAAGCAAGAAGCAGCTGGACACCAGGCCCACAGCCAGGAGAAGATAAAAGGTGAGCTGCAGTGGCGCCTGGGTGGCTCAGTGGGTTAAGCCTCTGCCTTCAGCTCGGGTCGTGATCTCAGGGTCCTGGGATCTAGCCCTACATCGGGCTCTCTGCTCAGTGGGGAGCCTGCTTCCTCTTCTCTCTCTGCCTGCCTCTCTGCCTACTTGTGATCTCTGTCTGTCAAATAAATAAAATCTTTAAAAAAAAAAAAAAAAAAAGTGAGCTGCAAGATAGCAGAGTAGCCCCATCGGCAAGACCCAGACACCAGCTGTGGCCTCCACTGGCCATATCTCCTTTACCCAAAGATTCCCATGTTGTCTTGGCATGTTTCAGTCCAATCCCCTGTCAAGAAGAGGAAGTCCCCAGGAAAAGCAGCTGAATAACTCAGAATGGGATACAGGCCAGAATAAGCAAGCAAACGGCCTTTGGGGTCCCGGCCTCCATCTGCTGAGCTGGCTCCAGGACACCTCCAAGAAAGTGGTCTTTTGGAAGGTCTAGAAATTGACCAAGAAGAAGCCCACTCCCACCCCTCACCCCACACAACCTGAGCTTCAAGGAACTGGGGGCAGAGGACTCAGGACGTGGAGATACCAGATCACAAGCTAGGTTTGCACTACGAGAACAACTGAGGCTTAGGTGAAAAACTCTGGCTGACCCAGTCTGGTCTGCAGCCCTGTAGGCACTGCTGAGGGAGACACCCAGAGCAGCCTCCAGAAGGGAAAGTGGCTCTTCTCGAGGCCCCCGCTCCCAAGCTTTAACTCGCCGGTCCTCCTTGGCATAGCATTCATTCTTCACTCACTCAAAACTCTCCTCAGAGGAGATGTGGGCCCTGCTGGGGCGGAGAGGGGGGTGAGAGCTTCCTAATTGCCATGTTGCAATCCGCCAGTCAGTGCAGGCCGCCTGTTGCCGCCTGCCCTGTATTAAATACCTTCTCCCTGATTACAGCCCAAGGGGCACGATTAGCTGCCTCCAGAGAACAAAGTCTACTTTCATTAGAAATGGGACTCAGCACGCACAGCAGACCTGCACAGTGAACCCACTGCACAGCTGAGCAGAGTGTAGTCAGTGGCAGATATAAGGAAAAATGTGTGCTGGACATGGGGCAGTAGCCTTTAATGAAAGGACCAAAAATTTGCCAAGCATCCCTCTTTACCCAGGAGACAGGACTCACACCTGCTCCTTTTTGTAGATAAGTGCCTGGATGTGACCTGCGGCTGCCACCACAGTCAGCAGTCACCACTGCTAGAGATGGAGCAGGGTAAGGAGAAACCTTCAGAATCCAGATTTTCTCCAAACCATATCCTCACTCCCACTCTCTGCAAATACCCACTGTAGGCGACAGCAAGAAGGTTTAAGCCCAAGAGCCCAGGGCACCCTCTCACTTCCTTCTGCCATCTTTTCTGTAGGTCTTCCCAGGGCAAAGCCAAAAGTACAGGAGAGGAGGGGAGGTCTAAGCATCCAGCTCTCCCCCTGCGGAAGGAGAAGGGAGTGAAACCAAAATGCGCGTGGCTCTGTGGCTTTTAACACTTTAGTCTGCCCCACGGAGGTCTCCAGGTGCTCAAGTCCCACACCAGGACCTCACTCCATCCTCCCCAGTTCTCCTGCCTTGCCCTAGAGAGCCCGGCTGCCTCCCCTGCTCCCCACATCACCCACACTCTATAAGAAATTATGGCCCCAACAGTTCATCTGGGCTCAGGCCATTCTCAAACCTATGACAATGCCTTTCTACTCATAGGTGTCACTGACTCAAGCAAGTGAGAGACCATCAGGGAAGGGCCACATATCACCACAAAAATCACTACAGCTCTTCATAAGTCACTTGAAGAAAGTCAAACAGAATCACTCATTTAGCAATCGCTATTGCTTTGAGAATGAAAGGAAATCAGCCCTTTTCCAGAACACTCCATTTGTGTTTTATGCTGCCCTAATTCCCCTGTGGAACCCAGCACGATACAAATAAGTAACAAAAATAAACACATGCCCTTCCTAAAGCTGCTCATCAATGGCTAAAACATGAATGTCTGATCACACAGGGCCTAGTGCCTCCTCTGTGGAACTAACCTCAGCTGTAAGCCCTGGATAGCATCTCTGAACTCCGAAGGCCTGGAGGAAGCTGTGCCTTTGGGGGCAGGGCATACTCCTGCCATACAAGTCTGGCTGCCTCTCAAGCCTCTGAAATTCAGGGTCTGCATCTGACTGAGGCCAAAGAAACATGAACCACCACCCTGCCAGGGCCAGCCCTGTAGCCAGGCCACCCAGCAGAGGCCCTGGAGATTGCCTGCAAGGAGCGCCCCCCCCCCACAATTAATATAGCCCCTCTCTACCTCGAGTGTCAGTCCCCCCCTGCACGGTGAGCCCATCCCACCAAAGCTGGCTGGGTTCAGCCCTCCCCCTCATTGCCCCCCAGGTGCCCCTCCTGCTTGCTGCCAGCCCCCCATTTCCGGCATGCAGCTGTTTCTGAGGTACATGAGCAAAGCCCTCAGCAATCCTGTGCGCGTGGCAGGCAAGCAGCCAGCAGAGCACGGGGTGGGGTCTGGGCAGGCTCTGCTCTGGGCCGATGACTAGGCTGGGAGATGCCAGTCTGTGCCCAGACCAGCCCTGCTGTCCCACCAGCAGCCATGCCTGCCACCCCTCTAGGCAAGTACCATCTTACTCTCGGGACACGTTGCCTGCGGCCCTGACCTGGCCCCCTGCCTGCTCTAACTGGCACCAACTGACAGGTTTTTAAAAAGTGGGTGGGAATTGTTCTGCCCCAGAGTAAGCCCGAGGACTCTAAACCAGTGCTGGGGACCTTGGAGAGCTCACCTGGCTCCCACCTGAGCAAATACCTCAAGTCTATCCAGCTGGCCTCTCACTCAAGCAACACCTGACAGGAACAAAGGGGCTGAAGACAACTATTGCTGATGATCCAAGCAATCACCCCTAAACAAAGGCAGGGCCCAAAAGTCCCATGCCCTCGCCTAAGGCAAGGTAAGGGGTGGGAGCCAGCTCTCCGCTGTAGGCCCCTCTTGTTTTCCTGGCCAGAGCCCAGACACCAGACACCCCCACCCCTCAGCTGGCTCCTCCCGACTCAGGGTCCCTACACACCAGGCAGCCCCTACACCCTCGCACATTTACGCATTCCCACCCCATACAAACAGGAAGCTCCCTGCTTCTCCTTCCTGGCCCAAGGGAAAGAGAGCCCACCCAGAGGGCCTCCGGGTCCCAAGCTGCCCCATACCACACAGACTCCAGAGGCTGGAGCCAGACAGGCTGTCTAAGGAATTACCTTTGCAGAACACCAAGGAGCCCGAGCAATCCACCTTCCCGCTATCCCCAGAGCCCCCTTCTCCTTTCCAACCCTGGAAGGAGCAGGGTATCTGGGAGGAGCTTTATGGCAGGCTCTTCACCAGCTTCCCAGTTTGAAACCAAGGCCTCTCCCAGGCCCACTGTGGAATCCAAAGCCAGGTCCCGTTTGCTCTGGCGGAGGTGCCCTTCCAGCTCTTCCCGGTTAAAGTCTACCTGAAGCTCTGCAGAGGGAAGGCAGTGGGGGGCCAAAGTCCACCCACTCCACCTACTCGAGCAATGGGTGCCACGAGCTCTATCTCAGGTGACTACCTAGTTCTGGACTCAAGCTTTCAGCTTCACTCTCTGCCCAGGGAGTTTCCCACAGCCGGGCCACAGTTTTCATCAACCCCCCTACCCCCACACACAACCTTAAGGAGAACCTTGCAGTTGATCCTAAATGATTATCCTGGGTGAGAATAATGAGGACATCATGCAATCTTCCCCACTTGACAAAGGGAAGCAACTATCTAGCCGAGAAGAAAACTTCCCTCCCACTCTGGCTCCATCTGTCTCCGAGCTGTGAAACAGAGCATGGTAACTGCGAGATGTTCTCAAACTCCATAATGCTTAAAGCGGACTGAACAGAAACATGCCCCCCTCACCACCACAGCAAGGAGTCTGGGAAGGTGGAGGGACAGCAGTAAGGACAAGAGAGCAGAGGAGGCATGAGGTAAGGGGAAGAGGCAGCCAGGCTGGCTGGGGGAGGGTGAGGGGTGACTGAGGCACTGCTTGATGGTACCCCCCAGAGCAGGCTAGCTGGCCCAGGTTAGACTCACAGGGTTAGTGTCTTCTCCCTCACCAGCCAGCTCTCCTGGTTAGCACGGTTAGCGACAGACTCATGGCAGACGCCCTCCAGGCACTCCATATAAACAGACAGCTTGGTTGAGAGCAGCCCAACTCCGGAGCTGCAAAGAGAGAGCAGAAGGAATGCCAAGCTGCAAGATGCCTGAGGGTACACGCTGCGCTCTTCTGACAGGGCAAGCTCCTCCAGACTTACCACTAGACCCTGGGGGGCCTTCTCCCATCCAAAAATCATGCCAGGCAGAAGTGCAGCATACCCCCTTGCCAGCCAGTGAGTCCAGCTGGCTGACCCCAGGTGACAGAGCTCTCTGATAGGTCAAGCCGAGGAGAGGAGAGCTGAGGTGGAAGTGGGCAATGCTGCCAGGGGGCAGCTCCCCAGTCTTGCCTTCTCCCTGGACATGGCTGCCAGGCTGCACCATAGCTCCGAAAGCGGGGTTGTCGGAACAAAGTTGGCCACGGCTGCCGCTGCCACCCATTCCAGGGCTGCGCCAGCAGAGCCCACCCTGCCACCTCCCGCGGGCTCCGAGGCAAGGGGCCGGGAGAGGACTGGCACAGGGATCAGAGGCTGCAACAAGAAGCGCATGGAAGGCACCACACAATGGGGCAGTGTGTGACCAGGCCCAAAGCTGGGCCAGCCTCAGGACAGGCCAGGGGATGGCACTTCCCAGGGAGCTGGCCCTAGAGGAGTCCAGAGAGCAAGGATAAAGGCCATGCTGCAGCCAGGCTCCTCACACTCCCAACAGCAACCATTCCACCCACTCAGAAGGAGCAGTGCCCAGAGACTAGTGTTCCCATCACAGCAAGCCCAAGAACAGGAGAAAAATCTCTCCAGAAGCCTCCAGAACCACCCAAGTGAAGTAACCCACTCTGGCTTAGAGATCACAAGGGAAATGGAGCCATAGTAGTAAGGTCCCAGAAAACCCACAAAATGTGACCCCTGGAGTGGCAGGAGAGGAGAGCACAGCAAATGCAGCAGCAAATACTGAGCAAATACTGCTTGTGCTCACAGAGGAGGGCTGCATGTTGGCAAGGAAAAAACAGAAGGATTCCCCTTCTGTCTGGAAAGCCCTGTGGATGACATGACTCAGGGTAGAGGGAAAACAGCGACCTGACACCACAGAGGGGCCTGGCCCTTCTCCCAAGCCTAGGTTAATCATTCCCAACTGCCTACTCCCAGGGCTCCCTGTAATACTCTGACAACAACCGCAGAGCCCAAGAGGCCAAGGCCTGACCCCAGAGAGGGAGATAATCACCGAGGAGAGAACATCTCTTCCTATAGCTCTGACCTCTTCCCTAGACTGCTAAGAATGCATGCCCATTGACAGGCTCCCTTCAGAATTCTCACTAACAAATAAAACCAAAAAACACCGGCTGGGTCTGGTTTGCTTTCAAAACAGAGCAGCAAGTAACCTAGGTAATCCAAGGTTTCAGAAAGCAGGGACTGTCTCTATGTTGAGAAATCAGGTAAGTTTACTCTTTTCCTGGCCTCAGAGCACAGAAGCACGAAGGGAAGAAATGCATGTGAGACGGAAGCGATGGTGCCCACACCATGTTTAGAACCATCCCGATTCCCACTCAGGGCACTCCTGGGGGGTGACCTCATTGCAGCATAAAAAACCACCCCTCAGAGACAACCAGCATGACTGCTGTGGCAAGAACCTCTAGTAAAGACTCTCCATCCCTCCCAAGAAGCCAGGCCCGGAGGAAGCCCCTTAGTTGGGAAGGAAGCTCCAACAGGGGCTACTCAACCCCAGGGAAGTGTTAGATGAGCAGAGCAAGTTGAAGAACAACATGTACTACTACTGAGTTGTGTTTATTTTACAAGAGATACATGAGGAGGAATGTCTAGAAGCAACACGAAAATGATTAGAAGGAAACAGGAGAGCTCCCTGTCTTTGGGAAAGGAGTTTAGACAGGGGCAGTGGGGGAAGAAAGGGAGGGTCTTTTTACTTTTCCTTCTGCATGTTTCTGTATGGCAGGCATTTTATGCAAGGACACATATTATGCTTATGATGAAAACAGAATTCCTGGACAAATGGGACAAAAGCCCTCCATCCACGCTGTGCTTTGCCATCCCAGAAGTGCTTTCCCTTCCACTGTATGTCCTTTGATCCTTGTAGCCTAGTAAGGCCCACAGAACAGGTGGTGTTCTCCCATTCTGAAGGGACAGAGAAGACAAGTGATTTGCCCAAGACCACAGACAGAACTGGGGTAGAAGCCTCCTCTAGGGAGCAACAGGAAAGTCCTAATGATTCTGCCCTGATGTAAAGCCCTCTGAGGCTTCTAGACTGAAGTCCCCCCGGGCTTACCTGGGAAGGTGCAGAGGCCTGTTTAGTACCCCAAATGATAAACCCTACTATCCTACTGTTAGCTGAAAGAAGCACACAGTGAAGCCAGCACAGCCTAGACTGTCTTCCTGGTCCCTGCCCTCAGGGAGAACCCCCTACCACACACACACAGTTCACAGGAAAAGCATAGAGCTCTTCACAAATGGAAGGCCATGTCCTTCCCAGCTTCTAAAGGTCACCTCGCAGAGAGCTGGCACTTATGAGACAGTAACTAACAAAGAGGTCCCACTCTCACACTCATGGTCATCCAGGAAGGCTCAGCCCCTTTGAAGCCTAAACATACACAGCACAACCCAGTCCTGCTGCCTCACCCCAATCTCCTCTCCAACTGGCTGAACATAAGAAGCAGCTTACCAGCCCTGCCAAGACGCCACCAGCAAAGATATGCCACATTGCAACGTGCACTCCCACACTGAGGGACAAGGGGCAGAGCCCAGGGAAAACGCCATCATGTCACTCTCAGCTACTGGTCTCGTCCTTTTGACTCATGTAGGCATTAATAAGGTTGTAGTAGGCCCTGGCTGTGAGCAGAAGCCCACCCAGACAATGAGCACTACGGCCAGGAAAGCAAGCAGGTTATGGAGCAATCAGAGGAACTTAGTAACAAAGACGATGCCAGCAGCCAGACTTGTTAAAAGATGGTGATTGGCAAAAAATACACTGGTGTGAGATTCACCTCTGCTTTTAACCTCTTCTGCTGGCTTAGGGATGTGTTACTAGAACATATGAAAGCTAAAGAGGGAAACCGCTGAGCCAAGTACCTGGAAGATCACCGAACCGCATTAACTCCACAATAATTAGTAATGCTACTGCTAATCCTATCACCTTTTGTTTATGCAGGACCTTGTTTCCTAAGAGTTCAAAGGAGAGAACCTATCTGCTTTCCTTTCAAGAAGGACAGGTCTGGGTCACACAGTAAGCGGGAATTGCTCAGCACCTACCATGGAGGGCCTCTAAGAAGCTTCCAGAAATAAAAGATCTTGCCCGAAGTTGCGGGGAGGGGAAGACAGGTTAATAGCCACTTGCATTACAGTTTGGTACATGCTTTGAGAGCCCAGAGGAGAAGCGGCTGGCTGGGGCAGGGGTTCAAGGACCAGACAAGAAGGCTGCCCTCTGAAAAACTCAAACATATCTTCCTCATCTGGACTATAAACTCAAACTGGAGCACCAGCTGGCATTATATAATTAAGAAGTCTAGACTTCTGGAAACACATTCCTTGGGTGTTTGTTGGGAACTGGTGCCCTAAGAACCACCCCCATCAATTACACTAAAAACAAAAAGGCAAAGAAGGGACAGTGAACTCCCAGCTACCAGCCCTATTTCTGGGGAGTAGCTGTGTTAGGCCTGGTTCTGCAACACAAGATCATGAAAGCCCTAAGAAAACTAGGGCCAAGAAGTCTGGCTTCCTGAATGCTTAGATATGTTCTATCAGCTTCATCCTACAGTTTTCAATCCATAAAACACCAGGGAACATGAATCCTCAAACACCCCACTCAGTCATCCATAGCCTGAACTACATTACAAATCTACCACCTACCCACCCCCATCTCTACCCACCAAGGTCACCACCATCCTCACATAAAGGGGATCCATCAAAGGAGTCACTGCAACACAAAAGAAGGGGCAAAACATCAACTATTCTGCACTGATGATGTCCCTAGCCTCAGCCTTTATATTGCTTTGCTATGCTATAGAGAGACTCCCAATTTTACTTCCACCTCAAAAATGCTCCTGGCAGAAATCGAAAGTGTTATTCTAGCTTGAATAAAATAAAGTCTTTTCTTACCCATTGTGTTTTCCAAAATGGAATTCATTTACTAAACAAATATTAACTGAGTATCCTCCGTATGACAGGCACCATGCTACACGCCATGAACTCATTATCTCTAATGCTTGATACTCCTACAAAAAAGATAATGTGACCCTCACTGTACAGCCACAAGACCAAGAGTCCTACTTAAGCCAGTTGTCCAAAGTCACGCTGTTGTTTTAAGTCGCAGAATCAAGATTTCAACCAGGTCAGCCTCACTCCAAAATCAGACTCTATTACACGGCTCACCTCACTCCCAACTCCCCACCCCTTCACCCTCATCCCATGATCAGGGAGGGTCTCTCCTCTACAGAGGGTCAGTTAAATGAAAGAGGCCAACAAGTAAACAGAGAAATCACCATACAATATGATAAATGCCAAAAACACAACGTGCTATGGGTGCCAAGAGGAAGAAAGGAAAGTGGGGAAGACTTTTCATGGGAGGTAACAGACCAGTGGGGTCCTAGGGGACAAGCAGAGTTTCAGAGAAGGGGGCAACCACGAAGAGTAAAATGCACAAGCGAAGAAGAAAGTAAATAGATGGCTGCAGCATGTTCAGAAGCAGTGAGAAATTCAGGAGCAATGAAGAACAGGGCAGATAAAGTGGGTAACAACAACTCAGACTAGAGGGTTGAGGTGGGACCAATCGGTAAACAACCTTTCTGCACGCTGAGCTAGAGCGTGGACTGTGTCCTGAACAAGGGAGAAACCATGGCATTTTTATGGGAAGAGACAGTGTTTTTCTTTGGAAGACATTTCTCACAACAGCTTGCGAGACAGACTGGAGAGGGGAGAGACTGCCCATCACATTTCATGCATTCTATATAACGCACCGCATCACAAAGTGCCGATTCAATGCCTTGTACTATCCCAAAGGGTAGAATACAATAATGACTAAGACATGGTCCCTATTGTCAGGGCACTAACAGTCTTGGGACAGTCAGACAAGTAAACAGACAACTACAATGCAGCCTAAGCGTCAACACAGAGGCACAAAGGAAAGGCACAAAAGGAGTGGGGAACCCCAATTAAGGGACATTTAAACCAAGACCTAAAGGACAAAGCAGGGGGGGTTCCTGGCTGGCTCAGGCTCAGTTGGTAGAGTCCGACTTCATCTTGGGGTTGTAGTTCAAGCCCCATGTTGGGTGTAGAGATTACTTAAAGTCTTTACAATAAATAAATAAATAAATAAATAAATAAAGGACAAAGAGGTAGGTTAGAGTGGAGGGGGCGTAGAAATTACTTAAAGATAAAGTCTTTACAATAAATAAATAAAGGACAAAGAGGTAGGTTAGAGTGGGGGAGGCAGCGCATTCCAAACAGCAGGGCCAGCAAGCTCAAAGGCCCAGAAGCTAGACAGGATAAGTTCACAGAGCTGCTAATCCACAGGGCGCCTCAGTGGCTCAGTTGGTTGGGCAGCTGCTTTTGGCTCAGGTCATGATCCTGCCGTCCTGGGATGGAGCCTAACGTCGGGCTCCCTGCTCAGTGGGGTAGTCTGCTTCTCCCTTTCCCTAAGACCCTTCCCTCACTTGTGCTCTCTTACTCACTCTTTCTCTTTCAAATAAATAAATGAAATCTAAAAAAAAAAAAAAAAAGAAAAGAAAAAGAGAGGCTGAATCCCGGTGAGAAATGAAGGCCGGGTTTACCCAGAGGTCCTTGACGCTCAGAATATGGTGGTGAGGAAAAGGTGAAGGGATTAGATGCAAAGAATACTCTCGAATAAGAGGTGTTAAGAGAAGAAATGGACTTTGAGAACAACAAAACCAGAACAGTAAAGGCAGGGAACTGACTCCAAATCCATCAGCCGTCACCCTGCAGCTCAAGCTTTTGCTAAAAAGAGACCTGAATTCAGTAAGTCTGATGACTTCTACCAAAACACAAAGGTGTACTTCACGGAGAATACACGTTTCAGCACGCTGACTGCAGCACAAATCGAGATAAAGGATGTCATCCGGACAAAGGAGGCTCCTGGCTTAATGGTGGAGGGGAAAAGACACTGATAGATACTAACTTTCAAAATTTCACGTGCCACAACAAGTAGACAAAGGTCATTCGAGGGCTGACTGGGAATTCCCAGAAAAAGCCCTAAATCCTGAGCCCCCCATTCCCCAGAAATCTGCTCAGACATCAGGCGCGTGCCTACTCTGATGGCAAGGTAGAGTCATTTACTAAAGAAAAAGATGGGCCCTGCGGGCATGTTAAACAGACAGGACGTGACTCAGAAGCAGGGGAAGAGTGATCCTTAAGTGCAGGGCAAGGAAAGCCTGTCAATCAAAAGTCTGCCCCAAGGCTGCGCGTGGGATTCCTGGCTGGCTAAAGACAAAGAGAATGGCCAGCAAGCACTTGCAAAGCTCCAAGCCAGGACTGTCCTTGACCACAGGAGCTGTTTTCCACTTTCCCCTCAAGCTGGTGGGGCTGACACTGGTTAAAACGCCACCTGTTTTGTTTTTTGTGTGTAGTTTGCTACCTGCTCTTTTAAAAATAAAGATGCCATCAAGATTGTCTATGAATTTAACCCTGTGGCTACTTCAGCGGCTCCTGTCAGTAATGAAAGTCAGAAATGAGCCTTTTATTTACGTCTTCATTAATACATCCCCCCCTTTAAGGTAAGCTAAGAGTAGATTCTCGTTGTCAGCCTGCTCACCCAACCCAGGTCCAAGGTTTTCTAAAGGGCAATCACCAGGCTGAATCATGGAGAGTCCAGATTTGGCTAAGAGGGCAGTGGGCTCCCTCCCACAGTCCCTGTACCAGTTTTTATATCTGAGAAGGAGAGAGCTGTGATGAAGAGCTCAGGTCCTAAAACATATTTTTAAATAAATCAAAAAAGTTTACTACAATCTAACCATTATGACAAACAAATAAGAGATATAAATTGCCACTAGTCATATTTAGTAAAGAGTTATTTTCATACCAAATAAAAAAAAAAAAAAGAAGAAGGATGCTCAATTGCTGAAGCCAGATAGTCTGGGTTCAAATCTCAGCTCTGCCCCTTACTAGCTGGATGACCTTGAGCAAATTAACCACTCTGTCCTCTACTCATCTGTAAAATGGAGACAATGAAAGTATTGCTTCGTAGGTTTGTTATAAAAATTAAATCAGTTAATACATTTAAGGCACTTACAACAGTGCCAGACACACAGAAGATGCTCATTGAGCACTTCTCTTGTTATAGCTCAACTGCAACGGCAACTCTAAAACCTCACAACTTCAAAAAGGAAATCATGGGCATTTTAACATCACTTTAAATAGTTTAATGAAGATGTTTTCACTACATGCAAAATCCACATGTGCTGCATCTCTCTAACAACAAGACAGAAGCTCAAACCAGTACAGGGCCGCCAGAGACACCTACTACAATGATGAAGTCAGTGCTGAGATCTGACCAGCACAATAACAACAAATACATATTAAGTGTCAGTCACTGTTCTAAACACATTTATTTAACCCTCACAACAACCTTATGAGACGGGCACTCTTACCATAAGAAAGCTAAGGCAAAAAGAGCTGTACAATTTCTAAAGGTCACAGAGCTACAAATGGCAAAGCCAGAATTTGTACAAGGAATTCCGGCTCCTGAGTCATTATTTTCTGTGTGCCCCCCACACTCTCCTGGCTGATCACAACTCTAAGGGGGGAGTCCACAAACTGTCTTCAGAAAGAGAAAACTCCCAATCTTCCAGAGTCACAGCTAAGTAACATCAGCTTTTCTGATACCTGAAGGTATTGAAGCTGGCCTAGTAAGAGTGATTTGGTCTGTCTATATCAAGCCTTTTGGAGGGGGGTGGCACAGGCAGGGAGCAGGAATAGTTAGTGCGGAGTCCTAGATCAAACTAGACTTCCCAATCCAATCATGCACAAATGTCAGTCATGAAATGAGCTTCTGTAAAAAGTCTGTACCCAACTATGGCTTGGGCATAACCACAGGGCATCAAAGGAAGTGAGGACCATATTCACCACACTTTGTGGCTCCAGACCCCTTCTCTTTTCTCTAACCCTAAATCCACCGTATCTTTTTTTTTTTTTTAAGATTTTACTTATTTATTTGACAGAGAGAGAGATCACAAGTAGGCAGAGAGGCAGTCAGAGAGAGAGGGGGTAGCAGGCTCCCTGTTGAGCAGAGAGCCTCATGCTGGTCTCGATCCCAGGAACCTGATATCATGACCTAAGCCAAAGGCAGAGGCTTAATCCACTGAGTCACCCAGGCACCCCATAAATCCACTATCTCCTAAGCCATGTTTAGTTTGGCTAGTGAAACTGTTTTTAAATGTGGTTCGAAGGGGAGAATACAAAGGAAGAGAAGAAAGCTATTAGAAAAATTCTACAATCCTTTCTTTCCATCACCACACTGATCCAGACCGTAAAGCAGTTCCCAAGTATCAGGGATCTCAGGGACAGAGGGTGATACAATAAACATTCTCAGAGCCTTACACGAGTCAATGCAACCGATACCTTACTGTAAACTGCTCTGGGTTTCTTCCCCCTAACCTCAGCCTGCTTTTCCTCCTCTACTGACTCCACCTACCCACCAAAGCACAACCCCAAAGAAAAGCTAATGAGCCCTTCTTACCAAAAGAAAGCTCAAAAGAAGCACACCTGCTGCAAGAGTGAATTCAGAAGTTGGTGATAGCACGATCAGACTTTTTCTGACTCCCCCTGTTCCAACCTTCACTCACAAATCTCTACTTCAGGTAGGATGCCAAACTGAAGATGTGATGGGGAGACCGAAAAGATACAGTGAACATGTAGGAAACTGCTTGTGGCAGGGATGTTAAAGCACTTTTGGCCTCATCTCTAGGCCCCTGACCGTGTTCACTTGTACAGGTAAAGACACACAAGGCTCAATGCTACACCCAATTCTCAAAAATCAGTGTGTAATCTAAGCAGAACACTAACTTAGGGACCACAGGCAAAGGGCAACTTCTATAGATGAAAGCCCTTTTCAGATTAAATGTTTCTCAGTATCACTCTGAGCCTATGCATCCTGCTGCAGGGAGCATGCCAGCCTGTCATTGGAGGCCACCTTACCCGCTCTGGGGTTGAGCTCGGGCAAGTCGCTACCTCTTCTTCTTTCCAAGCAGGTATTGTGATTTCTTCCAGTCCCTGGGGCCCCTGAGTCTTCAGCTGAAATTGGGGCAGATGCTATAGGAACTCTGGAAAGGCTGATCTAAGTCTGCAGAAGAGTCATCTGACGCTTTAGTTCCCTCCATACCGCACCTGCCCAGCATCCTCCAGGTCTCGTTTCTCTTCCCCTCTTCCCCACTATCCTCCAACACGTGAGAGACCTCTTTCCTACTGGCCCAGCACAGTCGGGCCTCGGCCACAAACTCCAGGGTTCTTGACTCTTCGGTTTAGAAATTCTCCTCCAATTCGCGACTGCTTCCCTAGGGCCTGTACACCTACTTGTGCATCCCCCGCCCCGGGCCCCTCCCCCAGGGCCGCCGCCGGATCCTAGGCCCCCTCCTCTCCGCCCCATCTCCCTCTTTTTTTTTTCTTCTTCCAGCATCCCATTTCCTCTTCTTAACCCCGAAGCTAGTCCCTCCTCCGCCCCTACTCCGCGATACTGTCCCCACGATCCTCCCCAACTCTAGCCTCCCGGCCGACTACAATCCCACAACAAACTTTCCGCCGCTGCCCGCTGCCTTCACGCCGCCATCTTGCCGCGGGGCAGGCCGGGTAGTGGCCGCGGCCGCGGGAATCCCCACGCACCGGGCGCTTCGCGTCATCGGGGCGTGGCTAAGGGCGTGGTTTTGGGTTGGGGAATTAGGGCACCGGGTGATTGGGGAAAGGTGGGGATATCCTAAGAGTAGGGTTTGGAGGCCTGGCCGCTGGAGAAGGAAGGAGGTGTCAGGGGTAGGGCAAGAGCTGGAAGAGTTCCAGAGCTGAACAGAAAAGATTCTGGTCCTAAAAAAAAAAAAAAAAAAAAGAAAGAAAGAAAGAAAGAATGAAAGAAAGACAGAGGAAGGAGAAAAGGGAAGGGAAGAGGAGGGAAGAAGAAAGGAAGAAAACAAAATAATATAGTGGAATAGTGCCAGCACTGGTTCTCTGTCATCGAAAGGATAAAAGCAGCTTCTCAGTTTGCCTCGTAGCGGTTCGTGTGACCCACCCGCTTCCACCTTCACCAGACTAATTTTCCACCTCTCCGAGAGATTTCAGGTTCCCAATCGTCCTGTATTTTCAGGCCACCGGCCCTCAAAATGTCCAAGCCCTCTCCTCCCCTTTTATAGTCAATTCTTGTGTGTCCTTCAGCCCTCAGCTCGAAATGTCACCTCCTCCAGAAAACCTTCCCCAGGCCCCAAGACTGGACTTGGTGCTCCTTTTGCTGGGCATCTCTAGCCACTCGCACATAACTTCACTGCAGTTATCCTATGCTATAATTATTTACTTAAATAGTGCACCCCTCACTAAGCTGCTGTTCCTTCAGGGCAAAAGCTGTGTCCAACTGCATGTTCATATTCCCTAGCAGGTGCCTGGAACATAGTAAATGCTTAATGGATAAATATCATGGCATCCTTCCAATGCATGGAGAATACTAAGGGCTTTTAGGTTTGTTGTTCCCTGTGCCTGGAAAGTTCTTCCTTCAGATATTCACTCCCATTAGAGTCTCTGCTCAAATGTCACTATGTTAGAGAGAAGCCTTTCCTGGCCACTCTGTCAAAAACAGCATCCCTAGTCATTCGCTCTTACCCTGCTTTAATGTTTCCTTTTACATGAATGTTTCCTTTTGTATCATTATCTGATATATGTTTATTCAGCATCTCCCACTATAGTGCAAACTCCAGAGATCTAGGACTTTTTCTCATTCATCTCTGTATCCCCAGTGTCTAAAACAATGCCAGGCATAGTAGGTGCTTAATAAACATTTATTGAGTGAATTAATGGCAAGGAGATGAGTGATAGAGGGATTTTGGAATATAGTGGTGGGGAGGAGGGGTTGAAAAATACTACAGAATAGGGAAATGCGTTGGTGGAAGGTACAAGCCCCAAAGGCCAGAGTTGGCCCTCTCAGGAAAGGTAGTAAAGACCAAAGCCAGGCTCAGCAAAGGAGGGAGTGGAATGAGAGCCAGGTGGAACTCTGGAGGTGAGTACTCAGGGAGCAGAGCCTTCCTGGGAAAGCCACAGTTCAGGTAGAGGGAATGGGCTGGGCTGGAGGCTGAAGTTTACTCAGATCTAAAGACAACATCCACCCCATGCCCAGGCCTCTCTTGGCCAGATGGTTCTGGAGAAGCCTTAGCATATGTTCCTCTGTAAATTATCCAGTGCTCCCCCTGCCTGTCCTCTCTGGTGACAGCTGGAACAATTGTCCAGGAATTCCATCTGCTCTCCTGTCCTTCTCCCCTCCACAGCTCATCAACATTTCAGAACTGAGAGGTATCCCATTTCCCTGGGCCTAGGGATGGGAGCTGGGTCTGTTCTATGGTGGAGCTGGCCTCAAGCCCACACTTCTCCACCAACACACACAAATAAAACCTTGGCAGAGATTCCCAGGGTCAGTCATCTTTATTTGCCATCCTGTCCATGTGTTTCAGCCCTATACAACTTCTTTTTTGTTAATTTAATAAATTACACTAAATGAATCAAGCATATTGGTTCTTGTAGAGTTTAAAATAAGGGCTCCCAATCATTATGCATTCTCCACATGGTTCCCCTTAAGTTGTTCATACAGTACTTTCAAAATGTGGCATTCATTATTCTATAACAGCCCCAATTCAGGTTTTTTTGAAATATGAATTTTACCATTTATTAAAAGAAATTTGTTTGAGACAGAAATGAGGAAGATGGCTTTCTTTGTTAAATACATACAACCTTCAGATCCCCTCTCTATGTTTCCAGAAATTGTTTTGGAATCTACAGCAGGATCACAGGTCTATGAACTCTCAGGTAAACAAACTTACTGTATATAAATTTCAAAAGTGACCCAAGTTTATATTTTTTTAACAGAAAAATTATCAGTAAACATAAACATACCTTTTTAAAATTAGTTAACTCTTTAAAGATTTTTATTTATTTATTTGACAGACATATCACAAGTAGGCAGAGAGGCAGGCAGAGAGAGAGGAGGAGGCAGGCTCCCTGCTGAGCAGAGAGCCCGATGTGGGGCTCGATCCCAGGACTCTGGGATCATGACCTAAGCTGAAGGCAGAGGCTATAACCACTGAGCCACCCAGGCACCCCCAAATTAATTAATTTTTTAAAAAGATTTTATTTATTTATTTGACAGAGAAAGAGCACAAGAAAGCAGAGTGGCAGGCAGAGGGAGAGGGAGAAGCAGGATCCCTGCTGAGGAGGGAGCCTGACCTGGGGCTTGATCCTAGGACCCTGGGATCATGATCTGAGCCAAAGGCAGCCACTTAACTGACTGAGCCACCCAGGTACCCCAACATACCTTTTTAAAAATAGTTTTTTTTTTTAATTGGGGGGTGAGGGAAATGGCAGAGGGAGAGGGAAAGAGAGAATCTTAAGCAAGCTCCATGCCCAGGTGAAGCCCAATGTGGGGCTCGATCTCACAACCCTGAGATCATGACCTGAGTCAAAGTCAAGAGTTGGATGTTTAACCAACTGAGCCATCCAGACGCCTCAGTATAAACATACCTTTGAAAAGAAAGGGAGTCACAGTCCTCCAGAGTTTTAAGTTTTTAGAATACATGAGATTAACTTCTTTTCACTCTGAAGAGGCTGGTTTACATCACTCCTCACTCCGCGGATGTAAAAATGTGCACGTGTAAGCCTCTATATTTGTTAGTCTACAATTACATCATTGTTCACCATCAGTTAAGAGAATTGTAAGGGGCGCCTGGGTAGTTAGTCAGTTAAGCGTCTGCCTTCAGCTCAGGTCATGATCCCAGGACCCTGGGATCAAGCCCAGCAAAGGGCTCCCTGCTCAACAGGGGGATCTGTTTCTCCCTCTCCTTTCCCCTGCTCAGGCTCTATCTCGCTCACTCTCTCTCTCAAATAAGTAAATCTTAAAAATAAACAAACAAACACAGACCCTTTCTAGGCTTTCAGGGTTTTTACAAATTAGATATAATTTGCAGAATCAGGCTCACTACATTTTGGTGATGATTTTCATATGGCTTTGCTTCAGTGTGGGGCTGTGGAGATGCAGGGTCGGCCCATACCAGCATGATCAAGTATTCCCCAGCACACAATCCTCCTGGATCCAAGACAACTTTTTCTCCTGATTTCATTTACGTAGACCTAGTCTCCCAGCTGGAATGGATGTGTTAGTGTGGAGTCTGGGGTTGGCTGGACAGACTGCATAGACAGAGGAGAGGCTTAGACTAGAGGTGCCATCTTGGACAAAGACAGTAATTTGAGCTCCAGGTATTGGAGGAAACTGCCTGGCAAAGACTTGAAACTGTTCTGAACTCAGCCCCAGAGCCTTTTGAACTGTTCATCACAATAGCCAGAAGGGCCACTGGACATATACAACCTCTTTGATTGTAATTGACATTATGTACCAGTAGTTTAAAGCCAGGAGGCCACCTTTATTCTTATTTATGACCCTGGCTGGACATCCTGAACCCTATTTAAATGATTCTTTGGAGAATGATTTCGAAACTTCAAGAAGTGATAACTTAAGTCTGCTTTCCAGATTTAAGTAGTACACATTTCCTAATATTTCTATTAATAGAAACCCACAAGTGCCACCCTGGTGGATAAGTTTTTATTACATGTAAATGTCTTTTTCCTACCTCAGGTGTTGAATTTGTTGGAAGCCTAAGAAATATCATTTTATTTTAAAAAATATTTTATTCATTTATTTGACAGAGAGAGACAGCACAAGCTGGGGGAGGGGCATAGGGAGAGGGAGAAGCAGGCTCTCCACTGAGCAGGGAACCCGATGCAATGCAAGGCTGGATCCTGGGACCCTAGGATCATGACCTGAGGTGAAGGCAAACATTTAACCAACTAAGCCACCGAGGCTTCCCAGAAATATCATTTTAAAGATCTTGAAACTTTGTGGGATCTTGCATTCTTTAATATCCTTTTTTTAAAAAAAGATTTTATTTATTCATTTGACAGGCAGAGATCACAAGTAGGCAGAGAGGCAGGCAGAGAGAGAGAGGAGGAAGCAGCCTCCCTGCTGAACAGAGAGCCCGATGCAGGGCTCGATCCCAGGACCCTGAGACCATGACCTGAGCCAAAGGCAGAGGATTTAATCCACTGAGCCACCCAGATGCCCATATTCTTTAATATTCTTAAAGCCACTTAACTCTTAGAAAATACTTAGTGAAGGCAGGAATTAAAATATTTCTACACCCATATATGCAATAGTGTTCTTTATAGCAGCCTTATTACAACAGCCAAAAAGTGGAAGCAGCCCAAGTATTCATCAATGGATAAATGGATAAACAAAATGTGATATATACATACAAGGAATATTTTTCAGCCAAAGGAAGGAAATTCTGACACATGCTACAACATGAATGAATCTTGAGAACATTATGCTAAGGGCAATCAGCCAGTCAAAAAAAGGCAAGTACTGTATGATTCCTCTTATATGAGGTGGTACCTAGAATAGTCAAATTCTTAGAGTCTGAAAATAGGGGTGGTTGCCAAGTAGCAGGGTGAGGGGGAATAGGGAGTTAGTGTTTAATGAGTAGAGTTTCAGTTTGGAATGATGAAAAAGTTCTGGATCTAGATGATAGTGATGGTTGCCGAACAATGTGAATGTTGGTAATCAGTGTCAATGTCACTGAAATGTACACTTATTTTTTTAAAGATTTATTTATTTATTTGACAGAGAGAGAGAGAGAGAGAGAGAGAGAGCAAACAGGAACAGGGGAGAGGCAGTGGGAGAGGGACAAGCAGACTCTGCATTGAGCAAGGAGCCGGACGTGGGACTTGATCCCAGAACCCTGAGATCATGACCTGAGCTGAGATCAAGATTCGGATGCTCACATGGACGGGACTGGAAGAGATTATTATGCTGAGTGAAATAAGTCAAGCAGAGAGAGTCAATTATCATATGGTTTCACTTATTTGTGGAGCATAACAAATAGCATGGAGGACATGGGGAGTTAGAGAGGAGAAGGGAGTTGGGGGAAATTGGAAGGGGAGGTGAACCATGAGAGACTATGGACTCTGAAAAACAATCTGAGGGTTTTGAAGGGGTGGGGGGTGGGAGGTTGGGGTACTAGGTGGTGGGTATTATAAAGGGCACGAATTGCATGGAGCACTGGGTGTGGTGAAAAATAATGAATACTGTTATGCTGAAAATAAAAAATAAATTAAAAAAAAAAAAAAAAAAAAAAAAAAAAAAAAAAAAAGATTCGGATGCTCAACCAACCCAGGCGCTCCTGAATGTCCACCCAGAAATGGTCCAAATGGTGGGGCACCTGGGTGGCTTACTCTTGTTTTCTGGCTTCTGGTGGAGACTCATCTCTCCCAACTCTAAGGTGGGGACCCCCTAGGCCACACTCTGGATCTCTCCCTTCAGACTTTGGGTACCCTGAGGTGAAATCCTGTGCCTCCCCTCTCAGTCTTCAATTTGGAGTCATGGGGAAGCTCAGAAAGTACAGAAGAAATAGCTTGTCTCCATCTTCTGGGAAGTACCGGGACCTGTTTGTCAGGTCCTGCTTCACTCTGGGACAGTAAGGGCTGGATAGTTCTGCAGCCCCCAGTCTCTTTGTTAAATCAGCCCCTGAAACTAGCCCACTTCTCAACTAACCCCAAAGTACATGGTCAGTGTTGACCCTGCCCAGCTTCTTCCCTTTCCATGAGCAGATATCTCCAGGTGCCCCAAACCTGACGTTCAGGGGCCTAAGACCTGACACTCCAGCCCCTGAGGCATACAGTAGGCCCTGCCAACACACACGAACACACACACACACACACACACACACACAGAATCACACACAGCCAAAAGGTGTGGCACAATGGCTGGTTAGGACTTCAGGCCTTGAGAAACTGGTTGCAACTCCCACTGTGAGATAGGAGTGAGGGTAGAGGACAGGAAACAACCAGTGGGGAGGACATTGGTTTCAGGACCCAAAGGCCCTGTCCTGGCAGAAAGTCTCGGTGGAGGGTGACGTACTTGGATATGCTTGACTTCCTCTCTATACCAGCTCAGCTCCCTCTTGCAGCCTCCACTTGATGGGTGGGCCACACTGCCTTGGAGAGATGGTACCAGGACAAAACCAGCAGGTAGGTGACTGGCCTTAGCACGTGAGGACTGGGACTAGACCTGCATGTCCCTGGGTCTCCATGAGGTCCAGGGCCCGCAGGTGTGTCTGGTCCCCTTAATTTAGAGTGTGGGGTAGTGAGTGGGTGTGCCTGCGCTACTAGACCATAGGCTGCTTGAAGTCAAGGCCCAGCACTCTTTTTTCATTCAGATTAATTCACTTGCTCACTCAACTAATGCTTATTGAGCTTCTGGGGTCCCTCTTAACCTCTGACTACAATGCTGAATATGATGCTACGCTCCTACAGGGATGAGGAGAGATATTTGTTAGTGGGTCAATGAATGTGTGGATGAATGAATGAGTGCCTCTCCATGCTCCCCAGTTTCCTGTCTCTGCACCCTCACTTTGTCAGAGGAGCATGCAACCCTTGGTCTCAGGGTCATGAGTTTGAGCCCCATGTTGAATGTAGAGATGACTTAAATAAATAGAACTGGAAGAGATACTGGCTCAGAAACAGTTGCTAAGAGACAAGTCCAGCACAGTTCAGAACAACCCAGTTCAACTTCCCGTGATTGATTTCGTTTCCAACCTTCGAACTTTAGCAGGGATTCCCAAAGCGTCAGCAACCACTCACCCCAGTCCCTACTCTCCTGCGTCCAGTTAACACACATGGGCTTTCACACACACTATCTCCTTCTTCCCTTAGAACCGACCCAATGGAGAGTAAGACTGGTACCATCTCGGCATTTTACAGATGAGGAAACCGAGTCCCAAAAATGTTACAAGACTTTCTCAGAGGTCATCAGTGACCGTGTTCCAAGTCCTGTTAATTTTGCTTCAATATACCACACTTCCACTTTAAGATACCTCAAGCAGATTGGGGCCAGAGGCACCCGCCTCTTTCCCAGCAGGCCCAGGGACTTCCATTGGCATTAGTCTTTTCTCTGGGAGTAATAGGATGGTGGCATAATGACCTAGTACTAAGGAGGCAGTGAAAATGGACACCTAGGGATGTGGAAACATTGGGATAAGCCCTAAACATCAGGGTTGGAACCACTCTTAGAAACCACAAAGTTAACGCCCACTATTTACAAGGAAAACTTAGGCCCAGAAAGGAGGGATTTGCCCACTGAATGTTTCTGACAATTTTTCAACCCTTTATTGCAGTTATCTATCATTGCACATAATAAATTATCTCAAAACTTAATGACTTAAGATGACAGTAATTTATTTTTATTTCCCAGATTCCTGTGGGTCAGGGATTTAGGAAGGGCCCAGCTGGGCAGTTCTTTCTTTCTTTCTTTTTTTTAAGGTTTATTTATCTAGTTAGACACACACACACACACACACACACACACACACATACACACACACACACACCAGTTGGGGAGGGGCAGAGGGAGTGAGAGAGAATCTCATGCAGATTCTGTGCTGAGCGTGGAGCTGACCTGATCATGACCTGAGCCAAAACCAAGAGTCAGATGTTTAACCGAGTGAGCCACCCAGGTGCCCCTCAGCTGGGCAGTTCTGACTTTGTCTCTCATGAATGAAACCCCAGTTAGTCAGTGGCTGAAGCTGAAACAGTGAGAGCTGGAGCACTCGAGGGCTGCCTGAGCCTCTCCCTTTCTCCACATGGTCTCAGGTCTTCTCCCTGGGACCCCTCCACTGGGGCTAGTTTGGGCTGCCTCATGGGGACCACAGGGCGATCACCCAGATTATACGGGAGCTCCGGTCTCCAAAGGCAAGTGTCTCAAGAGAATCATGTCAAACCTGGATCATTTTTTGTGACCCCACCTCAGAAGTCACAGAAGACTCAGAAGTATCCCGTCCACCGTGGTTACAAGCCTACCTGGAGTCAAGGGAGGGGAACACAGAATCTACCTCTCAACAGTAGGAGTGTTGAAGTCACATTAGAAGAAGAGCATGTGGGGTGGGAGATCTATGGCAGCCATCTTTGGAAAATACAGTCTGTCATTCCTGTGCACAGTTGCCCAGATCAATTGCATGGCAAGGGAGAGAGCAGGCCTGGGTCTGAACCCTAGTTCCATCACCTGCTAGCTCTGCGACCTTGGTGAAGTCCCCTAAGCCCTTGTTCTCTTCTCCTACCTCCTCTATAAAACCGAAATAGTAGTAACATCCATCTTACAGAGCCATGGAGAGGAGGCCAGTGAAAGGTTGGCCCAGAGAACGTTTGTTTTTTCTTCTTCCAGGTTATGAGAGAGCAGTGAGTACACCATCAATCCAAATCTTTCTTCCTGCCCATGAAACAGACTCAAATCGCAATAAAGACAAAAACTAAGACAAATAAGAGTGCAAATTCAGTGCCAGACAGTACAAGATAGGGCATGATAAATCGAGAGCTGCATGCAGCAGTAAACAAAACAAAGCCAGGGCCCCTGGCTGGCTTAGTAGTGAAAACATGCAACTCTTGATCTCAGCTCTTGATCTACATTGGGTGTAGAGAGCACTCAAATAAATAAATAAAAACTTTAAAAGTCTTAAACAAACAAAGCCCTTGCCTTCAAGGAGTGAAGCTATCTGTCTATTAATATATGCTAAAAGTTATGTATGTCAGGTGGAGAAAAGCGTTGTAAAGAAAAAGTAGGCTGAAGGAAATAGATAGAGGTGAGGGCGGGATCATTATATAGAGTGATGAGGGTGAGCCACTTTACTACAATGAAACTTGAAGAGAGACTGAATGAAACAAGGGAGTGAGCTATGAAGAGCATTCCAGGCAGAGGAAACAGCTAGTGCAAAGGTCCTGAGGCAGGGGACATGCTTGATGTGTTCAATAATCAACACAGAGGTCAGTTTGGTTGGAGCAGAGTAAAGCTGGGAGAGAATAGGGGATAAATCCAGATGGGATCTGCTGGAAGATTTGGAGCAGAGATATGACATAATCTAACTTCAATCTTTTAAACACTTTTTATTTTCAAATAAATTTTGATTTACAATAAAGCTGCAAAGATAATAAAGAATGTGCCATTCACCCAGATTCCCCTAGTGTTAACATCAGCCTAGTTAACATTCCCCTAGTTAACATTAACAAATGTGGTACGTTTGTCAAGCTGAAGAAGCCAACAATGGTATCTTAGTGTAAACTAAACTCCAGACTTTACTCAGACTTCACCTGGTTTATCACTAATGATCTTTTTCTGTTTCAGATTTAAGATTTAGTGTACCACATCGCATTTTGCTGGCTTCTTATTTCATCAGGATCACCCTGGCTACTACACGATAATAAAAGGCCCACTAAGAAGCTTTTGCTCAGCAAGTTAAGCATCTGACTCTTGATTTCAGCTCAGGTCAGGATTGTGGGATCGTGAGATCGAGCCCCGTGTTGGGCTCTGTGTTCATGTGGAGTCCGCTTGTCCCTCTCCCTCTGCTCCTCCCCCTGTGCTCACTCTAGCTCTCTCTCGCTCATAAATAAATCAACAAAATCTTGAAGAAGAAGGAGGAGGAGGAGGAGAAGGTGTTTCAGTAGTCCAAGCAAGAGATGGTGTTTGGATCAGAGGTCAGATTGGGAAATGTGATCAAGTTCTGGATGAACTTGAAGGCAGAGCCAACAGGAGTTGCAGGACATGGGATGTGAGAGCAAAAGGAGAGGGAAATACAATGCCAAGAACTTTAATATCAAACACTGAATAGATGAAATAGCCATTTACTGATCTTGGTAGACTGACAGTAGGCTAAAAGTCATGAGTCTGCATTTGGACATGCTAAATTGGCGTAGCCTGTCAGGCAATCCAAGGGGAGGTGTCAGGTAGGCAGTCAGATACACTAGTCTGGATTTCAAGGAGAAATCCTGGTTGGAAACATGAACTTGGGAAATAGGAACTCAGCTTCTAGCCAGGACTTTAGAATTCCATTAGACTGGATGAGATCATGACCAGAGTGAGTGAAGGTAGAAAAGAGGTCTGAGGGTCGAGCCCTGAGGCCATGAAAGAAGTTGGAAGGATGAAGAAAAAGCAAAGCAGACAGATGGAGGGGAAGCTGTTGAGGTAGGTGGAAAAGCCAGTGAGAGGGCTCCCAGAAGTCCAGGGGACAACTCTGTCAGACGCAGCTTTATGGAACCCCTGAGATGAGGACTGAGAAGTCATGGCTGGATTTGACGATGGTGAGGGCGTTGGTGAGAGTTATTCCAGTGGTTGGGTGGGGTGAGAGGTTTCAGGAGAAAATGAGAGAAGAGGTAAAGACGGTAAGTACAGACAAAAATTTTTGAGGAGTCACATCACATTATTATTCAGTAAAGGGGAGTAGAAAAATGTAGCTGGAAGAGAATATGTTTGAAAGAGGACATTTATTTTAAGATGGGAGAGAGGTTGCTGGAAATGATCCCATATCAGACTGAGGATGCAGAAGGGATGGGAGGAACTGGGGAGCCCTGTAATTACACGGGGAGAAGGATGGGAGCTAGTGCTCACGTGGAGGGGCTCACCTCAGTAAGAACGTAGGCAGTCCATCTATAGTAACAGGAGGGAGGGCAGAGAATATGGAAACAGCTGCATGTAGGCGACAGAAGCCCGTGGAAGTTCTCTTCAGACTGCTTCTATTTTCTCCATGAAGTTGGAAGCAAGACCACCAGCAGGGTGAAGAGAAAGGAGGAGTGGTTGGGGGTGAGAGTGGTTGGAGGAGAGAGAAAAAGGTAAAAACAGCTTTCGGGGAGTGTGAGAGAATGCACAAGACTGAGGAAATGCAGGAGCATGGGAAGTTAACACAAAGGACCTTTGAGGGGGCATGGATTTAAGGGAGACCGGTCAGGCTGGAGACGTGTTTTTTCCCAGCCATGTTCAGCTCCTTGGGTGCAGTCTGGAGAAGGCACAGGGATGGGGATTTGCCAGATGAATACCATGGGAGAGAGGGGCCAGGAAGTTCATGTGTGCAAGGGAGAGATGACAGTAATAAATCATGGTATCAGAGGTAGGTAAGGAGGGAAGGCTGGATGTGATGGAGAGAGGAAACAACCAAAAGAGGGTAGTGTCAGTTGGAGAAGAGACAGGGCCAGTGTATCCACAAGAGGCAACGTGCCTAAGGCTCAGGATATTTTTAGGGGCCCCCAAATGTGTTTTTTAAAATTATTTATTTATTTATTTATTTGTCAGTGAGATTGAGAGAGGGAGAGTGAGAGCGAGAGAGGGAAGACCCGCAAGCAGAGGGACAAGCAGGCTCCCCTGTTGAGCAGGGAGCCCGGGTCGGGACTCTATCCCAGGACCCCAGGATCATGACCTGAGCCGAAGGCAGACGCTTAACGACTGAGCTACCCAGGTACCCCAAATTCCTGGTGATTCTTGATGATTCGGTATCACGTACGCAGTTCTTCCGATATGTGTGATAAGTTTGCTTGCAAAGGTGGCCGCTACACTTGACCCTCTCCCACATGACCCTTGGCAGTGATTTTGCTGTTCCTCCCAGCAAGAAGTGGAGTCTGTTTCTGTAATCCCTTGAATCTGGGCTGGCCTTATGACTTGCTTGGACTAACAGAATGACATTGTGTGAGTCCCCAAAGTCTGAACCTCAAGAGATCTTGCAGCTTGCCCCTTTGCCCTCTTAGAAAATTCATGATGTCGAGAAGTCTGGTCTGGCCTACTGGAAGACAAGAAGTCCCACGGAGAAGAGCTGAGGTGCCCTGGCCAGCCACCCACCAGTCACATGAGGTCATGTTACCCAGCCCCAGTCAAGCTTCCAGATGACAATAGCCACATGAATGAGCCTAGATGAGAGCAGCGAAAGGATCGCTTAGCAGAGCTTAGCTGGTATTACCAAACTACCAGCAGATGAATGGGGGGGGGGAGCCTGCATCTCCCTCTCCCACTCCCTCTGTTTGTGTTTTCACTCTTGCTGTCTCTGCCTGTCAAATAAATAAATAAAATCTCTCTCTCTCTATATATATATATATAAAAGAAACACCAGGAATTTGATGCAGGTGGGAGTAAAGAGAGTGACAATAAGCCAGGTGCTAAAATCTTCAAAACATAAGGGAGTAGGGAGTGATGTAATGGGATGCCATCAACTCCCAGAGCTTCAGATATCTGTATTGTTTCATCAATAAATGTCAATGAATTTCATTAAGGAAAAGGAACTGTTCATTTTTCACAACTTCTTTGACTCACTTATCAGTTTAGACTCTATCTTAAGAAAGGAACCTAAACCATGGAAAAAAACTACAGGCATGAAAATCCGTGGCCCTCCTATTTATCTGGGAGCTGTATCGCCAGGGCTGGCACACAGCACTAGCATGTGTGTGCTCAGTAAATATTTGTTGAATGGATTTATAATGGCAAAACCAGAAACAACCTATATAGCCAGAAATGAGGGCTAGGTTAAATAAAAACGGTGGTATAGGGCGCCTGGGTGGCTCAGTTGGGTAAGTGACTGCCTTTGGCTCAGGTCATGATCCTCACCCTGCATCAGGCTCCCACTGCTCTGCGGGGAGCCTGCTTCTCTTCCTCCCTCTGCCTGCCACTCCCTCTGCTTGTGCTCTCTCTCTGTCAAATAAATAAATTAAATCTGTAAAAAATAAAAATAAAAATGATGGTATATTAATGGAATGTCATGTAGCCATAAAAAATGATATTTTGGAGGACCATCAATATATAACATACAGTTAAAAAAAATCAGGATGGGGTGCCTGGCTGTCTCGGTCGTTTGAGCCTCTGACTCTTTTTTTTTTTTTTTTAAGATTTTATTTATTTATTTGACAGAGAGAAATCACAAGTAGTCGGAGAGGCAGGCAGAGAGAGAGGGAAGCAGGCTCCCTGCTGAGCAGAGAGCCCGATGCGGGACTCGATCCCAGGACCCTGAGATCATGACCTGAGCCGAAGGCAGCGGCTTAACCCAGTGAGCCACCCAGGCGCCCCGAGCCTCTGACTCTTTATCTCAGCCCAGGTTTTGATCTCAGGGTCGTGAATTCAAACCCTGCATTGGGCTCCATGCTGGGTGTGGAGCCTACTTAAAAAAAAAAAAAGAAAGAAAAAAGCAGGATGCAATATAACATAACAGGTACTATATAAAAACACCTGGACAGGAAAAGAGTTCAAAACAACAACCATAGCTTTATCATGCCAGGAGGATCATGAGTGAGTTTTTTCTTTTTCTTTTATCCTAAAGATTTTTTAATATTATTGAATTGCTTTTCTTTTTTAAAAAGATTTTACTTATTTGAGAGAGAGAGAGAGAGAGAGAGAGAGAGACAGTGAGTGCATGGGCAGTGAGGCAGAGGAAGAGGAACAAGCTGACTCCCTGCTCACATGGAGCCCCCAGGAACCTGACATCATGACCTGAGCACAAGGCAGACTGTTAACAAACTGAGCCACCCAGGTGCCCCTGAATTTCTTTTATAATAATAAAAAAAGTTGTATATATTTATTGTGAAAAAGGAGGAAATGTTGAAAACCTCATTTCTGGCTATTTAGGTTGTTCCTGGTTTTTCTTTGTTCTTTCTTCCCTCCACACACACTTAAATATTCTTAGCTCTTTGGACATCCTCAGACTCAAAAGGTGATTTTTAGGAGTCATATCATGTTTATGTATCATAATCTATTTGGCCTACAGTAATTTTGGACAGTATAGGTCAATTTGGAATTTTTCCACCAAAAAAAGTTTATAATTATAATAATAATAAACTTGAATGATTAGAGCTACAGCATAACTCAAATTCATAAAGCTCTTCAGAAAAAAGAGGTGATCAGAGTTTTGGGGAAGTTGGCTAGAGAGATGGGGTGGGTGTAGCTATTATGTCCAACAGAGGCTGCAAGAAAAATTAGTCTGCCCTTGCGTGTGTTGGTGATGTCTGTAGGCAGCTTTTCTGCACATGCTAGGGACCCCTCCTTTCAATGTTTTGAAATTAAAGATGGTGAACTCTTTTTCTTTTTAAGACTTTATTTATTTATTTGACAGACAGAGATCACAAGTAGGCAAAGAGGCAGGCGTGTTGAGGGGGTGGGGAAGCAGGCTCCCTGCTGAGCAGAGAGACTGATGTGAGGCTCTATTCCAGGACCCTGAGATCATGACCTGAGCCGAAGGCAGAGGCTTTAACCCACTGAGCCACCCAGGTGCCCCCAAATGGTGAACTCTTGATTGAAGGACCAGAATATGGGCAGTGGCATTCCTGCCCTCTGCCCTCTTGCCCTGCAAAAAAATTGTTTCCTGTCCTTGTCTTGCACAGGTTATCTCTGAGCTATTAACCTGGAGGAGTAGTCCTCCCCCACTCCCCCCATATAATTCCCGCAGTCTGAGCTCTGGATCACATCACATTATTTATTTTAAAAAATAAAATAAAAATAAAAATCAGGGGGAGCTGACAATTTGCCTGAGATCAAGAACGGATGTGATCTGGGTACAGAAGTGGGAATTTGGGAGGCACTTCTACAGAGTCAGGGGTGTTCCCAGTCCAGGGACATTTCCCAGTAGTGGTCGCAGAAAGGAATGAGGTGGAAAAGACAGTCTTGTCGGAGGAAGGTTGGGGGCGGGGGGTAGGCGGTGCGCCAGGCTGATCTTTAGCTGGTATGGGTCGATCCTGGAAAGCTGTGGATGGCAAGGGAGAAAGAAGAGGAGGGCGTTGAGGAGGAGAGTAGCACACAGACGTAGCAGGTGATGTAGGATTTACAAACGGAGGAGGCGTGGGCTGGTGACAGGAGGCGGGCCTGGAGCCGCAAGGGTGCCCTGAGCGAGCATGGGATATAAAAGAGCGTGATGGGAAGCTGACCGGCGAGAGCAGAAGTGGGGCACAGGATGAGGGGCGCGTGTCAGGATAGCAGGGATGCAAGATGGGAGAATAACGGCTGTACACATTTGGCCGGCACTTGGCAGTCTGCTCCCTTTTAGATTCCCCTAATTTCCTCCTTTGGTTGAAGAAAGCGAGGTTCGGAGGGGTTAGGTGGGTGGGGGCCCCGGGGTGCCCGGGGTCGCTGGGCTGCGGGCGAACCCGTGAGTGTGGGGACAAGGTGTGAGCCGTGCGTTGTCGGGGGTGGGGGGTGGGCGTCGGACGCACGCGGGTTGGGGGCGGGCCCGCGGCAGCTCAGGGAGAAGGGGGAGGCGGGCTCCGCCGGCACACGCCGCCCCTGGCAGGCGGCCTGAGCGCGCGCGGGGAGCCGCTGCCGCCGCCGCTGCCGCCGCCGCTCGGGGTCGCTTTGAGACCCAGATTCCCGAGCGCTCCGCTCGCATGGCAGCCGCCTCGGCGCCCGTCCCCGCGGCCCTCTAGGGGCGGCCCCGCGCCCCGGTCCCTCGGCGAAGCCCGTCGGATCCGGCCCCGCTCTGCGTCCCGGGGCGCGCTGCCTCCCAGCCCGAGGTGAGGACAGCGAGGGCAGGGCGCGCGGGGCTGGGGGCGCTCTGGGGATTCCAGGCCCCTGGCCGCGGCCGAGCCGAGGCGACGGAGACGGGAAAGGAACGTGGGAGCATGTCCGGGTGGGGTGGGGTGGGGGGAGTCGAGATGGGAGGCGGAGACTGCTCGCTGCCGGGAACCGGCCCCCGCGTCCCCTTCGTGGCCAAGGCCGCCTCTCGGCGCTGTCCCCATTCCCGCGGAGTCCTCTGTGCGGACTGCGTTCCTAGTCCGGGCCCCTCTAGCGCCTGGACCTCGTTCGGCGCTGCCCATCCTTCGCCTCCTTCCCACAGACCCCGCTCCGGGGCTCCTGTTCCAGTACCCTCGCCTGCTCAGTCTTCCCCGCCTCCGCCCTCCCGCTGCCCCCACCTCCTTCTGTCCGGACGCCCCTCTTCCCCCTCGGCTCCTGTCACTCGGAACCGGAATCCGTGCCACCATCTCCGGGTCCGGCCGCCTCCCAGCCTGTGCCATCCCACAGGTGTCCGCACGTCCGGCCGTCCATCCGTCCGTCCCTCCTGGGGCCGGCGCTGACCATGCCCAGCGGCTGCCTCTGTCTACATCTCGTGTGCCTGTTGTGCATCCTGGGGGCACGCGTTCAGCCTGCCCGAGGTGAGCGTGCCCCCGGGCTCAGGTCGCGGCCCTGCCCGGCCGTCCTTCGCTAGCGCGTTGACCTCTGCCGGCCAGAGACGGCACTGCAGCCGCTCGACCCGCGGGGTTGACCAGACCCAAGCAGTCCCTTTGCAACCGGGTGAGTCTCTGTTCTGCCCTAGCCCAGAACGGAGCCCAGCCAATGATTGAGACCCCGCACCCTCTGAGCCCCGCATCTTAGGGAGCCGAACCCTGACCTGGGCTCACCCCTCCCGCGTCAATCTCTTGCAGCGGATGACTGCAGCTCCCACTGTGACCTGGCCCACGGCTGCTGTGCGCCTGACGGCTCCTGCAGGTATCTCTCTTGAGCACGTGCTCTCAAACCCTTTGCTCCCCATATCCAGCAGGTCCACACCCACAACCAGGTCAAGCCCCAGGGCAGAGTATCTAGAGTCTTAAGACCCTGCTGTTCACGCCCCCCCCCCACCCTTTCATGGCCACAGAACAGACTGGCCACCTTCTCCTCAGCCCCCAGTTTCCCCCCGCTTTGCTTCTCTTTTGCTTCTTCTTGCTTATGCCTCCCCACTCCCAACTCCTTTGCTCTCCCAAGGCTGATTCAGGAATTCCAAAACGTTCCTCCTCAAGATACCAGGAGAAAGACCTGAAGCTTGAGAGAGTTTGGGGCCAAGAGGAAAGGGGGAGATAAAAATATAAAGAGAACGGGTTTAGCTTGGGAAAGAAAGACTGCGGGAGGGTTGCTGGGGAGACGCACTCACAGAAGAGGATCTTTCTTGATGAATTTGAGTAATTGACTCACTGGGGTGGCGGTTGGGCAAATTCTGAAGCAGGAGAAAAAGTGTGTCTGGAAAGGAGCGGACCAGGCAATGTGCAGGAGGGGCTGGCTGTGTTAGAGACACTCTGAAATAGTTCAGTTCTTTGTGCTGGAATTAGGATGGGAAGAGGGTCCTTATGACCTTTCAAGGTCATTCTTTTTAAGCTGGTTCTGAGCACCTCAGTCATGCCAGAAATGGTACTGAGGTTATTTACAAATGTCAATTTCTTCATCAACTCAAACCAACCCAAAGCAACCCATGCAGATGAGAGCACTGAGGCCCAGAAAGGTTAGACAGAGTGCAGATCCAGGCCTTGAATGCCAGTGTCTGATCGTCTGATAGCATGAGTATGTCCTATGACCTTGTACAATCCTATAGCTACCTGGGGTAGGCCTGCTTTCCCTTAGGGATTTCAGAAGTCCTGTTTTCTAGAAGCTCCGTTCTTGCCTCCTTCATTTCCTCCTATCGCCCTACCCAGAGCCCTGCCCCTGTGCTTCTCCTTATCAGGTGTGACCCAGGCTGGGAAGGGCTGCACTGTGAGCGCTGTGTGAGAATGCCTGGCTGCCAGCATGGTACCTGCCACCAGCCCTGGCAGTGCATCTGTCATCTGGGCTGGGCAGGCAAGTTCTGTGACAAAGGTAGGGGAGTAGAGAGAGTAACTGTTGGGCTGGGGACCCTGTGTGTCTTGGCAGAACATCCATCCAAATTTATGGAGCACCTTTTGTGTCTGGCTTAAACCCTCAAACATATGTCATTTCATCATCGTAGACTATACTGTTACCTAAATTGGTTCTCAACATAATCCTGTGAGGTAGGCCAGGCAGCTGCCAAAAACATACCCCTTTTGCAGATGAAGAAACTGAGATCTACAGATGAGATACAACTTGCCTGATAATGGGAGGCTGACTGCCAGTGCCAGGGCTCAGGGCCTCCTGACTGCAATTCAGTGTTATTGGTTCCCCCACTATAGCATTCATGCTCTGGGCGGGTCTATAGTGTGAGTTGTGCCCACGAACTGTGTGCAGGGTCTGGGCAGGTCTGGGAGCCAGGTGTGGGGAGCTCTCCCCAAGCCTTCCCGATCTCCTCTGCAGATGAGCACATCTGTACCACGCAGACCCCCTGTCAGAATGGAGGCCAATGTGTCTACGACGGGGGCGGCGAGTACCACTGTGTGTGCCCCCCAGGCTTCCATGGGCGTGACTGCGAGCGTAAGGCTGGACCCTGTGAGCAGGCAGGGTGAGTACTGGACTGTGGGTGGGTGGGTGGGAGGGAGGTTACCGGAAAAGCTGGTGGCAGAAGAGGGAGGTAGCAAGAGTGTAGAGAGGGTGGGGGTGAAGAACTAGGTCTGAGGGTTCGAAGTCCCACAGGGGAGCCCCTGACGACAAAACCCCAGCCTGCCAAGATATCCCTAGTTCAGGGTTTCTCAACTTTTTGGGTACCATTTGAACCATTTCTCCAACAACAAAGATCTGTAGCGGCTGGAGATGTACTGCATCAGTGTGTAACTGTGCTGGTTGGGAAGGTGGGTGTGGGGAGGCTAAGGACCTAGCTGGCATGTGGCTCCTAAAGATGCCTTCTGCCTCACTGTGAATGTGGCAACAAGGCTGGTAGGGCTGGACTTGTCCTCATTTCAGCCTCAGGCCTGAGAGCCTATGTGGAGAATAATAGCACACTTGCCTTTGAGCCTTGCCTTTGGGCGAGGCCCTGTGCTAACTGCTTGACTTGGATTATCTCATTTAACGCTCGTAATTTGGGAAGCCGGGAGACTATTCTTATTCTCATTTTTTAAAACGAGGTGTTCAAGGATCAGAGAGGGGGGCTCAAGGTGACACAGCCAGAAAGGGGGTAGAAAGGCGGCAATGGTCAAAGATGCTGATCTGGGCTACCCTGAAGGTGCGAGCTGGCCTCATTAACCTCTTTGCTCCCACTGCAGCTCCCCATGCCAGAACGGTGGACAGTGCCAGGATGACCAGGGCTTTGCTCTCAACTTCACCTGCCGCTGTTTGGCGGGCTTCGTGGGTGCCCGCTGTGAGGTCAATGTCGACGACTGTCTGATGCGGCCTTGTGCCAATGGTGCCACCTGCCTAGATGGCATAAACCGCTTCTCCTGCCTCTGCCCTGAGGGCTTTGCTGGACGATTCTGCACCATCAACCTGGATGACTGTGCCAGCCGTCCATGCCAGAGAGGGGCCCGCTGTCGGGACCGTGTCCATGACTTTGACTGTCTCTGCCCCAGTGGGTATGGTGGCAAGACTTGTGAGCTCATCTTATCCGTCCCAGATCCTGCCACCACCACAGACATCCCCCCGGGGCCCACCTACGCTGCAGTGATCCCTGCCACAGGGCCTGCCCCCCACAGCGTGGGGGCGGGTCTGCTGCGCATCTCAGTGAAGGAGGTAGTGCGGAGGCAAGAAGCAGGGCTAGGCCCATCTAGCCTGGCGGCCATGGTGGTATTTGGGGCCCTCACTGCTGCCCTGGTCTTGTCCACTATGATGCTGACCCTGAGAGCCTGGCGCCAGGGTCTCTGCCCCCCGGAACCCTGTTGCTACCCTGCCCCCCACTACGTCCCGGCGCGCCAGGACCAGGAATGTCAGGTTAGCATGCTGCCAGCAGGGCTCCCCCTGTCGCCTGACCTGCCCCCTGAGCCTAGAAAGACCACAGCACTGTGATGGAGGTGGGGGCTTTTGGCCCCCGCCTTCACCTCCTCAGTTCTCAGACTGCAGTAGGCCTTTTCTCGCCACCCCTCTCCTGGGGTATACACACGGAGGGACCTCAGCCTCACACTAGAAATATTATTTTTTTAATACATAGGATGTAAGATGGAAATTTTATCAAATAAAACTATGAAAGTGCACCTGCCTAGAGTCCCAGCTGTGAGAGGGCCAGAGCCGAGGCCTGATTCTGAAGAAGCCTCAGGCCTCTGCCCCACCCCCAGCCCCTTCCCACCCCAAGAGAACATGGATTCCAAAGAAGAACCCAGGGTGCCTTCTTCCTTTCTGGGAAGTGAGGGAGAGCTAGAGCCACCAAGGAGACTGTAAACAAACAGCCAGCACCCCTGCACCTGGTTAGGAGTGGCTAACACAGAGGGGAGACTCTGTAGGACAGGGGGTCAGGCTCAGGACCCTCCACGAGAGGAGCGGGATCCCTGCTGGCTGCTCTGTAGCAGCTGCTGGAACAGTGAGTGGGGCTGGCTGCGGAGGGCAGTGGGGGAGTCCAGCTCCACAACCCTCCCTGCTTGCAGCACTAGCACCCGGTCAGAGTTCAGGATCGTGTTGAGCCTGTGTGAGAGAAGGTGGTCAGTGCAGTGGATGGAGGACAAGGCCCTAAAGAAGAAAGCTGACCTGTTCTTCCTTCTTCTTCTCCCCCTGGACAACACAGGGCTGCCCCCCAGGCTTTAGCCCCTGGCTCTGTGCTAGGGGAAGACTGCAGATATACTTGGACCTGGACAATGAGGAGCTGAGATTCATCGGGGGGTTGGAATCCCTCGCACCCTGACCCCTGGGGGTCTCTGAAAGGAATGGAGGCTCTGGGTTCATGTCACTGTAGTCCCTAATTAGATTCTCCCTCTGGACACTTGCACACCTGTGGGCAATGGTCAGCACTGTCTTGTTGGCAAAACGTTTGCAGATGGTCTGCTGGAGCAGTTGGTCTGTCTTCTGGTCCACGCTTGCCGTGGCCTCATCAATACACAGGATCTGGAACGTGTGGAGAAGGTTGGGGAGGGGAGGGAGGAAGAGGGTTAGCCTTAACTCCTACCCAAGCACCAGTCCCCACCTCCTGGCCCAGCCCAGCCAGCCTACAACACCTCACCTCTAGCTCTGAAAGGAAAACTAACTTAGTCCCCTGAAACCTCTCCCTAATCCACTTCTTCATCCTGGCTGTCCCCGGCCTACTTCCTTGCCCTCTTGAATGTCTTTTCCTATTGCCTTACCTTGGCATCCGTGAGGAGAGCCCTGGCCAGACACAGTAGCTGCCTTTGCCCCAGGGATAAGCTCCGGCCCCCCTCGCCCAGCTCACCATCCAGACCACCTGCAAGGCACAGCAGCCTCAAGCCCACATCCCAGGACTCTCCCTGATCCCTCCCTGCTCCCTCCTCCACCCTGCAGTGTAACCTCGTACTCACCCAAGGACATAATCATGTCACTCAGGTGACACTGCTCCAGGGCCTGCCACAGAGCCCGGTCCTCATGCAGGCCCCGGGGGTCCAGGTTTTCCCGAACAGTCCCACTGAACAGAAAGGGTTCCTGGGGGATGACAGCCAGCTGGGATCTAGGGAGTAAGGAGGGGATAGGACATGGGGTCTACACGGAAGATGTGGCCACTTCTGTTCCTAGCACAGGTTTTTAGCTTTCCAGGAAAGCTTGAGGGTAAGATCTGAACAGACCCTGCCCCCTGCTCCCCAGTTGGTCAGCCATGTACCTAGAACTATGCCAGTGCTATAAGCAATATCAAAGACACCAAAGGCCTTGACTCTAACCTTAAAGAGCTTATATCTCACTGAGGTACAAAACACAGAGAACAGGAGTGGGCTAAACTGTAGGGGCCTGACTCCAGCAGCTGCTGGGGCAGCAGTGGCAAGGAATGACCAGAGCATGAAAGGGGAGGGGACACTTCATGGTCGGAGGCGGGCCTGGAATTGGGTCCTGAGGAACTATATGGTTGGGCTATAAGGTAAAGCCACCACAGGTGAGAAGAAAAGGCAGGAAGGGCAGGGCTGGGCCTTGGCATCAGAAATGGGCTTTAGGACAGAACTGCCCCATCTCATACATGTCATGGGACTCAGCAAAAATGATACAGGATAAACCTAGAAGTGGGGGTAGGGAGACGGTTAGGCCCAGAAGAAGCCACCTGTGGCCAGGGACAACGGGCCCAGGTCCTGAGCTGTCCTAAGCACTGCCTGTCGAGCCTCAGGGCTGAGGGCATCAGTACGGGGGTGCTGCCCCTGGAAGGCTCTGGTTCAGGAGCCAGTGACTGGTGCTCTTGAGCAGAAGTATAAGGCAAAGCTGGAAAGGTAGGCCTGGGTCAGACTGTAACCTTGAGACTACAGCTATGAGTCTGGCCCCAGGTGCTAGTGGCTTGTTGTCCTCACCTGCTTGTCCTCCATCTTGCCCCGCCTTGGCCCTGGGCGCCCTGAGTTGATATAAAGCCTTCCTATATAGGCTTTATAGGGGGGGAAGCTGGACCCTCTTCCAAGGGCCAGTAGTCTGGTTCCCCTCATCTCCCTCCCTCAGACCTGAGTTCAGTCAGCTCCAGCTGGCTGGTGTCCACACCGTCCAGCAGCACTCGCCCCGAACTGGGTTCCAGCAGCCGGAAGAGCACCAACAACAGGGAAGACTTGCCAGAGCCTGTGCGGCCCACGATGCCCAACTTCTCTCCAGGCTGTACGCGGAAGGTCACCCCATCTAAGGCATTTGGCAGTCCCGGCCGGTACACCAGCACCACATCCTGGAACTCCACACTCCCCTGGGTCAGCCAGCCGAGGCCCAGCTGGTATGGTCCATGATGAGAGAGAGAGAGAGAGGGATACGGGTAAGGCAGAACACGTGAGGATGGGAAGGGTGATGGGGAATGGAAAAAAGGGGAGAATAAGGAGAAAGGGTTGGCACAAGAGGAAAGGGCATGTGCCGCAGAGGTGAGGCCCTCTCAATGGATATGAAGACAAGGGACACCGTGCAGAGTGTGGGATCACTTGGCGACATGAGAAGAGATAAGTTAGAAAAATAGTGAGAAGCAAAAGGACAGAACTAGGGGAGGCAGGACAGTCAGGAGGGTCTCCTGGGGTTCTGGGGCCCAGGTGCAGGGTGGGAGTGCAGGCCTACCCGCGGCAGCTGGCCCTGGGGCTCTTGGGGCAGGTCGCAGGAGTATTCCTCCAGCCGCTCAACGCTCACCAGCATGGTTTCTGTCTGCGTGAAGCTGCTCACCAGGCCGGAGAGCAGACCCGTCAGGGACAGGGCGTAAGACAGTGACAGGCCCACCAATCCTAGTGGAGATGAGCACAGGCTGCTAGGGGATGTCTGGCCACCGGGAGGCATGTGGGAGCAGGGATGGGGTGGAACAGGAGAATTCCAAGCTGTGGACCATGGGCATGTAAAGGAAGACAGCAGAGAAGCAGAAAGATGCCTAGACCCCAATGGGGACCCCAGGAGGTGAGCCACAAGGAAGGGCCATGGGCCTGGAGAACCTTCCAGGGAAAGCTAGGGAAGATGGGCCGGGTAGAGTGCCGGGATGGGGTAGAGCAAGGAAGGGGTGAAGATCCAGAGACTTGTTTGAGTCCCAGACCCCCCATACATGGCAAGTCTCTCCCTGGGACTCAGTTTCCTCAACCCTAAAATGGGGATGATGATCATCACAACCCATCCTCACAGGACCCCTGGGTGGGAGGTGCAATGCTGGGGGGATAGTGCAGGGAAAGGTTGGGGGGTGGGGAGCCGACACGCTTCTGAGGTGAGAGTGAGGCCCCCGGGGTGTCACCTGGGTTGGCGAGGCCCCGCTGGTGCTGCACCAGGGCAATGGCTGCAATGGCACTGACCACTGCGGCCCCCATGAGCTGCAGTCGGATGTCCAGCCACTGCGTGGCGGCGCCCGCAGCAAACTGGCACCTCAGGTTCAGCTCCAGGAGCCTCTGGTTCTCCTCCTCAAACCTGGGAGGGGCCAGGAGAGGAATGAGGCCGCAGCATCGTTACATGGACCCACGCACGGACCTATGCAGGCCCCCTCCCGCAGAGCTTGGCTTTCCTGGAGCTGAGGAAACAGCTGTGGGGGGACCACAGGGTACAGAGGGCCCGTGTTCTGCCGGCCTCCCCCATCCCGTCTTCTGTTTCCTTACCCTATGCCCAGGGCACTTGCAGGCCCCGCCCCACCCCACCCTTCTCGGAGACCTGGGCCTGCCCTTCCTCTTAGGGTCCTCTTGTCCCCACCCCCAGACCTCACACACCTGCAGGTGGCCCCCGCGGCCCGGAGCACAGGGAGGCCAGCCAGGGTGTCGGCCAGGTGGGCATAGAGGGGCGACAGGGTGAGGCTGCTGAGGCGCCGCAGCTCCCGCGAGGAGGCCCTGTAGCGGCGCTGCACACGGTCGTAGAGGATGCTCAGCGGCGGCAGCAGCAGCAGCAGCCAGGGCAGCCCAGCACCCAGCACTGCCAGGAGGCCCAGCAGGCCAGCGGCGTTGGCCAGCAAGATGTTAAGCATGAAAGGCAGGCTGTCGTCGGCACAGGCCACATCCGATGAGAAGCGGTTGAGGATGCGGCCCGTGGGTGTGGAGTAGAAGAAGGTCACTGGCGCCTGCGAGAGGAGGTGCGGGTGGGCCAGGGCCGGGCCTGGGGATGGCCCTAGGGGGAGAAGCCCAAAGTGGAGACTCGAAAAGGAGGAAGGTGGCAGAGAGGGGTTGGGGGGAGGTGCTCCAAGGGAGGCTATCTGAGGGTGGCAGAGACGGAGATGCTGCCATCCCTTTGGCCTGTGGTGACCCCGAGTGGCCATGCTGGCCATTCCTCTACCTCCATGCTGAACAGGCCCTACTCCTCTTTCCAGGGCAGGGGGCCCGTCTCTCTCCAGAAGAAGGCCAGTGAGTGAGGGTTAGTGAGAGGTCGGGGGGATCATCCCCATGGCCCGGAGACAAACAGCAGCCTGTTAGTGTGATCTTACGGCTTAGCATGCAGGCTTGGGACTCAGACTCCCCCTCAAATTCCAGTCCTGCCACTTACTGGATAGGACACCCCAGGAAGGGAGCTTCATCTCTTAAAGGCCCCTGTTCCTCATCTCAAAAACAGGGATAACACAACGGTGGCTCCCAGGGCTGTTGGCAGGATTGAAAGCCACATAGACAACATAGGTGCTTAGCACAGTCTGCCTGGCATAGAGTTCAGGGCTCAGCAGCTGCCAGCTGTTTAGACTGCTACTGGGAGCGCCCATCTCAAAGACAGCATGTCCCTTTCCTCACCTTCTCCAGCTCCCAGCTCTCTGCCTATACTTTGGGAACAATCCTCTTAGGGCAGGGAACTTGGGCAAAAAACTTTTGGAAGCACCTCTTAATGCCAATGTATAAGAAATGAATTCCTTCACAGGCTGAAGAGGCCCTGGTCCTGGAGGAGAGGCAGAATGGTGGGCGGCTGCTCCCTGACAGGCAACAGGAAGGTGCCCAGCCTGGGTATCCACAGAACTAGCATTCCCCAGGTCACTCTCAGACCCTCAGTTTTCTTATCTGTAAAATGGGGATAACAGTACCTACCTCAAGGGGTTATCATGAGACCCTGATAAGATAATGGATAAGAGGGGCCTCTGGCTGGCTCAGTTGTTAGACTGATCTCTTGATCTTAGGGTTGAGTACCACACTGGGTGTAGAGATTGCTTAAAAAGTAAAAATTTTTTTTTAAAAAAGGATAATGGACAAGAAAAGGCTTTATAATAATAATAATGACATCATTAATAATAATTGCTAATGAGTATTTAGTATGTGCCTGGCACTATCCTAAGCACTTTCCAGGACCTAATTAATTTAATCCTCATAATATTGTAAGAAATGGAATGCCATTTATAAAAACACTGGCACACAAAACAGGCGTTTTACAACACAACACAACACAACACAGCACGATACATACTTAACATACTTAGAATGGTTGCCTATAAGGAAAGGAGGGAAATAGGGTACGTAGATAGAAGGGAATGGATAAATAAATAAAATGAAAAGGGATCTTGAATGATCTAATGGATGTCCCGTGTCCCATGAATAAGAGGTGAGTAATTCAGGCCTCTGCACTTGACATCCAAACGGAAGTGACTCTGAGCAAGCGTCTCTTCTCCCCATTTTACAGAAGAGAAAGCTACAGGCCAAAGGAGCTGGGTGTGAACCCAGGCAGCTGCTCTGCTCTCGGCCTCTCCAGGTCTCCAGTTGCCAAGTGCTGCACCTGCCTGTGAGGGCTGTCTTGTCCTGAGGACTAGGAGGTAGGATGGGGTCCCCGCTGGAGCTCCCCCATGCCATCCCCACAACCATCCTCTCACCAGCAGGACCCGATGCAGCAGGCGGCGATGCAGGGTGGCGGCTGCTTGGAGGGTGCCTGCTGCGAAGAGCACTGCCCGGAGGAGGGTACAGAGGGAGTTGATACCAGCGATGGTCGCATAGATGGTGAGGTAGAAACGGACATCTGAGGAGCTGTTGGGGGCGGCTTTCGGCAGTGGGAACACTGAAGTGCTGGGGGGTGAGGAGGGGCTGTGGATAACCAAAAGCAGGGCCCATCGGGGGTCCCCTCCCCCACACCAGCTCTCCCCACTAGAAGACATACCCCTGGAATACCTGTTCCCCACTTCTCAATCCCTGCCTGGCAACCCCTCTGAGAACACCAGGCCTGCTCTAGCCCAGCCACTCACTAGAGGCTTCCGGGGGAGAAGAGGAGAAGCTGGGCAGAGAGGAGCCCTGTGGATCCTGGGCTGGTGGGGCCTGAAGCCTCCTGGGAGCTATTCTTGTCAGCCTTCAGCTGGGAGATCCAATGGGAGAGCCACCAGTCAGCAGCATTCCTTGTGGCTGGGTGGGGAGGGGGAGGGGAAAACTGTGAGAGAGACTACTCATCCCTTTGTTCCATCCAAACACCCCCTTAATCTGCCCTGGACTCTGGCTTCCAGTCTTCTTCACCTGCCCCGGCCCTCCCTACTCGGTCATTCTCCCATGTCTTCCCATGCCCCTAGTGTGTACTTCTTTCTGGGCCCATCACTCTTTAACTTTGAGGGGTACATGATCTGGAATCTGTAGAGTGGGAGCTAGCTGTGGGAGCTGATCGCAAGATGGCCAAAGACGACACCCCTGGGACTCTCTCAGAAGGGGGGGCCTGCCTCTTGTCCCAGCTGCTGCCCGTGCCTGGGGAGGCTCAGGGCTCTGTAGCCATTAGTACAAGGTGGTGGCTGTGATGGGGGCCTAGGGCTGCGGTGGGATGAGGGGCTCTGGGGTTCATCCTACCTTGCATGAGGAGCAATGAGAGGAGGATGGCTAGGGCCAGGCCCCGGCCCATGGCCCTCCAGTATGCTCGGTACACCTGCAAGGCCACGGCGCCCTCCTTCTTGCTTTCCTCCTGTAGCAGGCGACCACATGCGTTCTCCCCTTCCAGACCCTCCTTTGTTTTCTCCAAGTTCCCAACTGACTGCCCTGTGGCTGTGAGGAGAGGAGGAGAGGGGCAGAGTGTGGATTAAGTGTGTGGGATGACAGTTAAACCTCAGTGTTTCAGATGGGCTGGGGAGCTTTGGGGACAACGTATCCTTCCAATGTGGTGGAGGAAAGGGCAAGCACTTTCCTCAGCCCTGAGCCATACCTGAGTCAGCCTCTTGTCCATCCTCAGCCCAGGTTTTGGGGACAGCCTGGACCAATGGCAAGATCTCAGAGGGAGGTCCTGGAAGGGAGCAGGGAGATCACTGCAGGGGCTGTCCTGGGGATACACTATATAGTCTGCCTCTCTCGGTGAGTGTGCCAATCCACCTTCCATTTTCTCTGGACCCCTTCCCTGACCCTCCCTAGCAGGACCCTGCTCTGGGCCTCCAGACTCTGAGCAGGACCCTTATGCCCATCTCTCCATGCCTGCAGTCCAAACAGCTCAGATGGAACATGTTCACCCCTATAAGGAGAGTCATAGCCACCCAGGAGCACTCTGTCCAGAGTCCCCTCTCCTTACTGCAGAGCTTTCTTCTCAGGCCTCACATTTCTAATGCTCTGCTGGAGCCTCACTTCCTTCTGTTTCTTTCCCCAAACTCGCAGACAATCATGTCCCTCTGGGTAATAATCCATCAGAAGTGGGCTTCTTGTTTATTTTTGTTTGTATTTTTAATAAAAAGGCTGTTCAAAACCTGACTGCTGTCTCTTCTTTAAGGACATCAGTGTTCCCACAGTCCGTCACACAGCCCAAGTCCCAGATCCCCTGGCATTTCACCAGTGTGCTCCTTTCTCTCCTCTCTGTGGCCCCACACCTGCTCCATGAAGGGAGGATAGGGTCTCCCGTGAGATAGAAGAATGCCAGGGCCCAGGCCACACATGGAGGGGGTGGCAGAGTCTACATCTGACAGTTCATGTGTCCCTCTTACCCTTTTACATCTGGGCAGACCCCCTCCCCTGTCTGGCAGCCCACGTTACCAGCCCGGACAAGGCGCCCGGCCTCCAGCAGCAGCACCACGTCGGCCTTCTCCAGGTACTCAATCCGGTGGGTGCAGAGCAGCCTGGTGGTGTGGCTCAGCACTCCCAGGATGCATCTGTGCAGCAGGTGGTTGGCCACGTCTGCATCCACAGCGGCCAGAGGGTCATCGAGGAGATAGAGCTCCTTTTCCTAGGAAGAGGTGGGGCACCACGGGCACCAAGTCCCACGTCCGCTGGTCAGAACCCAGACCTCTCCTAGGACACCATCTTGAGGCAGAGGAGATAGCTGAGAGGGACTCTGGGGGCTACCTCTAGAGTATTAGGGAAGCAAATGAGACTTAAAGGTGAACTTCCCTCTAGTCAAGCAAGACCAGGGCTCCAGCTTTGCTGGGTCCCAGCATTTCAAGTCATATTTTATTTTTGAAAGGGTCTTTAATTCTGCTTTCAGTCTGCAAAAGGGAGATGGGATGGCCAAGGGACCAATACTTCATGACTGTGAAGAGGCGGTGGGGGGGAGGAGAAAAAAAACAGATGCTGATGAAAATATCCCCATTCCCCCACTCACTCCAAGGCTGCAGACTCTCCCATTTTTAACTTACCTGGTAGACAGCACGAGCAAGGGCAATCCGGGCCCGCTGTCCCCCGCTGAGGGTCACACCCCTCTCCCCGACCTCTGTCTGGTCACCAGCAGGCAGGATCTGGTAGGACAGGGCCCCCAGCATTGGCCAAAGGACTCCTCAATACCTTCTGCTTTCTCCCTTTGCAGGGATGAGGTGGAGGGGTTCAAGAGATCGAGGGAGCTTGAGGAGAGTGGACTTGAATTTGGGGTAAGCAAGCCACAGGGGATCATCTGTAATTCCGACCATCTGATCGCCATGATGACCTTACGAAGCTGATATGATTTCTCTTTCACATATGAGACCAGAGTTCCAAAGGGCTACCTTGATCCCGGTTGTTCCACAGCTAGTAAGCTAGGAGGATGTAAATCAAGATTCTTCACCACCCTGTCACACTCACTGCCCTGCCTTTCTAAAGGCTGGGATGAGGATGGGAAAATCCAATGTGAAAGCTGTCATAGTTCTTTACACAAGGAGTGTACCCCAAGCCTTCGTGTGGCCTCAGGAATTGTCTCCTTCGCTCAGGGGGACCCATGCCAGTGGAAGCACCTCTGGTCTACCAGATAGTGAGTTCCCCTGAGGGAAAATCTCGGTAATTCACCTCTTTTCTTAATGCCTAGAGCCATTCCCAGTACCCGACAGGCATTTGAGAAATGCTTGCTGTAGAAACAAATGATACATGGGCACAGGGTACCCCCTAGTCAAAGTAAAGGTCCTCTTTTCCAGGGAAGTCCCCCATTTACTTGAACAGGGCAGTGGTGGGGACAGTCCTGCAGGGAACATGGGGATTGAGTGGGGAAGCCATAGGTGAGGTCTGGAATCTCATCCTCCTAAATTTAGTACTCTGGTTGCGGGGGATCTAATGGACTTGCTGAGAACAACCTTGACTCTCTGAAGCCTCCCCAGTGGGAGGTAGGAGAAAGCCTCTTGAATCAGAACCACTGGCCCAACCTACACAGGGCTAAATCCTATGAGGGGACCCTAGTCTAGAGGCCTTGGAGTTCCCCTAGCTGCTGTGTGGAACACCCCATCACTGCCATCCCTCTGGGTCCTCTTCAGAAGGGGGAACCACATGCTGGACACTCTGGGAGGGCTGAACCTGACGACAGCCAGTCTTAGGTTGACGGTGCGCGAGTAGAGGCAACCGCTTCCCAGAGAAGTGAGTCTCTGACTTGAGGTGTCGGGGACACGGAGAAGCAGGCAGCCAGAAGGTCTCAGGGCCCGGCACTCACACGGAGGTCATCACCGAGGGCGCAGGCTTCGAGCACTTCCTTGTACAGCTGGGCATCAAATGTCTTCCCAAAGAGAATGTTGTCTCGGATGGTGGCAAACTGGATCCAGGGTTCCTGGGTGGCCAGGCCAAAGCCTTTGGACAGCCCCCACACTGCCACCCGCCCACTCAGCCTGTGGAGAGCCAGGCCGGCAGCATTGGGGGGAGGGCAGCTCCTGACTGGTCCCTCCATAACCAGCCCCCCGCCTCCCAGAAGCCTCTCCAGACTGTCTTCTATGTCAGGTCCCCCTTCATGTCACCTGGGTCTCTGGATTGGCAGCCCCTGGGGTTGAGAGGCCCTAACGAGACTGCGGGCTCATTCTGGACAAGGAAGGGAAGAAACTGCTCTTTGGCTACAGCCAAGCAGCTGTCAGATCTGGATGTGCTCAGAAGCTCAGAGGAGAGTATGGTCACCACCTTGCACTCACTCATCCTCGCTATAAAGTAAGAAGGCCCTCCTTCATTCCTCTGCTCCTCCCTGGATCCCTCCCTGTGTAACTACATTTTTCGAAAAAGGAGATTTTGCGGGATGTTTCCATTTATTTCTTTACTATTATAGCACTCACAGAACTCTGGTGTGAGGATTATGAAAATTCAGTCTTAACTGCCTTCCCCTTTCCAGACTGAAAACTCTCCCAAGACAGGGACAAGGTCTTGTTCATCTCTAACCCTTGGCATCCCTGGATCCTAAAAAGGCATCCACCACATGGCAGGGGCTAGGCAAGTGTTTGCTGAAGGTCAAAGTGGAGGACAGGGGGGCCCTAGAGGTTACTCACCTGTGGAGCTCCCCAGCAATGGCGGCCAGCAGCGAGCTCTTCCCACAGCCCACCTTCCCCACGATGCCCACCAAGGCACCCTGCAAGGAAGCCAGACAGTAAGCATCAGGTCTCCCTCCTGAGGCCCTGGGCTGCCAACCCTTCCACAGAAGCTTCTCTCTAGGCCCCAGTTAGTCTGTAAGGAAAGAATTCTCCAGCCCACAGGCTAGGCTGTATCTCACTCAGTGACACCATGCAGGACCGAGAGAAGTACAGTGCTTTTCTAGAAACAGGTGGGGTTCTCAGAAGCTCTGACTGTGATGTCCCCAGTCTGTCAGCCAGGACTGACCCATCTCGGAGGGGGCACCAGAGCAAGCTGAGACCCTCTCCTGGGAATTCTCCCTCTCTCTGGCGGTAGCGTGTGTGTGGGAAGGCTCTCTGCAGTCTCTGTTTCTGCCCGGTGAAGAGCGCGTCCACCAAAAGAGAAGCATGAGGCAGACACAGAGGAAAGCAGACAGAAGGAGAGCTCTACGAGTAGAGTCCCGGTTCTGGGCTGCTGCTGAGATCCAGCTGCACACCTGCCTTTGGATTCTGCAATTCATCTCTATAGCCTTCTTATAAATTCTTGTTTGCTTAAGCTAGCTTCAGTGGGTTTCTATGACTTCGATCCAAAAAAGCCACAACTGACAACATTAGTAAAATTCCTTTGAAAAATTCCAGCCTTGTCTTGCCTGAACGAAGAAGAAAAACAAAATATACAGCCCATGCCAGAAATGTGAGCCAAATGTGGTAGAGACTGGAGAACGCTGGGTTGAGCTGTGGGGCAAAGGGTTGGACAGGGGTCAGGGGAGAAGGAAAACTCCGGCCTGGGGTAATTGGGAGTCCCTGTCCTGCCAGGAATATTCTTTCAAGTGCTTCTTTGTCGTATGCGGTGGCGTGAGTCACAGGGTGTGATCCCTTTCTAGCAGGCTAAACAGAGGATTAGCGACCCCATTTGCAAAATCCTTCTCAGAAGAGGCTGCTGGGCCTTTCCCCTGGTCCCCAGGCTGAGGCAGATGCTGAATAAGCTCTGGGGTCTGTTCTGAACTTTCTGGCCTCAGGACAATGGAGAGCCATAATTGTTGGCTGGGATGAGGTGGATATATAGCTGTCTAAAGACTGGGGAGAGAGCAAACAACTCTGACAGCACTTTGCTGAGTGGGATGAGGTCCAGAGAGGAGTGTAGAACTTGCTCACCAGAGCCCCTCCAGTCTTCCCCTTGGTACCTTGTTGAGATGCAGGCCATCTAGCTATGACGGGCTCCAGGCCTGTTTACCTGCCACTGAGTCTGCCATTCCCATTCACCTGGGGACTCCCTAATGTGGTCTAACCAACAAACCTTCTTCACTTCAAGGTGACTGATGAAGGTCTCCTGGCTGCTTCCAGCTGGGTCCCAGGAGAACAGGGCTTCTTGCAGCTCCAACACTGTAGATGGCTCTGTGGGGGGATCTGAAGAGGGAAAAAAAACACTTAACATGGGTTTCTAAGGCACAATCTCGCTACTTGGGGAAGGTTAACCAGGAGTGTGTTGTTGTCTTGCCTGTCCTGTATCTACCAGCCCAGGGCTAATTCAGCCTTCATCCTGGTCTGAGGACTCTCCCCCACATGCTCTGCCTGGATTCTGCTGCCTCTGGCTCATCTTGCCAGCACCTGTGTACAGCTCCCTCGGGGCTACAGTCCCCTCCTCACCCTGCACCGGGCTCTCCCTCTAGCTTCCCATTACCTGGGCTATAGTAGGCTTGGGGATTGTGGCTGGGAAGGTCAAGGAAACGCTGGATCCGGTCCAAGGACACTTTGGCCTCCAGGAGGCCATTAATCACCCAGGGGAAGTTGTTGAGGGGAAGAATGAGCATGCGCACCAGTGCCAAGGCCGTGAACACCTAAGTAGGGCAGAAGTGGGATGAAGCATCACCTGAAGCTCAGAGGTCATCTGAAGGCCTGCGGGTGAAGGCCTACGGGCAGGGGCTTGGAGGGAAGAATTACCCCAAAGATACAGATGTAGTGAAAAGAAGGGCCATAGGTACCCCAGTGTTTATAGCAGCAATGGCCACGGTCACCAAACTGTGGAAAGAACCAAGATGCCCTTCAACGGACGAATGGATAAGGAAGATGTGGTCCATGTACACTATGGAGTATTATGCCTCCATCAGAAAGGATGAATACCCAACTTTTGTAGCAACATGGACGGGACTGGAAGAGATTATGCTGAGTGAAATAAGTCAAGCCGAGAGAGTCAGTTATCATATGGTTTCACTTATTTGTGGAGCATAACAAATAGCATGGAGGACATGGGGTGTTAGAGAGGAGAAGGGAGTTGAGGGAAATTGGAAGGGGAGGTGAACCATGAGAGACTGTGGAATCTGAAAAACAATCTGAGGGTTTTGAAGGGGTGGGGGTGGGAGGTTGAGGGAACCAGGTGGTGGGTATTAGAGAGGGCACGGATTGCATGGAGCACTGGGTGTGGTGCAAAAACAATGAATACTGTTACTCTGAAAAAAATAAATTAATTAAAAACAAAAACAAAACAAAACAAGAATAGGGCAGCAGCAGAACTTAGGGGTTGGCAGGAAACTCCTTGGTTAGTGATGGCAAAGGTAGCCGCTTCAGACCCTAGAAATTCTAGATGTTCTTCCAGAGATCCGGGTTCCCGCTCAACCAGCACACAGTCCTGGAGCATTCTGGGACTTTGTAAGTACAAACATCGTCTGGCTCTGGCTAGAGCTGGCACTGGATCATGGATTTTTTTTTTCCCCCAAAGGTCATCAAAATGAGGATATGGGGACCTAACATGGAGCCTGGGGCTAAAGCTGAAGAGGAAGGGAGGGGAAAAAAAGAATTCCTTCTTTTGGGTTGTATATCCAAGGCCCCAGAAATCTCAGAGAATTCCCCCTGGGTTGGGAAAGGTTGAGGCAGCCAGAGATCCTCCTTCCCAGCAGCCCCAAGAGCCTGAGGCCATTTCATGACTCCACTGCGGTCTCCTTGCTGCTGCTTCTCCCCACACTTTCCTACAGCCATCCCCTCCTCCCCTGGCCCTCACCTTGGTGGCTGTGAGCTGGTGCCCCAGGAGGACATAGGTGATGAAGATGACGATGGAGATGACAACTGGCAGGGCGGCCCACAGGTACACACAGGCTGCATCCAGGTATTTGATGACCCAGAGTCGCCCCAGTTCGCGAGCTCGGCACGCCTCTACTCGGGCCCCCAGCGCCTGCTCCCACCCGAAGAACTTGACGACCCGAATGCCACTCAGCAGCTCTGTTATGAGCTAGGGATGGAGACAAGAGGGCAGTGTGAAGTGGAGACCCTGCTACTGTGTGTCCATTCTCCTCTGTACAGGAGCTCCTGGTAGAGGAAACCAAGGACCCTGAGCTCCCAGATATTCTGTACTTTCCTAGCCCCCTCCCTTCTTCATCTCAGCCCTTTCTGGAAATCCTGCCCTCAAATCCCTTTCAGTCCTGAGTTTCTTCTCCTTCCAGTCTTTTACTTCTCCTCCACATGTCTCCAGAGCGGGAACCAAGTCAGAGCTGGAATCCCCCTACCTTCCTAGGGGAGGAAGTGGTAGAAAGTACAGGAGGGTTACCACACCAGGGTAAAAGCACTCCTTCCATGAGATGAAGGACTAAGAACTCTTTCCCAAAGCCAGAAGCAGAGGGCTTTGGGAGCTAGTCGCCAGTTTGGCCCATGGCTTGGGTGGGACAGGAATTCTTCCTGTAGGAACATACAGGTGTAGGAAGCCCAACCACAGCCCAGGGTCAGACAGGCTGATGAGTCCAGCACGATGGGCAAGGGCTAGAGAAACTTCCTGGATCCCCACATTCACACATGCCCAGCCCAGAAGCCAGGGAAGTACTGGAAGCCTAGTCTGTAGCTATCATGGGTAGGGGAAAAGGGCCTGGACTTTAACCAACTGTGAGGGACCGCCTCCCTGTTAGCACTCTGAGTTATTCCCACAAGAGGCTGACAACTATGCTGTATGGACTGCCAGGCCTGCCATCTCCCAGTCATTGCAGAACCCAGACTGATTCAGTCAGACCCTCAACACCTAGAGCTGGCCCAGGCAGAAGACTGACCTACTCCCTTCCTCACAGCCCACCCCTCGGAGGTAGCCGGGGTTCTCTGAGGCCTCTCCACATGTAGCTATGAGATGGGCTCTGCCCTAGATGAAGAGATAGAAGACTGAGGTCCAGACACTGATACTAAAAGCCCATTTGGTCCAAGACAGGCTAATTCCTACCTCTCAGGGCTGCTGCTTAGGGCTGTATGAGCTACTGCTACAGTATTACTAACAAGCCATGCATATTTAGTGCTTATTTTGTGACTGGGCCCATACCCAGAGTTACCTCATACCATCCTCATGACAACTCTATAAAGCAAGCTATTGCAATGGTCATTAGCCAGATGAGGAAACAGAGGCCCAAAGAGGTTAAGACACTTATCTGAGTTAATTAAACTAGTAAGTGGAAGAGCTGGGATATGAACCCATGTCGTTCTCCAGTGTGAGCTCTTAACTCCTAGAACACACTCACACCCTTAGGCACTGGGCGTGGGAGGACCTGGGGACCAGGATGCTAGGTGGGGCCTCTGGATTGCTGAGGAATTCTAAGCAGCCCTTACCTTAACCCGTGCATCCTTATGCTGTAGCATCTCCTGGTTGCTGGCCATGATGCGGGTGGCAATCACTTTGTTGACAGGGACCAACAGCAGTGCCAGGATCAGACCACCCACGAAGGCCACACCCACCTGCTGGTGAAGCAGGTAGAGGGTGATGGCCAGCTGCAGGGGCAGGCCCCATGCTTCATGGAAGCTTCCAGCAAAGTTGAGCAGCCGCTCAGAGTCGGTGCCCAGTAGGTTCAGGGCTTCCCCGGCAGGAGGGCGTCTGGGCCCCAGCTGTAAAGTCTTTCGGTACAGAATAGTCAGCACAGCCCCCTGTGCCTGAAGCGTCACCTTCCGTACCTCATACCCATACTGATTCTGTAGCACAGCACCCAGTACGGCCCCACCAGCTAGCCCCAGGGCATACAGCAGTCCATTGCTTAGTGGCTCTTGCCCCTCCTCCAGGAAGCCCACCAGGAAGGAGAGCAGCAAGGGCCCTGAGAACCCCAGCATGGTCCCCACAAGCTTCAGTAGTCCCAGTGCTAGGTAGCGCTGGCCAAAGGCCTTATACAGGGCCCTCCACAGCCGGGCCCCTTCCTGCCAGTGTGCCTGGAAGGCACTAGCCAGGTAGATTGGGCGCAGCCTGTGTGGGAGGCGGCAAGTGTCCTGGGGCTGCCGGAGTTCCCCACGGGCACCTCGGGCCAGCAAGGGTGTCAGCCAGGCATAGGAAAAGCGTGATAGCCAACTCTCCCCATCTTCAGCTACCTCAGGCTCCTCTCCCTGAGACAGGAGGGGTTCCTGGGCCCAGGGATCCCGTGACTGCCCCGGGATGGCCCAGCCCAGTCCATAGGCCAAGAGTGCAGCCAGCTGCAGAATGAGAAGGCATAGGCGGGAGAGGGGTCCTGGGAGAAGCGGGGGCAGAAGCGTGCCTCGCTGGCAATGCCATAGCAGGGTAAGCACTAGGGCTGGGGCCGGCAGAAAGGCAGCCAGAGCGAAGGTCAATGGTCCCCGGAAGAGGCCATGAGGGGAATGAGCCAACGCCCACAAGGCCAGGCAGTGGCTGATCCAGGCCACCGCTGCCACACCCCCTGCCAGCACTTCTAGCCCTATGGGCCCTGGGCCTGCCCCGGGTGGCAAAGTGACTGGAAGGAGGTCTAGCAATGGAAGGACGGAGAGCAGCAGGGAGGCTGTGAGTCGGAGGCGCCAGCCGGGACTGCAGTGCGGGAGGTAATCTGGATTCCTAGGGACAAGGGGGCAAAAGAAAAGAAGGCACGTAATGGCTGACTGAAGGCCAGACACACCTCTAATAACTCACTTACCTAGAGCTAATCTGCTCCTTTCCCTGCCTTTTATACCTTATTTCTGTCCCATTTTACCCTGAAATGCAGGGCTTTTCCTCCAGGAAATCTTCCTGGCACAACCGAAATCTGTTTTCCAATCTACCCGTACCATTTCTGATCATTCTTTTGCCACAGAAACTAACAATTTTTAGTAAGGATGTATGGAATGTGAAGACTAATAAGAAAAAAAAATTCTAAATTGTCATACAGATAACAACCAAGAAATGAGAATTCATTTTCATAAAAGTATAGACCTAAGATAACCCTTAGGGGTGCCTGGGTTGATCAGTCATTAAGTGTCTGCCTTCGGCTCAGGTAATGATCCCAGGGGTCTGGGATCAAGCCCTGCATCAGGCTCCCTGCTCCGTGGGAAGCCTGCTTCTCCTTCTCCCACTCCCTGCTTGTGTTCCGTCTCTCGCTGTCATTCACTCTGTCAAATAAATAATTAAAATCTTAAAAAAAAAAAAACCCTTAAATTCACCCGAGGCACTATTAGATGAATCAAAACTTCACATATATAAGGCTTCTACACTCTAATACAATAGCCTAAATTTTATGAAGCTTCAGAATATTCTACTCTCTTTCCACCGTTTGTAGAAAATGGTATAGATCATACTTGTGACTCCATTTGCTGAACAAAAACTTCTCTTTAGTTTTGTCTCTACCTTCTTGGCATGCCAAAAACATTTTTAGTCAACAAAAGGGTGATCTGTCTATGTTAAAAAATCAAGTACAGGGTAAGACACCTGCAGCAGTGAATATTAGAATGCCTTGAAGGTTTACATAATGAGAAGACTAAATCTATTGTTTCCTTTGTTGGCAGGGCTGGGTTACTGAAAAAGTTTAATCCTAGATTAGAATGCTTTGGATTTCCTCTAAAAAGTCCAGTTAATCACAGCAATATGGAGCAGTTTATAATGGAATAAAAGTCAACCTTTAAGAATCCTATTTCTTAAGATGTGGGGACAAAACACTGGGCCCTTGGAGGCCCCAAGGTGGCCATCAACCAGTCTTATGCCCCGGGGTAAGGTTTCCTTCCCTCTCATATTTCATTTCCCTCATCACCACGGTGAGCACTGAGGAATCTGGGTCCAAAGGCCTCTCAGGTCCTTTCTTGTCTGAGATTCTGGACCTCTCTAACCCTTTCAGCAATGTACAAAAAGTCTGATAAGTGAAGTGCAAAAACTGTAATTTCTATTGATTATATGATTGTCTTTCTTGCCTGCTCCTTAGACTGTGAGTGCCTGGAAGCACTGTGTCTATTTTTAACAGATACTCCTCTGAGCAGGCTTTAGATGTCTATGCTAACTGATTAATCCTCTCTAGACTTCTGCCTCATTCTATGCAAAAGACAAATCAGGATTCCCCTTAGACCAAGCAGATCCCAAGCTTCTCCTCAAGGAAGGGATTCATCAGCCCCGATTCATCTTGGATAAGGACACATTCCATCTACCAGACTAGGGACTTCAAAAGGCAAAGACTAGATGTCTTTTCTGCCTTGTCAGTAGCCAGAGTGAGAGTAACTTCAGACATATCCAGCCATACAGAAAATAGATACAAAGTCAAGGTGAGTTTGATACTTGCACCTTAGAGCCACAAACCCAGGAAAATTAAGGTTTTGAATTTGCTCTTCTCTTCTACTCACTGCTTCCTCTTCCTCTTAGTCTAGGGAACACGGAATTTTCATGGATGGAAATGGTGAGGAACTAGTCCTACAACTACAACACAAACTATCCTTTTTGGCTAAAAACATCGTTCACCCAGTTTTGCCTCCATCATGACAGTTGTGCTTGGGCATCTGAAAATCTACAGCTGTGATGCTTTCTACCAGGCATGCAGCCTTTAAAAATGTACCTGGCACTGCGCTATACGTTTTAACGCATTATCTGATTTAAACCTCCCAACAACCCTATAAGGCTCAGAAAAGATAGGTAACTTGACCCAAAACAGCCACATTACTGCAAGGTGCTAAGGCGCATATTTTATTCTATTTTTGCCCCACTCCACAGACCTCACTATTTTGGCTACACTACCGCGGAGATGTGGGTTTCGGCTGAGGTCTGCAGGTACACATGGACAGATGTCTTGCACCTGCTTCTACCCACCTCGGAGTGCCCCAGTGGCAGGCACTGAGCACGGCGAGGAGCATATGGGGCAGGGCGCTCAGCACCAGTTGGGTGAAGCAGTGGCCCGTGGTGTCCCCCTCCCACACCGGCAGCGGCTGCGACACACTCGTCTCGCACAGTTGGGCCAGGAACCGTTCCATGGAGGCTTCACCTGCGAGGAAAGCCGAGGGTGGAGGGAGGAAAGGGTCCTCCCAGAGAGGGCGGAATCCGTGTTCCCAATGGCGAGGTCCAGGATGGGAGACGGCACCTCGTGGGGCGGAGTGGGGACACTGACCAGGAAGCCGTGCTGGTGTCAGTCGGCCCTGACAGCCGGTCTTCCCGCCTCCAACCCGGCCCCCGAACCCGGACCTCCCCGCCTAGGGCCAGACCCCGCCCATGGTCGCGTTACCGCAAAGGGAAGTTTGGCTCCTCGGAGCTGGCCGATTTCTGGACCGGTCACCTAACCTGCCTCCCCCCCCCCCCCCCCCCCCCGCCACCCTTGTGTCTCCGCCCCCAGAGATCCGGAACGTCTAACCTGAAGGAGCTGCTTGCCACCGGATCCCAAGATCCCGAGCACTGGTGAATTCAAAAGAGCCTGCTGCTGGGTTAGGGTGCCAGCCTTGCTCGCCGAGCACCCCT